>NC_086250.1:48537321-48869821 GCF_021018805.1 Prinia subflava
TGCCCATCTTCAGATGCATCTCCAGCCTTGTCATACAGGCCTGACGAAAAAGCTGTTTTCACTCACTGGAGGGGAGTAAAATTTTCTTTGACAGTTGTTTCATATTCGCCTAAAAATTTATATAATGGAAAATGGTAATTTTACTGCATTCTGGGCCTGCCATAGTGGCAAACTGGACAGAAGAGCCTGGGCCTGAGATTTATTACAGATTTATAATGTTTATGGGTCAGAAGAGTCAGGGGGAATCAATGGAAAATTGGTTACATGTCCCATTAGAAGAATGAATGATGCTCAAGGGACTTACTTGAATTCCTAAATCCTTTCAAAGTTAAAGAAATAGACCCTAAAATCAACAGCTACCCTCCCTCAAACTTTAATTTTACTTATAATTAGTGTGCATAAATAACAAGAATATGGTGACCTTAGATGAATGTCAAGCTGTTTGACCTCTGTACAAAGAATGTGATATAGGTGTCCCCTAGCAGACTATCAAAATTTTACAACATATTTCCTAAAAGATGCATTTTAACTTTAGTTACATATCTGAGACATTATGGAGTATAAAATTATTAATGTGTAAATGTTACATGTCTGAGAATCAAGAGAAGCAAAAACTCATGCAATGGAATTGAAGAACACAAACAAAAATTAGTACAGAAAGGAGTGAATGTGTTAGTCAGATGCTGCCAAAATCCTTTCCGGTGTTTCTGCTAAGCAGAGTAAAGACTGGGCCAGGAAACAAGAAACAAACAATCTTAGTAGTTCCTAATAGTACTAATAGAAATTAAAATATCATATTGCATGTTTTACCATTTCTATTTGAAGCTATTGAAGACTGAATGAATCAGAAGTAAAAAATCAGAGTAAGACATTAATACTGAGCAGGAAAGTTGGGGAGAGGAAAAGCTGCTAGTCTTAAAAAATGCTTAAACTTTTAAGAATTTTTTTTCATCTATTGTGTAGTCAAGCAGTAATGAAAGGGGATGCATTTATTTTTACAGTCCAATTTAACACTCTATGCCTGAAACATCAGTAAAATCTGTGGAAAGTATTCCTGCAGATCAAAAGCACACAGTGGCTATAAATTATTTCAGAGAATACTCTTTATTTAGGTAAAATTTTTGAAGATGCCTGAAGGCAAAGAACCTTGAGAATATAGGCAAATAAACTAATATGTCAACTAATATATCAAAGAGAAGTTTGCCTCTCATGGCATAGACATAGTCTGTGGCTAAATGGTAGAAAATACCTTAGATTGTAATGAGGAAATCAAATGGTAATAATATTTCTTTTAGAAAATAAGAATAAAATACTACTAAAGGTTAAGAACATTTTAAAGTTGTTGTATCAAAGTCTAATATTCTCATTAGATTCTCTCCACCTGTGTCATATCAAAGCTTAAGTACAAATAAAAGCTAAAGGTAAGTTTTTATTTTATTTTTTGTGTTAGGGGTTGTGTCATGACCAGTTTTTCAGCAGGTTCTTATGGCTTCCAAGCTGTCTGAGGTCTAGAACACCTACTACAGGCAGCTGAGGATGGGTGCTATTTACCAAAGTCTGCAACATCAATGTGTTTTTCACATTCCTACAGCAAATGTCTGACAAAAAAATAAAGTTGTGCTATACTGTTTCATATACTTTTTACTTTTAACAGAAATCAACTCATATTTTCCACATAAACATTGTCACGTTATCTCATTTTTTCCCTAGTCCCTATCAGATTATAATTTTTAATACAGTGAGCATTAATAACTGTATCTATACATGTGTGTGTGCATATAAATATATAAGTAGCTTCACAATAACTTACTTTGTCTGAGTCTGAGTCAAAACAAGATCAAGCAACACTGCCTAGCTTTACGGTTCAATTTGTATTTCAGTAACATCTTTCCTGTCTTTAAAGAAATCTCTTACTGTGAAAGGAAAAACAGATTAAGATTGTCAAGGTCTTTCTGTTGCTTCCTTTGTCATGTTTCTTGTCTCCTGTACCATGAATAGTTAGATCCAGTACAGTGCAGTGGGAAAACCTGTACTTCATGAAACAGCCAGATCAACGGACTTATTTCAGGATTGGTATTTTCTTATTATACAAAGATATAGGCCAGGCACGGATATTAAATATTTGTGTCATAAATACCTTTTTGTCCCATTTTTATTTTCTGATGTCAGGAATAACCCAAGTATTTTATTGCCATATCACCATTATACCTGAGTCCAAAACTCATAACTTCTGGGTAAACTTCATATCCAGCAGAACCACATGGTAATTACCAAGATAAAATAAATTCTCTAGTTCTTCTGTGGGTGTTTATTTATGACCACTAATTGCAGGATTTCCCTCTGGACAAGCTGGAGTACTAGGACCGTGGTAGAGGTTCTCCAGCTACCTGTTGCACCTTCCATTTAGCTTCAGGGCATCGTTCCTCTACAGGTTTGCTTCTTGTGGGAAAACTCCTTTCATTTTATTTCTGCCATATTGGGTTTTTTAAATAATTTCTTAGATGGGAAAAAGGCCAGCATATTTTATATATGAGGTAAAAAGCAACTCCTGAAATGTTGTGAGATTCTTACCTCAAGACTTGTTCTGGCAACTTGTTCTGGTTTTCCATCCTTATGCAGCTTAAGAAGCCACACCAAATTCCACTGTTAGATAATTCTTATGTTTGACAGCCAGTTAATGTAATTTTACTTCTTGATAAGTGGATACATCTTTGTTAAAGTGTGTAGTAATCCTTTCAGAATTTACTTCAACTTCCATGTTCTATAAAGAAATTAATTTTTTAATATTATCTTATTGATTACTGGAATGTGTAACAAACACATCCCAACGCGTTGATTTCTGCAAATTATTGTAAAACTGTGTGCAGCATTGATTCCAAATGGATGTGAAGCAGCATATCTCTCCTCCTCCTTTCAGGAGGTGGGATACTTGATAAATTAATCAGATGGGAAGAGACAGTAGATTGAATAATTTAAAACAGTAGAATAAAGCCATAAAGTCCAGTTTCTCATGTTGCTGAGAGCAAGTAGTGACCATAGGATGGAAAAATCAGAAGTGGCATTTGAAGATTAGTAAAGTCAGTAGGACCAATTAATTAGGACAATGAACCAGAAGAAATTTCATTTACCTGAGAATCTAAGGAGAAAAGAGAAAAAAAAAAATTCTAATCATGTTGTGGGATTTTGCTCCGTTCCTTCTTCAGATGATATTATCATATTAATGAAAATGTTTCAGGAAAGACATACTGGAATCTCTAAATAAAAAAAATAAAAAAAAAAAAAAAATAAAAAAAAAAAAAAAAAAAAAAACCAAACCAAAACCAACTTTTTATGTTTTCATTATGCCTTTTTTCTTCAGATGTCTGCTAAGTGCAATGCATTCCAGAAACTAGAGAGAGCATAAAGCAGGTTATTAAACCAAACTAACTAATATCTCTTAAAACTTATTGGGTACTATCAAGGGTTTGGGGGGTGGCAGCATTTCACCCTGGCCCATCAACATCATAAAACCCCTAATTTAGACCAGACGCAGCTGGTACTACAGAAAGATTTTCATTTACTCCCTGACATACAGTAGAAGTTAGAACAGAAAATGCAGATGTTGATCAGACGCTACACTTTTACAGGAATACTGGTTAAATGTGGGCAATATTTTCTGCTTTCTCATGCAACCAAGTTTTTGAAAGTATATTTATTTGGCGAGTTTGATTTCCTCATGTTCATCATCACGAACAAAAGCTAAAGCTTTACAAATACAGAGGTGCTGTGAAAGATTAAAGTTGTCTATCCTGGCATTTTTGAACTCCTGAATGTTCTAATTTGTGTGCTGTGACTCTGCATGAGCAGTTCTGTATTATTTTTTATGCTTCTCACTCTGTACTTGTACATTCATACATAAAGATGAATCTGCAGCACATTGTCAAATGAAATTATCCACCAACAACAGCAGTAACAGGATCTTCAGCACAGCATAAACAAGCATGCAGAACCACACATTTCATCTGAAATGCCCATTACCGGCACAGTTGCCCACTTAAGCTCAAGGAGAGGAATTCCTTTCCTCAGCTGACTCTCAGATTTGCCTCTGAAAAGCCTTTCCCTGCAATTACAGAAGCAAACTCGGTTTGGGCAGTCACAAAATGAGGATGAAGTAGAGCTGAGAGGGCAATTTTACTTTTATGCAAAACAAAGAGAACTGTTTCAAAAGTCCACCTTTATCCAATACTTTGTGAATGTGAGTGGCATTTCTTTTTCCTCAGCAGCCCAGTTATTTATTTCCTTGAATTATTTTGGTGCCTCTCCTCCCTGGCAGTTCCAGAGCAATGCATCAGCTCAGGCTTTTCCTGAGAAAAAGCACCATTTGCCAAGCTGTACTCCAGTGGGCTGAGGGAGACCAGAGCAATCTGCCTATTCCAGAGGTTAGCTTAGTTTAATAGGTAGCAAAATATGTACTGTAGTGATCAGCAGGCAGGCTGGAGGCAGGGCTGGGGTGAGGGGAGGAGCAGAAGGGTGTGATCCCAAACTCATCTGCCCTGTCCAACAAGGCTATGAGATGCTCTGTTAGTTTGACTTTAAGTGAACTGCTGACTGCTTCACTTTTATTAAAAAATGCATAAATGAGGCAAGTTCTGCTTTCTTACAAGTTTTGTTATGAAAGGTTCACACATCTTTGTGTGAAATAAAAGTATGATGCTAATCAACACCTTCTAGTCATTAAGATGCACATTCTATATATAACTTCTTTTCCTTTGTGCAGTAAGAGCGTAACATCTCCTTTTCCTTTCATTCAAACTGAAATTCTATCACTAAAATGTTTACTGCTTAAAAATGCAATTAAAAAGGATTGATTTTGGTTTTTTTAATCCAGTGCTTTTCAGTTAGTATGGCCAAATGACAGCCAAGTGGTAGAGAATAGCAGGAAGAGCAAAATTAAGCCCAATGGAGTGAGTGGGCAAGGGCTGTCATTTTTCACCTCCAAGGGCTATTTTCTACAGGCCTTACATCCAATGTAATTGGGACAGTATCTCTCCACACAGGAAATACCTAGTGATTAGAGAATTAGGAAGACCTTAATCTAGATCCACCAGTTGGAATAAATCAATGTCATGCAATTGGAGACGTTGAAAATGAATTCACATACGTGGGAGAAGTATATACCAGGAGATAAAATTATGAAGTGGTGATAGGGTAGCAGTTTGTTTAGGTTGTTTTGTTTTGGTTGATTTTCTCTGTGTTACATAGCCTTTTCTCTTATTTATGATTATTTTATTGGTATTTTTACTTTTCATTGCACTTTTCATAATTATGGTGTGGTAGTTACATTTTTAACTTGTCAGTGGCTTAACATTAATATCTTTGATTACAAAAAAAAAATGTCAAAAGGAATACTATTTGACAAGTAAGCTGTATTTCTTCATTAAATGTGCAGGAAATGGAGAACTACACCCTACAGGTAGATATTTTGGAGGGGCCCAATCTGCTGTCCAGTGAGGCTTAAAACACACGTTGTGCTAACACAGGTGTTCTCAGTCTGAGTGTGACACTTCTTCTCACAGTCATACTGTTGTTTTGCTCTAATAGTGCAAGACAGAGCCTTGTTTATGGGATTAGAGCAGCACATCTGAAAACACTCATCTGTGGTGCATCTCTTTGGGGTTTAGGACTGCAGGATTGTGTGGTTTGGTTTTATTGGTGTTGTTCAGCTGAGTTACCCAGAGAAATAGCGGTCACCTATGGAAAGTGTAAATGGGCTCTCACATGTATGCAAGAAACTTAATGAGATAGCAAAACCCTAAGTGTGAGCATCAAAACATGTAGCTATGAAATGAGTGTGAAAAATGTAAAGCTCCATGCTGATGGCAGAACCCAGAGTACAGCCCTGCTCATTGGTGAGGTACAAAATGGTGAACCACTGGAACCACCTTGTGTTTTTCATTCTTCCAAAGTCCAATCCCAATTTCTTTTACTTTCACTTCCAATCTTGTTTCACTTCAGCTGGAAGGAATTGTTTGGATCAACAAGCTGGTCTATAAACTCAGGAAGAAGAGGAAAGAATAAATGTGACATGCTTTTGAGTGCATTTTTAAGGGTACCATGTAGAATTTATGCACTGAAAATAGGATGTTAACTAGCCCAGCAGAAAGAGCATGATGTCTGATCATATAGTCATCAGACTTTCATTTTTCTTTATGAAGTGCTTGTAGACTATCTGTCTAATCATCACCTGAGACCTTCTAATGCAAAAATTATTCTCTCACATATCCTAACTGCTTCTGGGCCCTCCTAGTCTACTTCCAGTGTTGAATAACAGATAAATTCAACCTACTAAACTGTTTCTCAGCAGAGAATTTAAAAGTTGCTGCTGGCTGATAAATACCAGACCATTTTTTAACCAGATAGCATATAAATCCGTTTTCATTCTCTATTAATAAGTCAGGACCAAAATGATCCTTTGTCATATTGTAGTGACTAGTCAACAGAAGAAGCTATAAAAATGGGGGAAAGCCTTTTGGGGAAGCACTGCTTGCAGTCTGGTTTTCATTCCTTTGGCTGGCTCTCCCTGAACACTTATGATAGTGCACAGGAAAACACTTTATGCACCAATAAATGAGAGTCTGGATGCAATTCTTCTCCTCATCCACTAACCCTCCAAAAGGGAAGATAAAAGAAAGGAATGGGGTATGTTGCCCTAGCAAAAGGCTCCTTATCTGTTACTAAAATTAAACCCTTTGAAAGTGATGTGGTTTAATCTCTGTCTGGTTCTGCCAGGCTGAGCTGCCACCCCATGGGAATTTTGCATGGCAGTGCCCATGCAGGATTGAGAGTTATGTACTGAAAAACAGGAGGCCTGCCAAAGAGGGACAGCCCTGTAGCTAGAATGGCACACATCTCAGTGGATGAACTTGTTCCCTGGAAATCAGCTGAAGAACATGTTTAAATGCACCAGCCATTGGTCTTGCCTGGGCGCCTTACTGTGCAAACAAGGTTGCTATCAGGTTAAGGCTTCCCTCCTCCACAGTACAATAACAGAAGGGACTGTACTATGGACTTACTGGACATGTGGAGACAGTGCCTGTGGCTCCATCATCTTTGGCTGAATAGCCCCTTAACGCTTGCAGAGTGGTTATTTGAACAGTGAAATGTTTGGCCACACTGGATAACAAAAATGATGAAGAGAACAAAGGTTGTGAAGAAGGGTCCAGACAGCCTGGAATAAGACTAATACATAATTTCTTTTTCCTGATGCTTGAGGATAGGGTCCTCTGAACTATGTTTTTGGCAGAAGAGTCCACAGCTCTGAAGAGAAGACTGCTTCTGTTTAGGTATAATACTAACTATTCCTCAATTAAGAATTATGAATATCAGGGTTTTTAGTAGCACTAGAGACATACCATTCAGTGTTTGGGAAAATTCAATGAAAATGTGTAACTGTCACAAATGAATTGTTTCAAGGACATGGAAACATGCTGAGCAAATAAATCAAATTTTGAATCAGATTAGGAGCTATTTCAGTGTGAGGAAATGATATATTTGAGAGTCCTTTAGTTTAAAATTCCCTGATCCCCAAATCCCATTGATTTTCTCCCTTTCTTTGTCATGGTCCTTATGCTGCTTGCATGATTTTATGGTATTTAAATTCTCCCCAGAGAAGATCACAGGCTCATTCTGTTGCAGACTGTACAAACACAGTAAGTAAGCCATTCTTCAGAAGACTCTAAAGGCTTACAATCAACATATATAGGCATGAGAATGGCACAAGATGTAACAATACTCAGTACATGACACATTTACAAAGAGAAGTGATCTGGTCAAGGTCATCACAAAGATCAGTTGCTGAACCAGCAATATCATCCCAGGCTCTGGACTGGGAGTCCAGGGCTATTGTCACCTCTCAGTGGTTGCTAGATGTCTCTATGCAGAATTTGACTTATAGCCACAAATGCAAATGTATCAAAATCATTTCCACTCAACTGTATTCTCCTCTGTAAATCAGGAACTAAGAGCTATTGCCATGCACTCAACAGCATCGTATTAATTGGCCCCATTTCATATTCTTTTTGTCTGACCAATGCAGCTTGACAGTCTCTAATGGGATTTTCAGATGCACACCATGGATTCTTAAGTGATCACTTTTTCTCCCCAAATACCTGGGTTTGCTTTTTTTCAAGACTACTTCTACACCCTTCTGATACCTAATTCCCAAGTACACAATGAAATTCTAATTCTTCTTAATCTCCTTTCCAATGATAGTAATTGCACAAACATCTAAAAAGATAAGATAATATTTTTTCTCTAAATAAAATGCTATCTCATTCGCTTTTTAAAAACTTATTTTTAAGATAAACATTTTATATGTGACGATACTAGTAAAATTTTACAAAATTAATACCAAATTAAATATATTCTTTCCACACCAGAGGTCATACTCAGTCCCTGTAGCTTGATCATATTACAGATAGACAAGACTAATTATCAGGGATCTAGCATGTACAGAGAAAGTAACTTGCCTGCTGAAAAGGCAGTCTTGAAACTGCTTATTGAATGCTCCTTATCCTTTGGACTGACACTATATTTCTAGGATTACATATCTATGTCCTTCATGCATATTCTCCATAGAGTGAAGACTACCATTGCTCCAAAGTACAGACGTGTTCAAAAAGTATGGATTAAAACCTGCTTTGGGTAACAATTGCTGTTCTAAATGGTGTAGACATTAATCTGGACTAATGAATATGAAAGTTTTTGTATTCGTAAAAGTTGTTTACGAATACAGTTGTTGTCACGCATGAAACCAGGAGTATCTTCAGTGAATAAAATTACCTTTCATGCCTTGTAAAGGAGCAATATGGTAGGGTTTTTTTTACTGTTGACTCAGTGCTGTAGGGTATTTTCACCTAAAGCTATATTCATAGGTAATGTTTTTGCAGTAATTCATTGTCTGCTACAGTATTTAAAAAAAGGATCAGCTGATTATTTTATAAAGAGCTGAATTACACAAGTATCATCATAAAGCCTGTCTGCTTAACTCCTCTCTATGATTATGCAACATTTGCTGTCTTATTGTTTGGCCTATCCCAAAGCCAAATCTGACTGCGAGTTTAGCTAGATAGATCACGCTACAAATGTTTTAAAAAGACTTTCAAGGGCCGTTATATGAATGTTCAGGTATTCATCAAGAAATATCTATATATGTATATATAATAATTTAGTCTATATTTTAAGTCACATAAATCCATTTTATCATTACTCTTACTCTATGTATGATTTACTATACATTGACCAAACCAAAAAATCTAAACAACAATGCCATTACTTTGTAGTGATAGGAGTTCAAATATCCTCTTGTAGGTATTGTCTTTAAAGCTGTTATACCTATTGCATACAAATACCCTGGCAGACTTTGCTGAGGGTCTATCTTAATTTTAATTCCTTTCCCTAGCTTATGGATCTTGTTTCTCTAACCTTTCTCAATAACTAAGATCATTGTATTGCTGTGGCACTCTGCTTGCCCTTAGCTGCACCTTCTCCATTTCTGTAATATCCTGTTTTATAATAGGGTGACCTGCACTGTGCCATTCTCTTAATATGGACTCATTAGTCTCTTGGACTGTGCTAGGATAATTTCCTCAAATTTCTATTGAATAATCATATCTATACTTTTCCAGCATATTGTTGCCTTTTACCTCTTTTTTTGACTAATAAACATTACTCAAATTAATTCACAGTTTTTCCCAGCATTGTGAAAACCTTTCTTTTCTCTAGTATTTTGGTTTAAGTCAGGGGCAGTGAGGGCTTTCAGGCTGATATTAATGGTCTCTTTCTTTCTCCATCTAGGAGCCAAGCATCCCTCCCTCTGTCGCCTGTCTTTTCCCAAACTGCCTCTTCAGTCATGCTTTCTCCCCTCTCCCTGCAAGTTCCTCCTATGCTGCAGCTAAGGGCTCCACAGGGAGTGCTGAAAGCCAAGGATTGCCTTCCTTGGGAGGTACATGAGTGTGAACACAGTGATTGGTGTAAAAGGTGCAGAAGGGTGTGAGGCACATGGAGGCAAGAGAGGAACTCCTCACAAGGAAGCAGAGAGGCAGCTGATGAGGATGACAATACTGGGAGAGGAAAAATGTGTTTGGGGATGTGTTTTACAGCATTTAAATTCTCCCTAAAGAAGATAGCAAGCCAGAACAGAAAAGAAAGAAAAATGAGGTCACTAAATCACTGTTTACATACTACTGGGAGAAAACAAAACAAAACAAAAAAACCAAAACAAAAAACCCTCACAAATTTAAATCACTTTCCTTTAGGTGTCACCAACAAAATACATGCTCGTCTTCTCAATGCTTACATTTCAAGCTGTACATCTTCAGACAGCTCAAAGACACCAAACAATTATTCAAACCATGCTTATACATATGACTTCTTTAAATGAGCTAAAAGGGAGAAAAAAACCCAATCTCTTTTCACATTATATTGTTTTTTAATTGTATTTGAGTCCTATGAGGTGTCACATTCTAAGTATGTCACCATCTGTTTTAGCAGATCAGGTTCTCCAAAGGTAATTATGATGCTGAGATCAAAACAAACCTGCTAAACTTCTAGTTGCAAGAAAGTTTGACATATAAGCTCCAAAAACGAGATCTGAGCACCCATAGGAACATGCATAAAATGTCTGATAAAAAACCAGTACGTTTGATATCAGAAATTCTGTATGTATTCTTGTAAGTCTCATATGTAAGAGTTCAAACCAATGTAAAAAATTAATCAATCCATTATAGTTCCACTGCCCTAAAAGTATTACTTTACTATAAAGATCATTTTTACCCTTTACCCATCTTCTGTGAGGGGATTCGAAATATCTAAGGCAGAAATTGGAAAAGCCCAATAAAAATGCCCCAAAGATTTTAATTTCACACAGTGTGTTTTAATTTAACAAAATTAGAGCAAGGGAACTTAACCTCAGATCTGCAACATGAGGAGGAAGACAAGGAATAGTTTGAAATAAGTTTTACTTCTTGCCCGCAGTACCCTCTTTCAGGATAAAAGGAGGTTTTTCTCCGTATCTGCAGGAAGAGGGAAGGCAACACAGATTGCTGCACCAAAAGCCCAGGTGTTACTGCTGGATGTCCAAGGAAGCTCACACTCCATCTATCTCTGTACCTGCTCACAGCAAAGCTCTGCTTCAGTCATTTTGGCCTGGGAAAGGAGAGAGGCTGGGCAGAACAAGTGCCACTGACATTAAATCTTCACTAGGCCTGAGAGCTCACCTATATTTCTGCTTCAGAAACTCTGTTGTGCTCTGACAGGGACATTTGGAGTTAGGTTTGAATCCCTCTTTAAACATTATAAATTCAAGTTTTTAAAGAAAAAATGCAACGTTATTCAGAATTGATATTTTAGATGCTTTTGACACAAAACGTGACATATTTTTGACTCGCTGTTTTCAGCTGCTAATTTTTTACACTTTAAATTTATATTTTATTACATGTTACCCACGATCCATATTACTTAGCATCAAAATATTCTTATGTAACTCACAGCAGATACAAATATTGGTAGTGCCAAGGAGGTTATTCTTTATAACATTTTGATATCAAACATGAGGGAATATCATCATGAGAGAGATTGGATTGGGAGTATTTATTTGTAATTATAAGTTATATTTAATTTAAAAAAATTATAACATATGAGCTATACCATTATTTTCTCTAATGTTCAGAATCACAACAAAAATATCTTAATGCATTATGCTATCTTATCTTCATATATAGTAATTTGTTTAACAGCACTTTGCATAAATTAAGGGAAAGCAGCAGAATCCCTTCAACCATAAGGGAATTCACAAGGCAGAATGATAGGGATCCTGCCATATGCTATTCATAAAGAAAATGATGTCCATGTTTTTTATTTTTGACTGACATAGGCATACTGTCACAAAGAATTTGCAGTATATGTGTTCAGGCAAGTGAACTTGTGAATTAAAACCCCCAAATCATATTCCTGTTAATTAATAACAATAGGAGTTGGATTTTTTTAAAAAAAAAGCTTCTCTGTGACTTTTTAAAAACCCTTTTCATGTTTGGAACTCTTACATTTATAGTTTTAAAAAACAAGTTTTTAATAGAAAGTTAGATGCAGTTCTCTTTTCTTATGTTCAAGTGACTTTATTGTGAGAAAAGAAATTACACCTAATATAGATTAAGATTTTACAATAGAGAAACATCAAGAAACAAAGATAGAGCAAACTGAGAGGCTCGTATGATATAGTTCTCATATTTTTCATACTTGTAAGATTTGAGCTGTTAGCATCCAAACAAATTTCTGGACTAATGGTTCTTCTTGAGGTATTCATATTCTTCTCTTTTTTTCTGCTTTCTCCCAATGCTTTGTTGTTTTCTGCACCTGCTGGAGTATTTTTACCCCTTGTACAACTTGATCACGTCTTCAGAGATGCATCCCATCTGAATCTGTCTAAATCTGCTCTGCAGGAGACCACCAGGAAATCCATGTACGTTCACTCAGTCTGTGTCACCCCCAGGGGAGGGTGATCTGCAAGCAGGGCTGTACACAAAACTGTTAACAGGGCTGCTGTTTCTGCTGTGCAATAGCCAATAAGCCACCAAGAAGTTTTGTGATAATAAGGGCTAATTAAACATATGTAGAGAAAAAATGCTGTACTAAGTCACTAGCTTAATATCTGGGATGTTTGCTGCATCCTACAGTTTTGGGAAGACAAAAACTGCTTATTTCTAAGTGTCCTTGGAATTGCTCATGAATAACTATAAACTCCATTTTTAAGAAATTAACCTCAATACAGCATTTTTCCTAATGGTCTTCTTGGAAAGATGACTACCTCATCATTCCATTCATTTCATCTTATTGCTGAACTGTGAAACTATACATGAAAATTAGGAAGGGAAGGGAAGGGAAGGGAAGGGAAGGGAAGGGAAGGGAAGGGAAGGGAAGGGAAGGGAAGGGAAGGGAAGGGAAGGGAAGGGAAGGGAAGGGAAGGGAAGGGAAGGGAAGGGAAGGGAAGGGAAGGGAAGGGAAGGGAAGGGAAGGGAAGGGAAGGGAAGGGAAGGGAAGGGAAGGGAAGGGAAGGGAAGGGAAGGGAAGGGAAGGGAAGGGAAGGGAAGGGAAGGGAAGGGAAGGGAAGGGAAGGGAAGGGAAGGGAAGGGAAGGGAAGGGAAGGGAAGGGAAGGGAAGGGAAGGGAAGGGAAGGGAAGGGAAGGGAAGGGAAGGGAAGGGAAGGGAAGGGAAGGGAAGGGAAGGGAAGGGAAGGGAAGGGAAGGGAAGGGAAGGGAAGGGAAGGAAGAAGAGGAAGGGAAGAGAAGAGAAGAGAAGAGAGAGAAGAGAAGAGAAGAGAAGAGAAGAGAAGAGAAGAGAAGAGAAGAGAAGAGAAGAGAAGAGAAGAGAAGAGAAGAGAAGAGAAGAGAAGAGAAGAGAAGAGAAGAGAAGAGAAGAGAAGAGAAGAGAAGAGAAGAGAAGAGAAGAGAAGAGAAGAGAAGAGAAGAGAAGAGAAGAGAAGAGAAGAGAAGAGAAGAGAAGAGAAGAGAAGAAAAGAAAAGAAAAGAAAAGAAAAGAAAAGAAAAGAAAAGAAAAGAAAAGAAAAGAAAAGAAAAGAAAAGAAAAGAAAAGAAAAGAAAAGAAAAGAAAAGAAAAGAAAAGAAAAGAAAAGAACTCTGACAGTGTCAGAGTTCATTTATGTCAAAGTCCTTTATGGCTACAATCTAGCTTTTATAGACCAAGCCCCTTGAAGGCCTTCAGAGGTTAAATATCTGTATTTAGATCCTTATCTTCTTATTACTCAATATCCCTGATCCATTGCACTTGGAGCACTGGTTATGATTTGTCGTCATGTAAGATCCATGGCACCTTATTCATTTTTGCCTAATGTAGTTTTCTTCATTGTTCTGACTACACATTTTCCACTTCTTAATATAACTCAGACATCCATCCATACAGAGTGAATTTGACAATTCTCATCTAAGATTTTATCCTTTTTTTTTCCTCTGGAGAAATATCAGATTGAGTTGGACTTTCTTACCTGATAATGATGTGCAATGAATCAGCCAAGTGAAAAGTACCTTACCTCATCTCTTCTGCCTGTGCTGGTTGGCCTCAAGGCTAAGAGGGAAGACTGTGAAACAACAGGAGCCCAGGAAGAAACCCCTGTATGAGAGCAAGGCCCCATTAGAAGTGTATGAAGAAGCTGAGTATGGGAATCAGTTGTGTAATATATGCAGACACCAAATAACAGGCTAGGACCAACAGAAGCTACAGATTGATTTATTCATAGTAATGGTGGGGAAGAGACTGCAAAGTATCTCTTGGGGACCTACATTATCTGTAGGAAGATATATCAACATACTGTATACAGGTAAACTAATCTGAGAATATTCAGTAGGCTGTCTGTGTACTAAAAGGTACACAGCGTATGGATGTGATCTGGGAAATGTGCAGTTTGGTTTTAAATAAGGGAATAAACTGGCCAGAAAACTATAAGCATTTGGGTTGCATAAACTCTTCACTGAACTCATTAGAGAAGCTGTGGCTATGATGAAAGGAGGCCAAAGCCTCAAAGGGATTTCTGTACAGTACATAAGAGACAATGAACATTTGTTGTTCCCTTGCAAATCCCATCCCTGAATCTCCTTACTCTCACTGTTCTCACTCAGTCATGTTAACTTTGCTCAAGGCTTTTTCTGGATGTATGTATCTGAGCCACTTCAAGGGTGGTTTTGCATATGTCTCTGTAAGAACTTTGATAAATATAATCTCCTTTTACTCCACTTCCCAAGCCTAACATACCTTTTCTTGGCTCCAGTTTGAGTACTAGTCTGACACCACTTCAAAATGCCACTGGCAAAATCTATTTTCCAGTATTTATGTTAAATATTCCTAGTGCAAAAGAGATTACTCTTGACTTGGATCTTCTAAGCTGTGCTGTACAACAAACAACAAAAAAACCCCCACAACTTTAACAGAAATTGTGCATTGACCCAAAAACGACTATTTGTGGTAAAGAAATACAGGTATTGTTACACAGGGAAAAATAGCTTATTTGTCTTGCCTATTTCTTTCAGTAAATTTTACATTAAATGTAAAAGGACCGTTAATCAAAATTTTAATCAATGCTATTGGTTCAGTGTAAAATGTTAAGTACTTACTGATACAATGATTATTGCAGAAATTGCAATTTTTTTATTTCATACTTGCATGAAGTCGCATTTCTCTGTGAATAAGAGAGTTACACGTCTTGGAAATGTTATGTTACTTTTATAAAATCTTTTAATAACAAGTAAAAATATTTTCTCCTAGAACACTCCACAGTTCAGTCTAAAGCACTGTTGGATAAAGAACTCCTTTTGAAAAGGGGAGGAAGTAGAAACAGTAAGTGTATTGTTTAAAGACAGCCCTGCAAAACTCTTTTCTCAGCACATATTTCCCTGAAAACAAATGCCATTGTTGTTTAAGTATGGAACATTGTTTATGAATATATTAAAAATTCACACTTAAGAATATTATGTATCCATAAGCTGTTCATATTCATCAACCTGTGAAAACTGCATGAAGCAATCTTAGGCCAGCTATAGTCAGGTAAAAATTCCCTGTGTTCACGACACTCATTTTAGGCATGATCTGTTAGCATGCAGGAGGACAGCTATAGTCAACAGTTTCTTTTAGCTAAAAAAATACACGATGGAGGATTCAAGCTGTCAAGCTGCCAAACTGCACATTAATGTCATCAAAAATCAATGTGTTGGAGGAAGGGGAATGCTGGTTTCAACCATGCCTGCTTTTTAAAGAATTAGCCTTGAACCTGGTGAGCAACTAACAGGTTTCACCAAGACCTGTACTCACACCAATGCGTATCTAAAGGTCTGAGAGGTGAAATTCAGAGCTTATTTAATTAATGGCTGATCTGCATTTGAAGCTATGACAGCAAGAATTCTGCATGATCTTTTGTTCTCCATTCTGCAAAATGTTCTCCCTGAACTCCTCTGCTGCAGTCACATTGGATTCACTGGGACACTGAGCAATCCCATTGTTCCAACAGCATTTTATAAAACAAGAAGTAACTTGGCAGTTTCCAGTTATGAGGAAAAGTTGTGGATGGAATGTCTGAGAAACGAAGGACCTCGTGCACACCCTGCACAGATGTTTGAGCTTGGTTTTTGAATTAGAGGTGATGCTCTCTCATGATGAACTCATGCTGCAGTTGAAAGAAGTAAGAGTGGCACATGTCACAGCCCACCCACTTCCTGCCTATCTAGTTGATTTGCAGCCATCCTGACAAGTGCCACTTTCTTGGTTAATGATACACCAAGTTTGCCCCAGGAAAAGAAAATCCCATTTCAGAGCTCCTCCCTCTGCCACGCCAGCAATTGTTCAAGTCTGGTCTAAGCAATGGTTGTAGGGCAGTGTGGGTACCAAAGTAGTACCATATGTCTTGAAAGCATCTGATCTTCTTCTAGTGAATATCAAAAGTTGATCCATTGTGATCAAATATTCTTGCTATTTTAAATTTAAAGTAATCAGACTGATGAAACTCCTGAAAACTAATTAATTTGCGCTATTTTAAATGTTTGTCATTACCAACAAAAATTTAAAAATTAAGCTTAGTGCTTTCCTGATTAAAATACTATAGCTGAATATAGAATAGAAAACAGAAAATAGAAAATAGATAAACAAAATGGTGGTCACACTTTGAAGTTTTAAAAGAAGAGAAGTAAAGCCTAATTATCTTCCAAGAACATTAGTGAAAAGTGCAAAAACTAAAGACAACAATTTAAAAAACATAATGTGTCTTTTGATAAAAAGAAAATGCTGAGTGGTTAGCTAACAGGAAGAACTGAGCTCACCAATGTACCAGAGGCATTTTAGGATCCTGGGGAATGTCCTTCAGACAGAGGCCTATTCTTGTTATGAAGAAGAAAAGTCGTGTTGTGAAGATGGCCCTCTGGGAAGACTCTGCTATGGGCAGTTCCAAAGACACGTTTTGGTTGTGGAAGGATTAGAAAGACCCATTGTAAGCATCATAATGGATAAAAGTATACAAATGTAGCCTGGAGGAGGAAATTCCAGTCCATGGAAGATTTTGAAGGAAAAGCTGTCATTTTTGTGATTGAACATTTGAAGAAGTGTGCAGGTTCCAGTTTACATTTTTTCTATTAATACTTTGCACGTTATATTTCCTAACAGTATTAGCTGTGAACTTGTTTATTAATCAGAGAAACTCAGTAGTTTTGTCACGTTCCATTCGATACTTTCTATTTCCTTAAGAGACTTTGTTGTTATTGGAGTTCTCCAACAAAACTACCATTTTATCCATTATTGGCACAACAATTTCTGCCCGAGTAAAACACAAAATGTTAGAGGAAAGGAAAATGTGTTTTTTCTCAGTCATAGCTGACCAATGCAGTATTTTCAGATATTTGAGGTCACTTAGCAAAAAGAGTAGAATTTCAAAACCCAGCAGAATCTTACTCCTGACTTGACTTGTAAATGATGATTTAGGAAGATATTTGTACAGATGGGTGCATACAAACCTGAACTTCTCCTCTTATGCTCCAAGCTGCCTGAATGGAGGCCAGCTCCAGCCGTGTAGCTGGCTTTGCCCTGCTCTGTATTTGATGTAACTTGCCCTGTCTTCCAGCATATGGAGCTGGCCAGAATCAGCCCCAGCAGGGCACCAGCCCCTTGCACACAGTGCCTTGCTGACTCAGACATGGATTTCCAGACTAGAGTAGTTTTGCCTTTAAGGCTTCTCTCTATTAACAAGCTGGCAAACTAAGTGTGAAATATTTGGAGAGGCTGGCTTTTGTGTATTGTAGTCTGCTTATCCTTATCTTCTTAGAAAATCTGTCACAATGCAACAGTAACTCACGTTCTGTATCATGATTTGCTATGAATACAGCTTTGGCATCATGTGTGCCTGTCCAAAATATTTGCATATCTTCAGATCCTGAAGTCTGAAGTGACACAGCAGAGAAAGGAATACTTGTGGAGCCCCCAGTGCTCCTCAGCTAAAACAAGACACCAAAATGCTTCTGCTTCTGCCTCTCTGATCAGAACACAACTAAGTGTTTTGTGCCTTCTCCACAGCTGGGGCACAGCCAAGCATGTTTGCACATTTCACAGGACACCAGAGAACTGTTAAGGGATGAGCAGATACTGCTTCTGCTGGAACACCTTCTGTTAACAGCTCAGATTTTCAAGCCATGGGAGTAGGAAGCAATGTGCTCTCAATGATTGTTTATTACACCCTTAATTCACTTCCCTAATGATCCCACCACTACAAGGTTGCTTACACTCAGGTTACATCATAAGGCTCACTGATTTGGTTTATTAGGAATTTTGCCAATGGGAAATGGTTGGGTGCAATACCTGGGTATTTGTTCAAGTTCTTTAGGGTGAGATACCGTCCATATAAAGATCAGTCTAAATACTGGAAGTTACTGACACAAACCACAGCAATACCACCTTACTTTCTAAGCTGGTTACCAGGTGACACATTTCCCTCTTGTCTACCATTACCTGCTGTAGACAAAGGTAAGCTTCTTTCCTCATCTTTGGAAAAAAGATATGAAACCAAAGTAGTTCAGAAATGTCTCTGCTAAATGAAGTAATGAGTGCATGACAAAAAGGAGGTTCTTTATTAGTTTCTCCGTAAAATCTTACAGTCAAAGAAGAATGCCAAAAATTTTGAAATCCTGTAGAAATAACTTTGTCGGGCATTGGTTCTGAAAGAAAATTGCAAAAATCTGTCAGATCACTGACACTGATTTGTAATCTAATACTTTTAGGTCAGAAACATGTGTCTGTAGACATACAAAATCCTAATCTATGTTTTCGAGTTAGTGATGCCACTATACTATATTTACCAATAAATAGATGTTTTCTAATAATAAATACGAAGTCTGAAGGCACTAAGTGGGCTTATCTCTCATTAGAAGTCCCGCTGGCTGTAGAGGTAAGGTAGATTATGCTCCTCTCTATAAAAATAAAGTACAAAGACATTTTCTACTTTCTCCTGTCAGATTTTTCCTTATGGAGTCTCATTATTTTAATAATTAAGCACTTTTCATGGCAGCAAACTAGCACCACCTTCATTCTGATGTTTCATGAAGAGCGATAAATATTTCCTTCATGTAGCTGCACGCAGCCCTTCTTTCAAAAGAAATATTGTTTATCTTCCTCATAATGACACAGTAAGGGCCAGCCTTTCCCAGAATGGCATCTTTAATAAAGTGCATGCAACACAGACAAACAGCCAGGTAATGCTGCAGACTTAGAATTGAAATACATGGCTGTCATGGAGTGAGGCCATTGCGCTCCAGCCTTTTCCTGTTAAGCATAATTGCTTTTCATAAAGGTTCTATGGAAAAAGTAAGCCAACCTCTCCAAAAAAACTCTACATGACATATTTCTTGTAACCTTTCAATCTCTCTGTGTGTAATTTATAGCTGTCACAGAGAAACACTATTTTTAGGGTATTGTGGTAGTATGATTGGTACTGATTTTCTGATTCATTGTCCCATTCTCTAGGGCTCCTGTTTCATTGTGGTCTTCAGAAGTCCATGTTATATATCTATATATATAGATAGGGAGATATATATATATATATATATTTTTTTTTTAGAGGCCAGTACAGTGTTTGATCCTTTCCTGTGTCATTTTCAAAGAGACACCTGGCAAGTTGCCACCAGTCTCAAAAAGGTCGCTGCTATGGGCAGCTACATTGTGGTTGTAAGAAGCTGTGAAGGTAAAAGCAGTTAGTAAACTTGCTTGGGAAGTAAGAGCCAGCTCAGGCTCTGAGAGTTTTCTTGATTCATGTATTATGAGCCATCTACTATGAATATGCATAAGGTTACCTCTTTTGAACTTCCATGAAACAAATTCTCATAAATAAACAAGGAATGCACAGTACCAACTGACAGAGTCACTTAGACTAGATGTATTGTGCTAATGGAGTGAAAAGAATAAAAATTTTCAAGGGCTTCAGCCCTCAATTTTAATAAATTTCATGGAAATCGGATCAAGCCCTAATTGCTAATTCATCTGAAATTATTAAAAAGAGATTTCAATTACATACTACCATTGAATTTTGATGTACCAAATTAAATTAGGACACTAGATTGTATCTTTTTCTTAAATCCAGACCTATTTAAAAGCCTTTTCTCTAAATTCTGAAAAGGAACTTTGTGTTCAGTTATGTTGTAAAAATCCAGCATTAGTATGAAATAGTAGGTTAAATCTCTTACTGAAGATTTTTAATGACATTTCAGTGTTCCTCTTATAATTACTCTTCATCTAAGATATCCCATAATGATGTTGGACATTCTTGGTTCAGGCTCACTGGCTTGCTTCATTAGCATGTCATTCCCATTCCACATCATAAGATTTAATTGTAATGCCGAATATGCACAGCTCTCTACAGAAGTCTAATCAAAGTGGATTCACTTGTATTATTAATATCAAAAATCAGTCCACTTGCTATTTTTATAAATAAAAGAATCCAGATACATAAATCAGCTGTCATTTATTAGCATGTTACTGGCATATCTGCCAGACATACGAGCAGCCCTATCACAGTTCCTTAGGATTATTTTCATCAAGATTAAAACCTTTCTACATTAAATATACATACTAATTCCTCCATAAAGTAATCAGATTACAGTGCAGGTGACATTGTGTGCTGGAATTCAAATGATTTGCAGTAATGAGCTGGAAAGGTGTACTTGGAGACAGAGTGAGGAAAAAAGAGAAAAAGCTTTGGTTTTAAAATTGTTATATCCCTGGTTTATTGTTATTTTTACCTCTTTTTTCTTTCTTGAGAGATAACAGGTCTCACAGCTGTCAGCAGGTACTTGGCAAATGCAGGTGGCAATAGAGTGCTCAGTTGCTAGTTTTAAAGGGCAAATATTGTCCTACTCCTCAGGTGAGCAGAGCAAGGCATAGGTGGGAGCATGGAAGCCATTTCTCCATACTTTTATTGTACATGTCTATATGTGCAGATATAGCCACCTGCTTGAGCTTTGTTTCAGCCACTCTCCTCTTTTTCTTATGTTTCACATTTATGAAAATTTTTATTTGTTTCTGAAGCCTGTATTCTGCAGAAGTCCTGAACCATGCTTTTTCTTCAGTGTCCAGAGGGCACCAAAAAGCATCACTGAACATCCTCCCCTACGCCTCTCCCATCCCTGCCCATGGGCCAATACCCCAACCCAACTCAGCCTGGGGCCATTAGTCCCTGCTCAAGAGATGCTGTGGAGAATCCTGCCCCATTCTCTGCTATTCTGAATTGCTGTCTGGCCCTCCCTGACTGACTTGAAACCTGGCATTTCCCCCCTTGCCACTGCCGGATTGCTGAGGTGTCACCATCCCTGCCCCTGCCTGCCCTGCCAGGATGCTGAGCCATGGCATGGCCCTGCAGCAGCCACTGGTGTCACTGCACGGTTTCTGTGTTGGTGTTGCTGCTGTTTCCTGGCTCCCCAGGGTCTGTGGAGCAGCCCTGCTCCTGCCAGCCCCCACCTCTCTGGTTTCACACACACCTCCAGTCCCGGCTGCCTGCACAGCTTCATCCCAGTCACAGCAGCACAGAAACGCTCTTGTGACTGCCCGGGGGCCACATCTGTGATTAACCTGTTGTTGTCCTTGTTAAACTTCTTGGTGTCAGGAGGTATGACTGCCTCTCCAAATCTCTTCCACAAGGCAACAGAGAATTTGGAAACCATCGCTCTTCTCTGTGTCGGATGCATCCCTCTGCTCCCAGTGTGGAGGAGTGGTACATTAAATCTACTTAAAAGAGAACAGCGACCAATGAAGATTTGACATAGACTCAGGATTTACGCTTTCAAGATGTGCTGTGCTTGAAATTGAATTTTCTATTGTAAATACAGATGTGATTATTAAAGTTGATACTGAAATATTGATAGACAACACAGTCTGCTAAAAATGTATTTAAAGGGTGTTTTTAAACACATGATCTCTTAAAAATTGATGATGACTATTAGATAAATAATAGAAGTGCTTCTTAAGTTAGGGAGCATTTTGATGTTGCAGACTAACTAAAAAAGACATGGCTGAATGGGCCTGAGGAAGAACTGCCATAATTTTCTTCTCAGACTCAAAATGCATAGTTGGGGTAGGTTGGGGGGGGGTTTTGTGTACCAGACCTTTACAGAGAATCTTTATTTAGAATCTTCATTCAGTGTATTTATAGTTTTGTGTGCCTGAAAAATGAAAATATTTGTAATGTTGGCAGTATTTACCCTGCAACTGAATTAAATTTTCTGAATTAATACAGATTGCAAAATCTGCTCACATAACTCTTCCACCAATTCTACCAGAAAAAATGTAGGCTCAAGATGGGAATTTGATTTTACCAAAATCAGCAGAATGGTAAAATAAAGCACTGTGTCATTCCAAATTGTGTGTTAACATCACCTTACACCTACTCATGTGGTTATAGAATGTTGGGCATGTGTGGTGTAAGTAGAGTATTGGCTTTTGCACCACAAGTTAGATAACCGAGCCATAATAATTTTTCAATCACCTTTCTTTTTTACTTGTTAAAGACATAAACTGGGAATAATGTGTAGTCTACTAAATTTGAACATCAGTCACCTTTATTGACAAGCAAATAGCATAGCTCTAAAGGAATCAGCTGTCCACAGCTTATCTTATTTCATAGTTTATCCATGAAACAGTTACGTATTGGAATAGTGAACTGAAACATGCCCATGTTTCAGTTCCATATTCCTCTTACAGTCGTTTTTAAGCAAGCTTTCGATTAACTATAGAATGTTTATATTGCTTCAGTGTAAACACCTGCCTCTTTTTTATATATGTATATGCATATGTATTGCAATGGTAACTAATTCATTTCACTAAGAAAATCCTCATGTAACTACAGCAAAAGTATTTGATGGATTTGTGGGTTAGGTACTTAATATTGAAGACTTTTTTGCTATGGATATTTCTCAGATCATATCCTCTTTGTATTTTTCAGAAAGTCACAAACTTGTTTTGCTTATTTTCCAAACTAAGCACAAACCAGCTCCAACGTGGAAGCTGAATTTAGCTCCTTGCTCAGCTCAAGGCAATGATACTTGTGGATGGTCTGGACCTTATGCAGATACACCTACACCACTTTTAGCTGAACCAAAGGAAAAAAAAGACACTAGATGCTTGTCTTTAGACAGCCAAATCAAACTCTAAATATCTGCTTTGGGATGAGCTACTCTTGATTCCCATAGATATGCAGTGTCATTGGAAATTTCACAAAGTGTTCAAAACCTACACTTAGGACTGCAAAACAATCTATATTCAGAGGAATTACTGAGCATATTTTTTTAAGACTACTAAGAAGGCCTTGTGTGAATTATTGATCATTCAATAATGATCAATACAGATGCATACAGATGCATAAAGTTATGAAATATTTATTTTATAAAGTTCATATATTAATACAAAAGAAAATTCCATTTTGAATTCCAGAGATCACTACCATTTATTTTTGTACCCACTGCTCTGAATAGTATAACTTGCCCCCTTTTTTGCAGATAAGGTTGACACAAATGTTTCCTATCTCACAACAAATCCCTTCTCTTCCAGATGTGCTATTAAGCATGCAGAAACAGGTGGGGGTAAAATTATGTGATCTTCTAAGTTAGGAAGAGGTATTCTAATTTTGAGGGGGGGGGGTTGCTTCTTCAGGTACAAGTTCTCTTTTTGTTGTCCCTATAACAGTATTTTTTGGGGTTTTTAAATACTAGCAAAGCATTAAGGAAAAGTCTGAAATTACTTTTGGTATGAAGTAACAGGGTGATTGCAGTATTTCCCCAGATTTTCAGATGAGTGTGAGGGTTGGCTAATTGTTAGAATTCTTTTTTATGGGCAAAAAAATGTGATAATGTAAAATAGATGAGGTTCCCTTTTCTCCTCTTTAATTTTGGCTTATGAATGAGAAATCACTCAAACACATCTATTCATGTCACTGTGTCACTACGATGATTTCTGTGTATATGGTCAATGATATGAAACTTTGGTGTAGAGACAGGTACACATGCTTGACACAAAAATTACTCTCAGGATTCTGTGGGTGGTTGTCTTTCAGCACTAAATGTTTTGGGTTCAAGAGTATTACAGGAACAATGCTGGAACTTATGCAAAAAAACTTTAGATGGGATTTCAGCTGCCATAAGATGATATAACATCATGAGCACCTGTGGACCTACATTGGTTCATTTCCTCTAACACAATATTTTAATGTCTGTTTTCTGCAGTTTTGTGGGGGGGTTTGGGTTGGTTAACTGGGCTTTTGCTTTTGTGGGTTTTGTTTTGTTTTGTTTGTTTGTTGGTTTGGTTTGGTTTTTATTTGTTTGGGTTTTGGGGTTTTTTGGGGGGTTTATGCCAGAACATGCCAGTTTTCATGTTTCTGGGCTTACAAAAAGTGGCCATTACTCTTACTAGAGTTTATAGGAGGTCTAGCTATATAAGTACAGCTACTTGGAATTCCTCAGTACTCCACAATGGTTCAAAGTCAAATATGCCAAATATGGTGGAATTCAAGAAAAGCTATAATACTGGCCATGGGCAAGGTTATCAAGTGCTGTGGAGTATAAACTGCTGAGCAGCAAGGACTGGAGCCCTGACCTAACAGCACTGACTGCATCCCCTGCCTGAGGAAGGACTAGCAGTACAGCCAGCTGATGAATCATCACTGTAACCAGTGTCCAGGATTGAAAGTTCCAGGAAAAGGGAATTTTAAGGTGTTACTGGAATGCACTAATGAGATGAAAGTAAGACCTGGTGATTTTTGTATACATCTGTGGTTATAGTTCCACACAGAGCAGCTACTTTCATGAAACCAGCAAAAGAGTTAACTGGAAGGACCAGATAAATAATTCTCAACCATAAGAATATTGCTTCCCTTTGAGGTGATGAAATATGTGACTTGTGTGTCAGCATGCCTTGTGATGTGCTCAGCATGCCCAGTGTGCCAACACACAGAACTTTCACAAAGCAGCCAAAACATTTTCTGTCTTTGTTCTTTTCCTGAATCCCTTTGTGCTAAGTCTCCGTGACTTTGTTTCATTGTAGAACAGGGAAATTAAATCTGTTACACTATGCTCATTACTCACCTCTCAAATCCATTCCAGTCAAACAAATTTTCCTTTCTTTCTTTTGTATTTATTGGTAATTGAGTTAAAAATATGTACAGATGATTGTGAAATAACTACAAGATGCTTTCAGTGACATGGTCAATAAAACAGAGCTGAAATTCAGCCCAGTGTTCTGCTTTGGGCTATAGACAGCACACAGCAAAACAAATAGTAGGATGTCAAAACAAACTAGAAAATCTCACCACTCAGTTGGTTTTACAGATGATGTGTTGGCCAAAAAAATATGCAAATTTGCCTTAGAAACGAGGGTTACCCCCAAGTCTGAGGATTTTTTCTAAGTTCATTTGGACCTTCTCCAGCCAAAATCAAAATGTGCTGATGCATTTGCAGACTGGAGAGCCTATTGAGAACTCATTATCTTCAAATAGGATTACACTCAGTTAATATGAGAACATGTACATTACAATATCACATAAAATCAAAAGTTCCAATTTGCTCACTACATGTAAATCCAATTCAAAATATTTCCATAACATATATCCGCTGGATGTTACACTATTTGTATGTCACTCTAGAATGGATTAACTCCATGACAGGCTAGTCTCAGTTTTTCTGCATTTGGTGTTTTTAAACAGTTTATATTTGTTATCATATCAAAGACAGGCTTGCAGTTTTCAAAAGGAAGAAGAGAACACAGCGCCCAAGGCTCTTCCAGCATTACATTTCTTATTCCATTTTATCTTTCTTGGTTTTGACTAATGTCAGTAACAGCTACTGGTAATAAACTGCTTGTTACAGCTTGCTCTTGCCTTCAAGCACTGGCTTTGATACATTGTCAGCCAATTGGAAGCATTTCCTGATTACATTTCCAAATTGCTTGTTTATTGATCGAAAGTTAATAAAGCAAAAGACAACTTTTCGGCTTAAATTAAATGAAAGGTTCCTTTGATGTTCAAATTATCCAATCAACCAACGTGCAATGAAATGTAAGCATTTGAAAGTTTTATCTGGAAAGCAAAATGTACTAGATAATGGTTTCTGGCACAGCCGCTGTATCTAACAGCTAATGAAAAACACCCATAACTTAAGATTTCATTTATTTTCTGTTGAAAAGTAAACGGCACTGAATTTTGTTATTTTTAAATGGCTGAAAACATGAAAGGGCAGATATTGTATATCTTTTTGACAAACTATAATTCCTACTGCAAGCGTATTTGGTTAGCTGCAATAAACAAAGTAATATACGTTATCATTTCCTCAGTCTGCCCTTTGCTTGTGAATTTATTTGCTTCTGGTGCTGTATTAAAACTGCTGTGTTCTGTCAACTCCTACCATCCCATCCAAGAGGATGCTCTGACCTACCTGGAGTATTTAGGTGTACAAGAGATGTCTTGTCTCCAAAAATTATCATAGGTCTCATCATTATACTACTTTTTCAAGAGCTTTTACCCACATAGTGAAATTTCTTTAAACCTTCTAGACTTAATGTCACTGTGTTTTTCAGAGGGTCAGCCACTTCTAAAAATTTTTCAGGCAAAGATTTTCAGTGCAGTTTTAACTGAGAAAGCTGGAGTGGTATATAGTGTGTGGTATATACAGTAAGAACAAAATAACAAACAAGAGCAAATCTTAGCTAGTAAGAATGATACTAAAAAAGGTACAGCCACATTATAGCTCAGACCTCATTAGGGGATTCAGGTGTTTTATGGCAGAAAAATCTTGAAATGAGCACTTTCTGCAACAAAAGTATAATTGCACTAAAAATGAACATATGTAATATTTCTATGCTTCATCCTACAACCCTGTAACATGATTTGGGTATTTTAAGTTGAGACTTGTATTTGTAGACCACATTGTAAGTGATAACATACCACACAACTAGGAAAAAACTCATTTTAGCTGCACTAAAGCAATAAATGCGATGTGACAAATGATAAATAGCCCCTCTCTATTTTTTTGTAGTAGTTGTTGTTGTTTAGAGGTTTGTCATTGCATTGCAATGGTAATAGATTTGCAGTAAAAAATGCAAGTGTAAATGTACTGATGCATGAGGTTTCTACATGTCAGAATTAAAATCTGTTCCTTGAAATGAAAATCCTAATTGAAATAGATTTGTAAAGTCTGGAACTCATTCTGCCAAAGACAGCATGTTTAATGTTTCTTTGTCCTTTTGACACAAGCCCACATAACATCTCTGAAGATCTTAATGTCAAAAAAACCTTATAAGCACAACCACAACCAAACAAATTTTGTGTATGATGATGGTCTGATCATCAGGAAAGAAAGGGAAATATGGATTTTATTCTATTAATGTGGCTATTAAAGATGCTACTATTGTTGTAGAAGATCAGCTTCTGTTATTTGTTGGGTTTTTCTGCTCTTTTCTATTTCTCTATAGATAGAGAGATATACATTTAGAGTAGTCAGTAAAAAGCAGAAATTGATTTATGTTAGAATCCACTGCTGTGAATGCCAAACAAAATGGCAGTGGTCCAGATTCAAGATCTATCCATTTTTCAATCTTTTCTGAGATGTGAATGACGTGAAATCCAAGGAGAATAGGCAGAGTAGCACTGAAGGGGCAGGAGAGAGTTAGTAGTCACAAGCACTGACTCCTTGCAGACACCATTGGAGAAGATAGTGGGACCCACTAACTTTTGGATTCTGCTCATGTGCTGACACTTCCTCAGCCTCTGCTGACTCCATCAGTCTGTGAGCATTTCTGCACCTCAGCCTTTATGCTTCCTTTTCTACCATCAGCAAACGTCAGCCTCAACAAGCCACAGCCTACACGGAGATGAATATAACATCTCTTGGACAAGAGAGGTGCTGCAGACATGCAGTAAATGTCTTCATAGAGGGATCAGTGTCTGCACCTGGAAAACTAAGCCAACAGGTACAGATCTAAAAATACTGGCACAATTTTGGGCTTGTTTCTCCACAACAAAAAAGAGGTGGAAAAGTGGTAATGATAGTCCCAAATCATGAACCGGCTATTCCTTTTTATTTAATATTTTTTTCAAATACAAGGATATTTTATTTGCAGTCAGTTCATGAGGCTTTGTAGCTCCTCTTGTCTAGATTACTCTTTAAAGAAAAAAAGGAATAGAACATGGAAAATTACCTTTATAAGTACAAATTAATACACGTGCAGTACAATGTCTGAAGCATAGGTCCTAAGGAAAAAGGGGCAAATACCACAAGATTTGGGATTAACTGAAAAAATTGAAAGCCCTGCAAGTAGCAGAACACATTTTGTGGATTTCCCTTATAAATACAGATTTTTTTTTTAATGGGTTGATTTCTTCAGATGATGCAATATTGAAATCTGCCCAGTGGGAGCTCTAGAAAACATTCTGAGACTGATAACCTCATTTGGAAAGCTATGCCTGATTAAGGAGGTTGTTCCTTTCTTAACAACGTGGGATTTCCATTAATTTCTCCTTTTGTTGGAAGCAAAATGCATCAGAAAAAACCCTTAGAATTAGAATTAGAATGAAGTAGAAGTTTCAGGTTTTGCTTGTGGTTTTATCCTATTTTAGACAATGGACAGAGCCCCATCATCCAGGAGCTCCTTTCCAGTCAAAAGACCTTTTTACTGATAAGAATGAGTGATTTTTAGTTAACTGAATCCTGTGCACCCAAACATTTTTTTAAAGGTAAATAACCCTGTGTATGATTGGCCAACAAATACTTTTATTATTAATAACTTCACAGTGGTAGGTATGTAATTAATGAAGAAATGTAGGTTTTTCTACTTGAAACTGTACTTATTTTTTTGCACACTATATTCCCCTTACAGCACATTTTGCACTGTCCGGTCTCCATCTGTTTGGTACAAGAATGTAACCAAATCCATGAGTGAAGGACCAAAACCAGGTCCTTAAGCACTTTCTAAATTCACTAATCTAGCACACCACTTCAAGAGTGAGGGGTTTTTAATGACGTAAGAGTTCAGGAAAATGTTATATAATATTGACATATTTCCTTATTCTGGTTTTCTGAGTTTTAGAAGCCAGCATTTCTTCAGGCTCTTTGTATTTCATGTGTGCAATTTATTACTTAAAGCTCTAAACAATTTTGAGGAGATAACTGTATTTTTAAGAATAAACTATCTACATGTTGCAATTTAAGCTTAAACAACCTTCCAGCAAATAATTTCTCTCTGAACCATAGATCAATGATATATTAGACTTAACAATGCAGTTAAATTTAGTTCTTAAACAAGCGAAACACCAGAGGCCACCTGAAACCCAGGCCATTAATTGGATACCGATTTTGTTTAATTTTAGTGAGAGTAAACTGTTAAGTACTGACAGAAGACAGGAACTACTACATGCAACAGTAACCTTTTTCCTGCCACACAGATGTGCCCTGAGGTAGCCACTTTAAGGCATTAGAATGTTGTCATTAGAGCGTTTCAGGGGCAAAGTCCAACATGCTCTGTGTGCACAAAGCCACGGGCTTGTCCTTTTATTTGATCTCTAGCATCTGGGAATCTTACATCACTCAAAGAGTTAACCTGCTCTAGCCACAAGGGACCTTTGTTTGCATCTAGGCAATTCTTTAAAAAACTGATCTCTGTGAAAAGGTTTCAGCCATCCTGACTTGCAAACTGTACAACACTATAACCCACATACCACCCACCCCAGCTCCTCCTCCTCACTGTGTAAATGGCACTGTAAGCAATATTTTTATTTAAAGATCAGGCTTCATGTGTGTCTCTGTACTATGTAGCTATTTAGCTACTACGCAGTACCAGGCAAAGGTATTTCTCTTGTCTAATTTGTCACATCATCACCACAGAAGACTGAATCCTTCAGAGAGCTGAAGGAGTCTGAGACATCTAACAAATTCACCCTTTGCATGGAGAAAATGTTTCATGATGAAATAATAAAATGGGATTTCAGCTAGGAAAAAATGAGATAAACTAGTGTAGCAAATAAGTAGAGATTATACACATAGGCAACCCACTGATCAAATATTTCTTAGGGCTATCGAGGATCTATCAAGGATACTGAGCCAGTTAGATAAAGAAATTACTGAAGAGTGATTTACAGAGTTGTTTAAGAGTCATGTTAGAAAGATTAGTTTGCTCACAGCAATGTGCTAGCTCTGTTTTATTTAATGATTAGTTAAAAGCTGTGGTTGAATATTACATAAACGAGCTTCAGTTGTTTATTTAACTATTGGCTATGCTTACCCCTACACTGTCAAACCAAAAATATTAATCATGTTAGCAAAACATTAGATTCATGAATACTTCTCTACTCAGAGTCAGTATAAAAACATAGCTATACAATAAAGAAAACACCAGCATTTTCCAAGACATTTCAATTTGGGTAGAAGACTTCTGCTCTTTGGACATTTGAATCACTAGATAACGGGCCAGAATGGATCTGAAGGGGCTGGCTGCATTTTGTGTCCCAGGAATCAAGAAAAAAAGAACAATTATGATGTTGATTAACTTGTTTTGTTGAGCAGACAAGAGGACAGTGTTCTTCAGAGAATAATCCCCAACTGGTAGCTCTCAATGCTGACACTGTCCCCATTCTGCAGATCACTCATCCTCTGAGCCCTGCAAACTCAGAGCTGCAAGGAATACCACTCCCAAGAGCCAGCCTTTTCCTCCTCAGCACTTCCCCATCTCAAGTCAATACCACCATCCTCTTTGCTGGCACAGAGAGGAGCCTTTGGCTCTGATTAGCTTCCATTAATTCAGAACTCTGACAAGTATTGGGTTTTTTCCCCCCATCATTACTTGCATTTAATTCTTCTCTTCACTTATATGTGTCATCATGCAAAAAGACAACTGGGAATTTTCATTTGTGTCTATTTTTTAATGGACATCAGAGGTTATGTATTATTCTTTTTCTGCTTCAACACTTTAACATTTTTGTTGTTTATTTATTTATTTAATTTATTTATTTATTGTTTCTAAATTCACATGGGTTTCCTAAATTACAGAAATCTAAAATCATAAATTTTGGGGTTCAGTCTTCAACTTCAGCATAAGTTGAGATCTAAACTTATTTTAGACCCAGTTAAAAAACGTTTAACAAGACATATTAAAAAAAAGAGAGAGAGAAAATTAATTTTCCTGTCTTCAAATGTAATTCATTATTAAGAATTAAATATTAGCACATTTGTTTCCCACAAAGTTCTCAATTAAAAATACTCAGTTGTCCAAGACTCCTAATGATTTCTGGTAAGATTAGCAAAATTCTGAATATATGTCATCATAAATTTCATCATGTGTGCGTCTGGATTTTTAGGGGTTACAGGTGAGGACAGTATTAACTCCAACTTAGGAGCCATTTTCCTTCTAGTTTGCTTTCTTTTGGCTCAGACTCTAAGCTATGATGAGATGCAGGGGCAACTTTCACACTTGCCCGCATTTGCGATATTGCGAAATAGTTTGTTAACTTTATACAGGTGAACATGCTCATTACTGCGAAAATCATAGGAAGGGATCTCAGAAACTAATTGACACCACCATTGCAGCAGATCAGCTTAAATAGCAAGCATACATAGTGTAAGCTCTGGAATGAATGCACTCTAATAACAGATATTTCCAGACTCTGGATTATGATGGATGTACCCAGCAGGGATAAATTACTTCTCTCCACAGCATGACTGTGCCTAGGAGACACATGCTCTGCCTTGTGTACTTTTATCTTTCATTATACTTCACAGAATCAGAGCAGCACCAACACATAAATGTTCTTGTTTGCTTGCCCCACATAAAAGACAACCTGCCACTCTACCCTGTTCTTTGCAACACAGGGCTCTACCCACTGAACTGTGTGCCCGTCTTCACACGCAAGTTCACAAGTGCATTTCATTTTGCTGTTAGGTTTGCTCTGTTGTGTTTTAGTTATTCCCTTGGGGCTGGTATCTAATATAGAGGAGCCTGGCAGTTAATGGATGGTATATATTCCCAGTTCCCACGTCTGATCCAGCAAACACATATGCGTAGCAGCTGAACCATTTAAAAGCTAGTCAAGAGGAAGGGAAGTTTGTGAGGTGATGTCTTTCTGTTGTTACCATTGTTATATAGGTGTGTCCATGAGGGCTCAAGTCATGTTCTCTTACCCATGGTTGGAAGGCTGAGACTAAGTTAAGAAAGAAAAAATATTGCTAAAGACCAGTGAAAATCTTGTACTTGCTGAAACCTTCTAAGTTATGGAGTAGCCTCCTAAGAGAAACAACAAAGGTGCCTTTGCTTGCAACATGTAGGTTTAGAAAGTAGAGAACATATAAGAATGAATCATTTTCAACTCTTAGGAAGATCTACGTGTAATTATAAGCCTTCCCCATCTTCTGGCTTTATGATGTTAGTTCCTATTTGTGTATCTCTAGATTTAAGAATCTTCTAAGCAAATAGTTCCTGAGGAGATGACATACTTTCTCAGTAGTAGCAGGTGGAATGGCAAGTCAGCAGTATTAGTTACCTTTCAGTTTCAAACACTACACTGGTGAAAAATTCCACTTTGGACAGGCTTTTAATAAGATCCCTCAGTAACTTGAGTCATAAGACAGTGGATGTCACAGGTGAGGAAGAAATTTCCCTGACTGTACAGAGTGAACTACAGAAGTGCTTGAACCATCCATTAAAACATAAGGTAAAACCTGTTTTGAAAATAAAACCAAGTGAAATAAAAAACATTACAGTCATGACCAAGGTAATACAGCTGGCTAAAACATATCAGTAATACCAACAGAGTCTTCTCCACCCAGGCAAAAAATAGTTTAGCTGTACCTTGGGTTTTTGCAATGAGGGCATAAAGAAAGGGCTGGTAGAAAATAATCTAGTATCAAATGATTATCAATTTATTCAGCTTAATTAAGCAGAAGAGGGAGTGGGGGAGGGCTGCATCCTTTCCCATTAAAACCACAGGTTGAGACAGGAGCACCAACCAATGCTTCAGCACACCAGCAGCCTTGCAATGCAGCTGCCAACCCCACCAGCACAGCTGCAACCAAGCTTGTAAAGGATCTCAATTTCAAAAAGATAAACTTTGAAACATTAAGGAAACTAGTTAATGAGGTCAACTGGATTAAAGAGCTCAGGGATTTTAATGTGGAGAAGGCGTGAAATATCTTTAAATCAAAGGTGTGAAAGCTGTCTGGAACTTGCATCTTAATCGAGGGGAAAATCTTGTAGGGAATGGCTCCAGAGCTGACTGGATAAATAACCACTTCTGAAAGGGCAGAAGAAATAGGCAGCTCGCCTAAAGGGGTAGGGAGTATTCTATGCCTGAGAGGTCAGGAAACAGAGAAATAGAGATAAGTGCCGAAAGTAAAGCTAAATTAGACCTTTTAAATTGAGACAAACAGCAAAAATTTGAGGGGTATTGTTTTGGGGTTTTTTCCCAGACATTTATGTATAAATATAAAAGAGAACACAGAGGGAGACGCTCAACCACAGTGCAATGAAAAGGAGGTCAAGAATAAAATGGTTCATCTGTGACATCAAATTTAAATCAAATGTACTACTTTCTGTAATGACATAAGTGCTGACTATGGCAAGTGAGGACGGGCTGTAAATTAGAACACCCAGGCTAAAATTAAGACTAAAAGACCAATGCAATTACATCACATAGGCCTAACTATTTCCATCCCAAAAATAACCAGCTAAGTAAATGGATGAAAGTGGAGGCACAGTGGCAATGATCTGAGTGCATCTGTCAAGTCGAGTGACCAAGCTCCTGACAGGGATCAGAAAACAGAGTCCTTGTATTTTAGATGATGGTGAGGACATGAGATAGCTTAGACTCTGGAGGCCAAATCAATCTGATTCCAGGATTATACAAGGCTATAGGGGAAGTCTTGAAAGAGAAATTAAGAAAGAAGGGGTAGTGCATAAAATGCATTGTGGACTTTCCAAAGGGATGTCTTCCTAGACTAAATTAATTGGTTTTTTTGATAACTGATTTCTTAGATGAGGGAAATGCAGTAGGCCTGGAGTTCTATCCAGAGTTCAGTAAAGGTTTTGGTTTATTGCCACTTGCAAAGTGGTTCAATGAAGCTTAGCAACATACACATAACCAGGCTCCTCTAAATTAGAAAGAATAAATAGAGTAAGTCTGACCCAGAAGCAACCTGCTCTCCTTTCCCCCAACAGTATCACTCAGTTCATACTATTGGAAAATGCAAAAGTAAACTGAATCCACAACGCTTTAATTTTGTTTTGCACTCCAATATAAAGCTAAGTGATATTGAGAGAAATGTATGTTGCATTAACCAATTTCATGTTATATTTATTAATGCTCTAGTTGGACAAATTGTTGCTTGTTTTTCAGTAGAACTAATGACAGAAAATGAAATGACATGATTAGGAAAATATGCTCATTTTAAATGCATCATATGGAAAACAGAAGAAAAATAGTTATGTACCCCTTTGCCCAAATTAATCAAGCATAGTAATAGATTCCAGAAAAATCTACATTATTTGTTTAAATGTATTAACCGGAGAGGCCAGCTGAGATTAGTAGAGGCAAGTCATCCCTGGACACTGTCTGGTTTACAGCTCTGCCTTGGAGAATAACGTGCTGGCGCATATTTCTGTGCTGTTGACTGTGGGTTCTGTTCACTCTGCAGCTGGGAACATCTACACAAAGGTTTTATTGGTAATCGGTGTTTTCATGCTTCCACTTCCTCTGTTCACCTGAGTATTTGCATGAAGTCCGGTCATTTCTGGGTGGGCGATAGATTGTGCTCAGACATTTTGGTGAATCAGTCACGTTCCTTGGTTTAAAAAATTTAAAAAAAAATACTGAAAAAAGTTTAAAAAAAAAAAAAAGAGTTTCTGTGTAATGTAACCTCTCACAAAGAGCCCTTTCACTCTTTTTCCAACATTACTTAATACTGCTTGGTATATCTGTATTTTTAAAGCCTGGATTTGGGGAAACAGCCAGAGATATTGTGAAATTTACCTTCCTTAGCAACAATTACAGAAAACCTATGCCTAAAGAGTTTTTCTCATATATATATGTATACACATATATATAGTCTCTCACATATGGATAGGGGAACTGAAAATATGATGGGGAATGCTGACTATTTTTACAGTACTTAAAGCTTTCTAAAACACTTCGTAATGCACTTGCTTGCTGGAGATGCTCTGATGCAGATTATGTTTTCACAGATAGTGATTTGCCAATAAACACTTGGCAAACAGTTGGGAGGCAGAGATGTGGAACAATCCATTGCATTAGCCACATTTTAATGATTTTTTTTTTTCAGAGGGAAGCTCAGCAAAATTGTAATTTCTTTAATAAATAATTAAGAGTGTATTATTTCAATAAATAAATTAGTGTTTATATAGTAAAGAATACAAATGTTTTGTGCATACATTCTGACCTACTTCTCCAGTCCTTCTTGGCTGTTTCCCAAAGAATTATTTTTAAAAATTAATGATGAACATCAAAATATTTCTGTTTATAACATCATATCAATAGTAGTTAAATCTATAAAATAATTCAATCGTTTATCCTTCTTATCTTGGGAATGTTTAATCAAGCTTGATATTTGCTTTAAATTAGCACTGTCAAATGTACATTAGTATAAAATCTCCCAAATCATGAAAGATTTATAATTTGAAATGTATTTGGATTATTCTCTAGTTAATCAGCTAGATAAAAATTAGTGGTACTGTAACTAGAACAATTAATTGGATTTAAAAATTAAAAAATAACCAGCTCATGCTACTTCATGCACTGCTTCACTTTGGAAACACAAATAATATCTTAACTACATCTCAGGAGTTTTGTGAAGTCTGCACTAAATCATAAGTCCCTTATTTAATCTTTAACAGGAAAACATTTGTATTTTTTCTAGGGGAGTTTAGAACAAAAAAGGGAGGAACACACTCTTTTGGCAATGATTCTCTAAAAATATTTATGTACACCAGTAAAACATTATCACAGCTGAAACTTTAAATAAAACGAATTTCATGTTTAGTTTAAGAGGTTCTTTTATTCGTCATTGTTGCAGAGGTTTTTAGGAGGAGAAGGCCACGGACAGAATATACTAACTTTGCTCTGTAGATTATTTTAGTTAGTAACCCTTATGTGCTTGGCATCATTAATGATCAAAATGAGCTTGTAAGTAAAGCACCAGTGGGCAGACTGCTGTACATCCCTGGGTAATTATTTCACTAATGCCTTGCAGAGAGTGTCTGATGATCAGGATAGCCAATTTCTGTGAGGGCTGGGCTGGACTGGTAGGAAAATGGCAGCATGGAAAGCTTCAAAGATAGAACTACCCATCTATGTGCTGTTCAGAAGAGTGAGTTGTGCAGTAAGGAGTTTGGTGTCTGGCAGACTCAAGGGGGCAAAGGAGGTTTAGAAAGGAGGCACATGGCTGTTCTTCCTTGGGAGAGACCAAAGGAGCTGGAAAGTACAGGCCTAGGTCAGGAGAGGCATAAAAATATTCTCTGCTCTTCTGAAGGAATGGCAGAATTTATAGGTTATGGATGACTTGGGAAAATTATAAAGGAGTAAAGTACTAAGACAAGAGACAGTAAATAGTCTTATATTTGTAGCCTGATATATCACAGTAGCACAAAGTAAGCTGAGTTGCAATGGACCCACAAGGGTCATTGAGTCCATCTCCTGGCCCTCCAGAACACTATCCCCAAGAGTCACACCATGTGCCTGAGAGAATTGTCCAAATGTTTCTTGAAATCTGTCAGGCTGGTGCTGTGACCATTTCCCTGGAGCCTGTTCCAGTACCCAGCCATTCTCTTGTAGAAATACCTACTTCTAATATCCAGCCTAAACCTCTCCTGACACAACTTCAGGCCATTCCCTCAGGTTCTGTCACTGTCATAGGAGAGAAGAGATCAGTGGCTGTCCCTGCTCTTCCCCTCACAAGGAAGTTGTAACTGCAGTGAGGTCACCCCTCAGTCTCCTCCAGGCTGAACAGAACAAGTGACCTCAGCCACCCCTCACACAGCTTCCCCTCAAGGCCCTTCACCATCTTTGTTCCTCTGCTTTGGACTCTCTCTAATAGCTTTATATGTTTCTTATATTGTAGCACCCATAACTGCCCCCAGCACTGGAGGTGAGGCTGCCCCAGCTCAGAGCAGAGCAGGACAATCCCCTCCCTTGCCCAGCTGTGATGCTGTGCCTGATGCACCCCAGGACAGGGCTGGCCCTCCCAGCTGTCAGGGTACTGCTGACTCAAATTTTACTTCCCATCTACCAGGAGCCTTTCAGCAGTGCTGCTTTCAAGCATCTCATTCCCCTTACACCCAGGGTTGCCCCATCCCAGGTGGAGAATCTGGCACTTTTCCTTGTTCAAATCCATACAGTGGGTGGTTGCCTAGCCCTCTAATCTATTGAGGTCTCTCTACAAGGCAGGCCCTGTCTGCTTCCGAGGGACTCAAGAGCTCTTCCTGGTTTGTATCATCTTCTCCAAGATCACAGTGTGTCTCATGCCTGTGTGCCACAGTGTAGTGGTGTGGAATTAAGTTCATAATAAGTTTGTTGGGTTTGTGCAGGTTGATTGTACAATGGTATGTTCCTTGTACCCCATTTTTCCCCTGTTGGTATTATCCTGGAATTCCCTAAGTCATATAACTCTTCAGTTATTTGTCAATCTTTTCTCATGGTCTGTGTAAACCCCTCCCTGTTGTCCCTGATTGGTTTCTGTCACCCCATGTTTGTACCACCTCTTTAGTTGAAGCCCATTGGTTGTAACCTCCTTACCACGCCCCATTTCACTGCTGTGTAAAATGGCAGGGCAGAAGAGTCTCAGGGGTGTAGTCTGAAGATGTGGAAGGTGGTAAGGGGGTGCCCTGGGACCCCCAAATAAATCTGTCGTTTTATTGGACTGGCTCCTCCGTTCTTCTTCTGAGACTGAGTTCTCTTAAAGGCACCACGACACCACAGGGTGGTGAATATACCTCTGTCTCAGAATGCATTTGTTTAAAGGCAATCATGGTGGGAGATGCCATTTGGGTGAGTTGACGTCAGCCTTGGTGGGCGTTTCAGGAGACCATAATGACGGAAATAATGACTGACATGCCACATCTTTTGAGTACTCCAGAATGGCAGCTGCTTCTTGCTACTATGACCAAGTATTAACTTATTATCCTTGCACTCCTCTGAACCCCTCAATATCTTTTCTTATAGTCCAAAATGTTAAACTGAAAAAATGTGGGTCCTGTTCACAGCAGCATGTGCTTTACTCATTCTAGCAAGCTAGCTATTTATGCTTTGTGCTTTTAAATTATTTGGACCTTCCAGATAAGTCAGAATCTGTTTTATCTGAGCCTTGTGTTGTACACTATTTTTTCATCTCACAACACTGCCATTAGTCATCACAGGCTAGCTTACAGGTTAATACAGACCTTTGTTCACCTTCTAGCTCTGGAAATGCTGCCTTGGGCCTTCTAAAGCATTGGAAATTTCTTATAGATCTTTTCCAGTCCTCCAAAGCTGTTCAGAAAATTCTCTGGAGATCTGGGAAATAAACAAGAACACACCATATAAGATAGATGGAATTTCCTGTAATTATTACTTATAATAAGCATGCCCTCTGCAGACAGACCTAGGCTTCTTTATGTGAAAATGACTATGGATTTTCATTTGTGAAAGTATATCAAATATTCACAATGCAAAATAAAATTGATTTTTCTGGATCCCGGAATAAAATAAAACCTATAAACATAATGGTCTCCTACTACTGAGATTCTAGAATTATGAATCTGGCTGTCCTGAAGAAGCAAAGAGAGGGCTGAGTTGTTGCAAATGGTACCATCTTAGAGCCACAGCAAACTTCAGTAAGGCGAGTGTTCAATCAGAGTCCCTTTGCACTGCCCCAGCAGTGTACAGGAACTATAGATCTGTCCTAAGTAGGCAAGGGAGCATTTTGGATTGGACAGTCTGGCCTGGCACAGGGAGGCATATTGTTATGCTGCTCTCTTCTAGTTGGTGAAATGGGTCCTCAGTTCACTAGGGAAGTCTTGAATATTGAGGGTGCAGTTCAGGTCATCTTTTTACTCCATGAAAAGTTGGATTATGTCTTGTGCATTTACAGGTAATGCCAATGCATTTTCCTGCTCTGCAATCTCATGTGTTATCAATAGTTTCTGGACACATGAAAGATGCTCTGCTAGGTGCTGTGAACACAACTACAACCTAGCACATACCTCTGCCTTCCCTGGGATCCAAGTGCACTTCTAGTTCAGCATTCAGAGTCAACTACTGCTTCCCATCAGTAGTGCTGGGAAGCACTACTGCTCCCCATAATTTTCTTATTCCTGGCCATCTCTTATTAAAACTCTTCATCTTAATAGGCCCAAAAAGTGAAAACACTCAGTTATTTCATTTTATTCGGGTAACTGCACAAGAGAGGGCTGAACATCCACAGCACAAGGCTGCAGTACTAGTGCTCAGAAAATATCACAAGGCAGAAATATCCACCTATGTTACAGATACTGGTTCTCTGTCCTCATCCAAGTAGCTTGGGCTGCAGAGCAGGAAATGGCATGTATTCTCTCTCTCCTCAGTGGTATTAAGGTCAGAAAGTAAAATATGAGCTTGAAAATTAACCTTTGGAAAGAGGAGCTGAGAAGTGACTTGTCCTATCCCCATCCTCTCCATAATCTGAGCACCCAGACCTCTCATTCTCTGCTGGAGGAAGGACCCTGCAGACCAGGGGGTTTCTACCATTGCTATATTTCAGAGACAGTGCAAAGTTCTCAGCTTTAAGCGAGCAGTTCTTAAAGCTGTGACATTTGTGCTGCAGCCATCGATAAGCTATGGTGTGATTTTCTTAGTCATTTCCCAGGCATGCAATCCCCAGATAGTGTAAGAAAATATGACGTAGTTGTGCTTCTTTTTACTGCTTATGTGACATGATTGTTTTATTCAAGCACAAGATCAACAACAAAACATAACCACAATTCTTCCCAAGATTTGGAGATAAATGCATTGTTGTTCTGAGCTTGCTAGTTTCTATTTTTTTGTGGTTTTTTTTGTGTTTTTGTTGTTGTTTGGGGGGTTTTTTGGGGGTTTTTTTGTTGTTTTTGTTTTGTTTTGTTTGTTTTTGTGGGGTTTGCTTTTTTTTGTTTGTTTTGTTTTGTTTTGTTTTTTGGTTTTTTTTTTAATTTCACCAATAAATCTATAAAGGCAGGTTTTGTTCCCTATATGCTGTACATATTATCATTTTGTCAGTATATATTAGATATGTAGGTTTCGCTGTCAATTTATATTTTAAATCTCACTAAAATTCAGGATCTCTGGGCATACTTGGCTTTGGGTGGCCATGCCCATTTCTCTTTTTTAGAGAAAAAAGTAATTCCAAATCTATATCCAATCAAAGTTCCCAGTGTGAATCTTAGCTTTCTTCCCAAAAGAAAGCTAAGTCACTATGATAGTGGTATTTTCATATTGGATTCTGCATCTGTAGTAAGAAATCACAGCCTGGACAATGTAAGTCATCCACCAGTTATCTTTATCTGTTTTGTACTTTGTGCTTTGTGTGACCTCTTTGCATCTGAGGGAGAAAGTAAGTTAGATTTCAAGCACCAGCCAGGCTTTGCTGTTGTTATCCACCTTCACATTTGATCTGAAACTTTTGGCTTTCACCAGAGGAAGACATATAATGTAGGTGCAGACATATATGAAAATAAAGAATCAAAAAGTGTCTCAGTGGTCACCTGTAGTCGTAAAATATTTTTGCAAAGTGATGTCCAAGGTAGTGAACATTTCCCTGGAGTGTGTGTCGCAGTGGGCAGAGCTGTGGTGGCTGGGAACAGAGCAGACAGCCTGCAGAACCTATTGGTGCTCACATACACTGGAAGAGCAAGTGGGGTGAGGAACATGAGCAAAAAACCTGCAGGGCAGATATCCCTGACACAACTGTACAGCAAACTCATCAATCAAACTTATCTCAGAGTTCATACAAAGCGTACTTAATTCACAGTTTTCAAGATAAATTATTTCAACTCTTTAGTTTGGAGTTTTGTTATTTTAAATTAAGCAAAGATTTTTGTCTGAGGAGCATGCACTGTCAACGGAGAGACAAATTTTACATAGGCAGTTCCAGAGGAGATCGAATGTTTTCCATTTAATAAAACTACAGTGCTAAAAATATTTATTCCTTAATACACTGTTGCCCATAAAGCAAGAAACACATCTATGATATTTCAGAGTTTATTGGGCTGGATAGACTTGGATAAAAGGCCATATGTTTCTACTGGGGTCTCTTCAGACCAATAAATGTAATGTTGCTTTGTTCATTCAGAGCAGTGAGATTCAACTGCATAACCATTTCAGTTTACTACAGAAGCTTTTCCACAGAAGCTTTTACTATAGAAACATACTTTTATCCATTGGGCGCTTGCTTTGTTTCCATAATGCTAATAATGTCTTTCTCCTTTCTGGGAGTGTTTAAGATGATTATTACAGCTGGCTGGCACAGCCGCTGAATGCCAAAGCTTTCTCAGCCCTCTCAAAAAATCTGCATTGGGTATTATTCATTTAGTTTTTAATTATTAGCATTTATATCTGTTTTTACATCTTTTGCATATCATTCAGCTGTTCAAAGGGAGTATTCCCATGCTGCCAGTCTGAAGTGCTTCTGTTTGAAGGCACCAGCAGCCCAGGGAATCCTCTCATAAGCTGTCTGTGGCCAATCCAAAGAGCTGCCAATTGGGTTCTGCCCGTGCACATTAAACTGATACCATTTTAGAGTCACTTTATCTGTGATCTTAAAATAATGAGCTCAAAAAGATTATTTCAGTGTCTTCCTCTCATATTATGCTTGCTTTGGTCTCTCTGATAATTGTTTTACTCAAATATGCTTTATTTTCCATTACATATTTACCCTTTACAGCCTGATACTCTATTTTCCAAGTAAGCTGCACGCTGTTGTGATTGCTATGGCTTGAAACCTCCTCCAGAGGTTGCTAGAGAAATAAAGTGCAATTACCAGCATTAGCTGAATAATATAAAAATTGTGTTAGATGACATCTAGATCACTTTTCAAATAAATTAGTCAGTATTTCCACAACTCCCTCCCTGAGTTTCTTTGTCCTCAGTGAAGCATAATTTCATCTGAAGCTTAAACGGGATGTAAACGAAGTTTTTGTGACTTTCTCCCTTGGTTTCTCACTTGACTCCCTTGGGTCAAAGTTAAGTTCCATTCTTTAAGACTGATCTTTTGATATACACCTATACATTTTTAAATCTCCAAGGATAACATCTCTGCCAAGTCTTTATGTCCACTGTTCTAGCTTATGCTAGTGTATTTTATTCTCGTTTTCATCTTGTTTTCTACAGACTCTGCTCGCATTATGTTTGCATTACATGTATGGGAGATCCAAGAACTATAAAACCTGCTGAACGGATTATCTGAAAATGCTTACCACCTTCATCAAAATATTTAAGACAAACACTGGTAATCTCTCTAGTGCAAAATCAGCTGCAGTTGCAGAAACTTATTTTGTATTAGACACCAGAGAATCAACAGTTAAGTTCCAGGAAAGAAGGAAGGAACTTTTTCTAAAAATTAGGAACTTCTACAAAACTGCCATTTGCATCATATTAAAAATCAAACAATCCTATCTTCACCTATGTTTCTCTGTCCTGTGTGGACTTTAATTGCTATTGGAGATCATATTTTGACGTACATTTTGGCTATGATTGAGCTATTTCTCCCCCTATGAATTATTTGACATCTAGACTTGGCTTACACTGCAGCTATAATATAATTAAGTAAAAAATGTCAACCAACACAATTTCTTTTGAAAGTAGTCTGTCTTAGTTGCACAGTTCACACAACTCCTTAGTTCCTTCTGTTTGGTTTCCAATTTCTTCTAGTCCTTGAATCCTCTAGTTTGTGCTTGTATCCCATTACCATGTGCAAAATCAAAATCCCTTTCTGTGTGACAGATGCTTTGTTCTAGACATTTCATTTAACTTGAAAAGTTGAACAGCTTGCCTGATGTTTAGCACAAAGTAAGTTTCTGCATGCTTATTTCAGAGGAGTTAGAGAATCACAGATGTGCACACCTGTAGATTAAACACCCATGTGAATAGAGACCACTTCATAATTAAATATATTTAAAACATAACTATGTATGATTTTTGTTGTTTTTCTTAAAATGTCTTTGTTTTATCTGGTTGAAAATTTTTGATCAGCTACAATCAGTGACTGAACTTGCAGAATGGCATACTTGCCTCTTGGTTTCTGATAGTTTTTTACTTAATGACAGAATGTTCTGTGGGATAAAATAGTCCTCTGTGATTTCGAAATTTTTTTTTGTGGGTGTTACTGCGAGCTGCAGTTGCTGTGCCTGCATAATGAACTGCAAAAGCCCTGCTGTGTGGGTGCAGCATAGGTCAGCAGAATTAAATTTTCTCTTGATGAAGTTCTACCAGTTTCCTGAAAATATGTTGAACTCATTTCAAATAGCAAAGCTCTATCAACTTGTTGTTCCATTTTTAGGATTTTGTTCCCAAAAAACTCTTGCAGCCATAGCATATTCATGCAGCCTTGCTCTTTTTATTTGCTATCCTTTAAGTATATCTATTCATAAAAACTAAACCCAGCTGGAGTAAACATCAGCCATGGCCAGTCTTTGGTGCATTCATTTATACTCACAAAGGAAACATCATTAGAAACACTTTTAAGATCAAAACTTAGTGTCTTTGCATTATGTTATAGATCTCTCTGGTGGTTTCATGTTGCTCAGGAAGCCCACTGGACTATTGTGTGGACGTGATCCACTTAATGGTTTGCAATGAAAGGTGTTTGAGTATCTGGCATGTGCCATTGAAATGGAACAGAACACCATTCCTTCTTTCTTGAGCCACTAAGTGCTGTATTTTTCTTCACGACAGGTAGTTCTGCTTTTTTTATATATATTTTCAGAGATAATTTTTGAAAGAAAGATCCTATTCAGAAGCTAATATCATTATTTTAATTATTACTTTTTTCACCCTATGGCATTCCAGTATAATTTTGAAATGTTTTGTAACATTGAGACAAGTGACACCGTGTAGCATCTTTCAGAAGAGATAAATTGAAGGTTAAGCATTAAGAACTAATTTGGAAAAAATTATTTGGAATGTTGTTTTAACAATTTTGGGTACATGCTGTTGCTTTTACCTGACTGCTTTCAGGGTCTAATGCTAAAGAGGGAATAAATTTTGAAGACTTTCCTGAATTCTCTAGCAGTCATGCCAAATCAGGTTATGTAGGGAGAAAAACAAATCACATGTATGATACCATATGTTGTCTCTGGTTTATACATACATGTGGACATAATAGAATAGACAGTACTTCAAGTCCATATAGCACATAGTGGAATAAATGGTACCTGCAGAAGCATATACTTCCCAATTTCCACTCTGATAAGTCTAATTCCATTGTGGATGCTGATAGAGAGGAAGATGAGGAAAGACAAATATACATGTCACTTGAGAGAGGATATGAAGAATACTGGTAAGCTGAAGCTTAAGAAAGTATTTGAATGTAGGGTACTCTAACAGGAAAAAGTAAGAGATGTGATGCAAAGCTGGTATAAGGGTGAAAGCCAACAACATGTAGAAAGGAAAAAATATCTAAGAGGAACTGGTTCAGAAACATCATTTACTGTGCCTGGTTAACTTACTAGTGCTTGGAAAATCTGAAACGTGTGATGCACACCATCAAATAGAGGATTTCTTAAATTACAGTTGTATGCTAATTATTCACTTTAGGCAATGGTTTGTCTGAAGCAGTAAATGATCCCAGACTTGTCTTAGCAAGAAAAAAAATCTTACCATGGAAATGTTGGGGACTGTTAGTCACCAGTGCAGGAATGGCCACTTTTCTAAATCTTAAATAGAAATGAATTCAACAAAATGAGACATAATGACAGATTTATAAAAGCAACCTTCCTTTACATGATGGATTTTATATTCTAATGTTCCTTTACCATAATCCTGTAAAATTATGCAAAAAAAATTATTATTTAAGTGATAGTAAAGAAATCATTAAAAGATTAATAGTTCTGGTTTACCAATTCACTTACCAGGTCACTTAATTATTTAGTTCATTAATTCTGCAAATGTCAGGCTTACCATGAACTCTAGTGATTTGCATAAGTAAGGTTATAGTTCTGTGAGCAATTGTCATCGAACAAGTTCAAACAAGAATTTGGCATTATTTTTTACACATGTGTACATATAGAGATGGGAAACCAATCTAATTAATTGATGTATCAAGAAGATATCCTCCAAATTAGACTAATATGAGTGAAACCTTTTTTAGGAACCACATTTCTCATGAAATAAAAAACCAGCCGTTTAAGGAAATCTGAAGCATTCTAAAGCTTTACTTATTTAAATTTTTACTCATTGGAATATTAAGATGATGGTTCATTGTAATTATGAAAAGGATTCTATTTCTGAGGTGACAGTTAAAATATTTACACTATGCTAATGTGATCCAACCACTAGAATTTACAAGTATGGATTTGTATGTATACAGACACACATATGTGTGTATAATGTATAAAATAGCTAGAGTACAAAGGAAATACTTGTAAGAATATTGGAAATAGTTTGATTAGCCATTAGTTGTTATTTAATCTTTAGTAGTAGCCTTCAAAGCAAGATACTGTACATGATGGCCCGATGAAACTTCTCTGAGCATAGGTGAAGTTTTCCATTCACTTGGTAAGCCTGAGTGGAGAACATCAATAGCTGGTCATTATGCACCATGTAAAATAATTTGAAGTCCTGTGATGCATACAGACTAAGTAAGGCCATCTTAAATAATTTTTATTGTGGAACGATTTCTTCCATTACAAGTTCTATGCACTGTAAAATAGCATGGGGCTGTAACAGTCACAAGCCAGTGTGTACCCATGTATCTTGCTGCAGTGAATGGTTAAATGTGAAAATGAATTCTTTCTGGCGGCCCTCTGTATTAGTGGCATCTGCTATGGCATGTGAATCAGCCTTGCTCTTAGTGGGTGTCTGCCAAGCAAGTGCAGGTTTCTAGGGGGTAATACATAATCGGTTCAAACCCACTTCTACAGCCCCCATGAGTGGATCTATTAAGTACAATTAGTCTTGTAATTAAGGGCCACAGTATTAAACACTTCAAGCTTTATTTTTTTTCTTTTTTTGACAACACAGAATCAATCTTGTGACAGCTTCCCTGCCATACAGTCTTAGATCTTGATGAACAAATTGCAAGGATTATAGTTAAAATTATGTGAAAGTCGGGCAAAGCACAAGATGCTGTTACACAAAATATACTCATTCAGATCTGTGGAGTAAATAGGTATAAATAGCAGGAAATTAAATCAGTGGTATATATACAAAAGGAGGTATAAAAGTGTAAAAAATGCAAGTTTTGAAGACCAGGATCTTTGCATAGTTTCAGGTACCTACATGTATTGAATATTTCCTGCCAGAATAAATTGCATATTTTGCAGCGTCAGTAATTTTAGGAGCAGCAGTGTGGCTTTTTGTGTGGTTGCAAGAAAAACTCTGTAGTTATAGTACAAAGAAATGTAGATTGGGAGGTTTGTAGATTGATCGGGTATGTGTGATTTCCTGGGATTACCTATGTGTGTTTACAGACAGAGAGGTAGGGACTAGACTGTTCTCAGTGGCATTGGAAGACAAATGGGCCATTAAATTCCTATGTCCTTGAAAAAGTTTTACCATGTTAAAAGCAGAAATTCAAAGAAAAATAGTTAAACAGAAAAAAAGAAAATCAGTGGAATATCATTTAATGTGAATCAGCACAGAGTTGATTGTGAACAGGATCAACAGTTTATAGATAGTCAAGAATGTTTGGGGACAAACTGAAGTGATTCTCAGAAAATGCCAGATGCATGTCCTATAATCTACCCCTGCTTTTCTTCCAGCTAAAAGATCAAGGTTTCATCTGTTTGGTGGTACATAACAGTTAGTCAAATATTTTTATTAACTCTGAAACTTTTTGGGGAGAAAAACACAAACCCAACCATACTGAAAAGCATTTAAAAGGGTTCAAATATGTTTCCTTATAAAATAGTGTAGCCAAAACAGCTTCAAATTTACTTCTATATTTTAAACTATAATCAATACCTTTACTGCCTAATTGGACACTCATCCAACTAATCCTGGAAATCTGAGGGTTCAATCCAACCTTAACTCATAACGTAACAAATCTGAAGATCCTATATAATCAACCACAACAGCAGATTTTTAAAATCACCACAAAATCAGATACACTATGACAGGTTTAGTGGCCTTGTTTGTGCTTCTGGTGTTTCAGTCCTTCATATGTGTTGACCATGTGTTATCAACGAGGTTCTTTATGGAATGGTATGAACAGTAAGCCATTTGGTAAATAGGACTGTTTTTTTTAATGTCTGATTTAAAATTAAACCACCTGCCTTTTCTCAGTGTCTCAATCATCAGGGAATAGGTATGTTGAAGGATGGACTGACAAAAACCTCACCCATTAGATGAAACAAGTTAGGCTGAATTTTTGCCTTACCCCACAAAATGTACTGGCTGTTAATCCCCCAGCGAGTTTATTGATGAGTAGAGAGCAGTTAAGACTTTTTGATTTGTCATTGCTTTGAGCAATGACTTCAATACTGCAGAGAATGGCAGAACACAGTACCAGATCCTCTGCAGCTCAGTCTGTTGCTGTGATGTCCTATTGCTAATAAATAATAATTTTGTGATTTTACAGAACTTGGAAATGCAGAAATCCCCTAAATTGTCCTGACCCTAGGACATGTAGGAACAGCACCCTTGTACTTAAAATTGTAATTGTGGTATATTGGTTCTAAGCACCTCAGGGACAGAGGTGATACTGCACATTCAACACTAGAAATAATCCAGTTTGTGAGGCAGCCTCCCAGCTGCTTACAGATGCAGCTGGTTTGAGTTGGAGGCTGCAGCTGAAAATGAAATGTGGCTGGATGCAGTTTCTAATACCAGCCTGGAAGCCCAGCTGATGTTTACTGGCACAACCCTGCTGAAGTAGCTGTGGTAGCTTATGCTTGTTAGGCTCTTGCTCCACAGATTTTCTCATGCACTAGTTTGTGTTGTTCGAATTTGCTTTCATCTCTCTTCTGAACCAAATAAAGTAACCCTAATTTCTTAAAAATGCACCACTGGCCTTCTAAATGGAGAGAATGTTTGTATGTGTGACTTTATCAAGTACAAAACAAGCTGTTAAAACAAAAATGGTACTTCAGAGAAGCAGAACCCTCACACAGTCACTTTACATTGAATTATCCAGAGGTGTGCAATAAATAGTAGTGTTTGGATTTAGTGTGCTATAATTTGTAGGGTGTATTTTGAAATATGGTCTATTTTTAAGGCAATGGACATAGACACATCAACTTTCTATTACTGAAAAATTTGAGGACTTCCTAATGACTTTCAAAAGCCAATGAGCATATATTCTTCACTAATTACTACTGGTCATTAGATTATTTTGGAAATATGCTTCCATCTAGTTTGGGAACATATACTGGGTGCAAGCTCTGTCTTCTCCGTTCATCATTAGGAATTTCTAAAGAACAACTGTTCAGGCTTCCCAATTCTAATAAAGCTTAGAAGTGTGAAGATTTAATAATGCTTTTAAATTATATTGTACACAAACTTCAATGTGGTAAATTAAAAATTGAGACGGTTTATAGTTTTATAAATGTCTGCATTCTAACAGTTTGTATTGTGTTCTATATCGTGTAAAATACATCTCTCCTCAGCACATATGTCTTGGGTTGAAAAATGTAACCAAAAATGTGTATTCTATTTTCATGTGTTGAAGTCAGTTGGGAGATATTGTTCTTTATCTCTTGTAACTCTAGGAGGGAAAGAGGGGGGATGCCTTCTGTTAATGGGACACCTGATAACACCAGATAAGGCAGTGCCTTCTTATCTCTTCCTCCACCCATCCTCCTGTGAGGGACATCACCTGTGAATGGGCCATTTAAGGCCTCTCACATGATTGATAACATCACCTCATCCCATTGGGAGATGCTCCACCCAGTGGGAGGAGCCAAAGCCTTTCCACTGGGATAAAACCAGCAATCCCAAACACCATGGGAGTCTGTTTCCACTGGATTCCCAGAGGATGACTGGACCCTTTTCTCGAGGATCGTCTCTACTCCAATGCAGCCACATCTGTCACTCTGGGACGACTTACTTCTGTCTGCTTCCAACACCCTGACCAGCAGGGTATCAGGTTTGCATCTTGACTCTGTCAGTGGTCCTTTGTACTGTTGCATTTATCTTATTTTTACTCTTTTTGTTGTTTGTTTCTTCTTTCTCTATTAAATTGTATTTCTGACTTGGAGTCTCACTGGTTTTGCTTTCAAACCAGTACAACATATTTCCTGTTGTTGATATAAAAGTTTTAAATTTCTTTTACTATGAAAACTAAAACTCAAAGCAAAAATATTTGTTCTGAATAAGTGGAAATGCATAATATATTAAATTCTATTTGGAATGATAGAACACTACAAAATAATTGTTGGATTAGTATTCAGCCTGTGACTAAACAGTCTATTGCTCACATAAAATGACAAAAACAAATGTGAAAGTTCTATGAAAAGATATTCAAGGCTGTGAAAGCCTAAGTAGAGGGGACATATTCTGTAGTATCTATTCCCCATCTTTCTATGGTTTAATCAAATACCATGTTAATAACTTTGATACCATAAGACCTTTTACTAGCTTGCCCTGATGTTTTTCTGTCAAGGGCTAACTAATAGTTTTAGCTCTCCAAAGAACAACATAACAAAGATAAGGCAAATGCCAGGAAATGTATTCATTAAATAGTCAAGAGAATGCCAAGGACAAGCTCACTGTATAATGTGTTAGAAGAACATCAATATTTGAGAAAAGGAAGATGCTGCTTTGGTATAACATATTTGTGGAAACTGGAATAAGCATGTTTTAAGCAAGGCTTCTCTTTAATTATTGTCTGAGTTTCACATAAAGTCTGCTTCATCAACTGGATAAATATTTGACTGCTGTTCAGTAAATTGCATTAGTTTACTTTAACTGTATGCTCAGCCTTATTCAGGCATCCTACATTAGGCAATGTAGTGTGTAATGCATCTCTGCAGGTGACCAGAGCTATTCTCTGTATGAGGTAAATTAAAACTCATATTTTAAAAATTAAACATTCTTGCACTTCATGATTTCAATATTTAATTATAACCTGTGTCAGGGCCTAATCTCTGACTGAGTCAGGCATGAAATTAATCAAAAACGAGGCACAAGCTTAGCAGTTCCACTGCACTGTAAAAATAATTTTTTCAGCATTTCTGTGATTCTTACAGAAATTTTATGAGGAAGATACTGATGAACATGCAGTTAGGGCAACAGTTCAAAAATTAGTAAGTAGCCAAAATAATGATGATTTTGGTATTGGCAGACAAAACACTTTAACCCTGAGGTCTGAGTGCACTGAGGACATTGTACCATCAGAGAGGTGATCAGACAAGAAATCTTTTACTCTTCTAAATCTATTTCAGGGAGAAAACCCAACTGTTTTTAAAAAACAGAACTTTGATATACAGGATAATACATATAATACAGAAGTAGATTAGTTTATGTGAAGCTAAGCATATTGCAGCTATAGAGAGTACAGATACATTTTACTTTGCAAAATCCATGTCCAAAATAATTTGCTGTAAATAAATTATTTGTAGTTATATTTTTTTGGCTGATGGAAAAAGATGGTGCAGAGCAGTGAGTTTCTTTTTCACTGTGCATAAAACCTTATCTTTCCTTTAATCCGGTGAGTTCAGAGCCAAACTTTGTAGCTGAGAAACAAAGGAAATGATGAGGTACTGAAAAAGGCTGAAAACAGTTCCTGAAGTTTCACAAAATTAAAGCTTTTTCTCCAAAGTAATGAGACTGTCCTTTGGTTTTACATAAGAAGCAAGGGTTTGGGTTATTTTTAAGGATTTGTGTGTTTTTTGCAGCATCGACACTTCCAGAAACAAATCATCCATAAAAACAGGAAGCACGAACATGGCCAACAACAGTGGAAAATTTTCCAAACAGGGCCCTAAAAACTGACTGAACTACTTTTGGCATAATATTATACAGGATATAAATATGTAAAGAGTAACTTTCTCCCATCCTGGAATAAAAATGACTGGCTTCTGAAGGCAGTCAGGTAGCAGGACCCATAATTATTTTATTTAACTCAGCTCTCTATTATGCTCCAACAGAAGCTGCCTTTGTGGTTTTAGGCTAATCGTGTGTAACCTCCTTAGTTTTACCTGTTGTAAAGCAGCTCACATTGCTAATGATTTGTCTGAGAATTAGGAGAGTGTCTGGTGTATGAAAAATTTCTTATTATTGCTGGAAGAAAGATTTGGAAGGCAGTAGCTGAGCACAAACTTAACAGCTGGCTTGCTTATTTAGGAGAAGAAGTCATTTTAACAGACACAGATATTGAAGTGCTGCACTCTAAAAGGAAGAAAAAAAAAAAGTGGGGTTTATTCACAAGAGTTTGCTGCCCAAGCTGATCAAGAACAAGGTTAGTCCTTGGTGACATTTTGGGAACCACCAACTTACATCCCCTTGTCCTTTTGTTAAGATTATCCCTTAGTGCTTGACTCCCACTGGAATGGGTCACCAAGGGTATTTTACACCCACTTAAACTACCTTGGCTAGTTGCAATTAGAAACCTAGCTGGCTCCACCTGGCCAAGCCAGTGCTCTCAGGGGGAGCCTCTTGCTCCCCAGACACACATTGTATGAAACAGCTGGAGCTGGTATCATGCTACTAGCATTGCTTTAAATACATATTTAAGTGCACTGCTTTCATTCCCACAAAATAAAGTAAGTAGATGCAGACTAAATATTTCCATCCTGTTTAATTTAAAAGCCAATTCATTGGTCCTTAGGAAGCCAAATCTTGTGAGGGCTGGCATGACTTACCAGGTGGGAATTACCGGACCTAACTGTCTGGTAGCCTTGCCTTAAATGAACCACAGCACCTGCACGGGGCTTGCAGTCATTAACATATCTTCTGGTGAATCTGCCATAATTCTAATGTCATGTACACATCTTTTAAATGTAATTTAATTTTATTTTAACATTTCAAAAAAATATACAGAAATACCACATGAAAAACAAGCTATGTGATCTAATGCACTGGTAAAATAAATTATGACAAAGTGTATTTGTTTTTAATAATGTTGGACAGCTTCCATTATGTGACATGAATATTAAATATAGTAGTTGAGCTGAATCTGTTAAGAAAGGTTTAGCAGACATGCTGAAGATATATTTTCAATAGACTGGAATACAGAAATTTAGAACAATGTTTTCAGTTAAGAGCATTTTGGTCATGTTAGTATACTTTTCTGACTTCCTTTGGGAATTTTTTGTGGTTTTGAGATCTGGAGTTTCTGTTGCAGTTTTGGTTACAGAATAAAATCTGTTTTTATAGGTTTCTAATGTGTAGTGACTGCAAGTTATTTCAATCAATTTAGTGGGATTATGTTAGCCAATGAAACTTTTACCATCACTTGAGGCTCCCCAGATTTTCCTGGGAGATGCCTTAGCTATTGATCAAGCAGAGTTCACACAAGCGCCTCAAAATCAGAATAACAACTCTCATGTCTGATGTTACTTTTTACATGTGGGGGAGGAAAACACTTTGACCCAGATTTCATCTCAGAGGAAAGAAATTTCCCCAATATGTTGAATAAATATATCAGTTAAGAACAGGCCCAACTTCTAAGTGAGCTCAAATATTTTTTTTTTTTAATGAACATAATCATTTGTCTTTAAATTTGTTAGAGTTGAGATGTTAAAAGTTATTGTAGTGAATGTGTGGTTGCATTTGGTGACCCTTACACAATTATATTTTTTAAAACATATTCTAAGGGGCTTTTTCTGATTTTGAGTTTTATAAAGTACACTGTATTCCAAATGATAGCTGCTTTGCTTATAAAGCAATATTTATGACAACAGGGATATTGCCATATATATAGTTATTGTTAAGTAGTAGAGAAAGCAGGAAAAGAGTCCCCTCTTTTTCATGCAATTCAAAATGGCTTTTCTTTAAAAAAATTGAGGTTTTTTGGGTGTAACACACTATTTAGGAGGAAACTCATAATTTTGCAATATTTTCATTACTAATAATGGCTTCAAACAATTATAGTTTTAGGAGTTCTATAGTCCTCACTGCTCTAGAGGTTTTCTAAATATTTTCATTATCTAATATAAAATGGCTTTATGCTCAGTATACCATAGAAATCTGACCATGAAGTTACTTACTAGGATAAGTGAAAGGTGTTGGTCTATGCTTTTATTGCCCTATTTATGGAGTGATTGCTAAACCCAACAGTACCTTATAACCTCATGAATAAATCATGGAATCAGTCACTGTATTTATAAAAGTGTCTGATACTTCCTTCCAGTTTTCCAGCATTTGAGCATCTTTCAGTGACTGAAATACATATTTTCTAAATGGGGAACAAATGAAATTATCAGGGGTGTGGCATTTGTCACTCTAAATGACTGCAAGCAAGGTCTCCCCTGAATTGGGGAACTCTGAATGTCAAAGCTACTTCATCTGTGTTTACACACATACACCCTGTCTGTACTTTCATGCCTGACTACAAAGCTTAGGGTTTTTTTCAAATGCAGAGGCAGCCTTGCATTGAGCAGCAAAAATCTCACTTTTGAACTGTGTCCAGAACTGCACCTCCTACTTAACCCTCACCCTCCTCACAGTCTTTTGGACCAGAGGAATGAAGCTGATATGCATGAGCAGTGCAGGGAGTTCCTCAGGCAGGTGTGTGGAGTTCCTCAGGCAGAGCAGCAAAGCAGTTCCACCATGAGGCAAGGACAGCACTGCTGACTGCAGCCCTGGTCTCACTTCATGCCAGCTCTGATGAGGTCCCCAGCTCCACCCTGCCTTGTTATGTCAGGGGACAGGAACTAGCAGGGACAGCAGTGGGGCTGCTGTGTGACAGAACTGCTCTGAGTTCATGTTCCTCTTGTCCTGTTGAACCAGGCTCCGTCTGAGGCTTGAGGGAGCAGTGACATATTCTTGCTAACATGTAAAGGCAGAATTAGAAGCATAGCATAGGTTTTGGGAAATCCTAATGCCAGGCCCTGAATGCTTTATCATGCTCCCTACCACACTTATGTTGCTATTGTGGGCTATTTACTATTGTATGTCTGAGTACATCAGCAAAGTGGCTACAGCCATTTTGTCAGATGCCATACAAACATTTTTCTAGAACTCTGTTACTCCTGTTGATGACTTTAACATGTTCCAGACAACCATGGCCATGACAGATAATGTCTCAAAACAAACTGTAGTGCTATGTCTTCCTAAAAGACAGCCCCTGAACATAGAGTGGTCCTGGAGGTCTCACTGAGCCTGGACTTGCCAATGCGTCCTGCAGATGGCTGAAAAGATTGTGGAAGTGATGTTGTTTGTATGTCAGTTCACCACAGTGAGTCCTGTGGTCAGTTCTCACAAAGCTGTGACCAAGACTGTTTCTCAGACGCAGTGACAGTCACCACTTATGCTCTCTTGGACACTGAAGTATAAGAATGCTGCTCCTGATTTGTCTCCTTTACACAGCTGGGCCAAAATTCTGTTAATTCTCTTGTGTTAAGTGGTAGTTTAAAAAGCTGATTTTGTTTGTTGAAAGCAAGCTAAAAATCCCATGACAGGGACTATGTCGACAAATTGCTTTTAGTACAATGTTAAGAGCAGGTTAAGTCTTTGGTATATTTTTATGTGGTACATATTTTGATGTCAATAGTCCAGTACTGTAAATAGGGAGATGATAAATCAGTTTTCATTTCAGTGCAACCAAAATAACTTTAGATTAATTATCCTGAAGGTAAAGGAAGTGTAAACATTTTTGTGCAAATTGGGTCAACCTGGGACTCATTTGAAAAGGATATAGGAACATTTATTTATTCAAATGTCAAAGGTACCTAACCTTACAAAGTGTAGATTCAATGCTACTGACAGGCACAGACTGTTCCTTGGAGAACATGTAAACAGTTTCTTTCTGTGTCTGGCTTGCCAAATTCTTCATCTATCTCCAGTACTTAATGAATTGTTTTGTTCCTCAAGAAACACTTGCTCTGGTCCTATTTTGAGTATTTTTATGTCTACTGTGTTATTTTATTGCATAGTTCAGGTACCTGAAAGTAAATCTCCAGGACACATATTTTAATATATGAAAGTCTGGACTATATATATGCATATATAGAGAGACAGAGAAACAAAGGAGAGAACGGTAGTACTGGAATTAGATACACAGATAGGTAACTGAAACTTGGATTTTCACACCATGATATTTTTGTGCACTTCTGTCATGTTTTCAGTCCTTTTCAGACATGATTTTCTGTCTTTCTAAGTAATACTGGTGGAAATTCAGTGAAAAAGTCCACATTTTCCATCTTTCCCTCCCCACACCACTCTAGTAGTATATGTGTACACTCTAATATTAAACCTAATGACTGATTGGTTTTGGAAGCATTGACAGCATTCATCCTCCACCTGATGGTGTCTTTTCAGTGACAGTTTCTGTGCTATAGGTATTTTTAAATAGTTCCTCATACATAAGAACAGAATGGACTCCAAATATAGATAGTTTAAAATGTATGAAGAGAGTTGACTTCATATGTAACATTCACTTATCAAAACATCAGGAATTTATAAAAAACACTTCTCAAGTAATTGTAGTAGCATATATAGGTAAATGTATAATTTTCCATGTAAAAGAGGAGAAAAAGCTTCTGTTAGTGTCAAGCTTATTCACAGAGAACCAGAAGTCCAGTTTCATTTACATAATTTCAATTACTTGTTAATATTCTGTTAATATTCTGTTAATATTTGGTGGGCAGAACCAGTATGAGGGACAAATATATTTCTCTTAGAGTTCTTCATTATCACTGCCTTTTATCTCATATAAAAAAATCTACTGACAAAAGAAAAGGGAAAACCGAGAAACCAAGAATGATTTATATTTCATTTATCACAAAAGGAAGAATCATTTCATGACTATACAAACACTTTTTATCAGTTTCTTCCTATGGTAGTGTCCATTCAGATCGTGTGGGCAGCCTATTACTGCTTTTTGGCTGATGGTCCTCTGTATCTACAGTGTCAGATAGTGGAGATGATCTCCATTGGTCAGAGCATGGTGCCAATAATGCCAAGGTTGTGGGTTTGACAGTTATGTGTCATTCACTTAAGAGCTGGACCTGATGATCCTTGTGGGTCCCTTCCAACTCAGAATATTCTGTGATTCTGTGAATAAACTTAAGGGCTGAATGGGTCTGCCTCCGGATTAAAAGGCATATTGGCCTTTTGGCCAATTGGCCATATTGGTAATGTGGGCAAACTCCCAGAGGCAAAGAAGGAGTATGTCTCTCATATGATGAAAAAAAACCCCAGAAGATCTGATTTTCAGAGCTGCAATTGCAGTATTATTTGTTCACTTAGCCATAACTACAAGTGTTTCAGGGGGATTTTTTTCAACATTGGAATGCAGATCCATAATCAGGTTATTACACACTTGTACTGTGTGGGATTTATTATTCTCTGAATGTGGAGGTGATTGCATCAGGCTATTAGTACTCTCTAAAACCTCTCAACCTTTCTGATGCTACCAGATCTTTAGAATACTGCGTGAAACAGGATGAATCTGGCCCAAGCCAAATTTATAGTGGAAAATCATCAAGACTAGAGAAATTCAGACACACAGTCAGTAGTCTTGCTAAGGTTATTGTTTTTCCTTCAGAATGTTTCTGGTCAGATACTCTAGTAAGAAGAAAACAGAACCTCAACATTTATAATTCACATTCATATTAAATAGCAAAACCTAAAGAAATATACCTTCACATGACTTAACATTAAAACTTCCACTACCCATAATTTCTGGGAGAAATGGCAATCTACAAAACAAAGTTACTATGATGTGATGTGGTACTTCATTTTACATATTGAGAATGTTCAATGAGTAACTTCATAGAGAGGCACTTTTACATCTTTTCAGTTGTCCTCTTGCAGTGAATCTTGGGTAATACTTTTGTGGTGACTGCAACAATCCAGTTTGAGAAAACACTTGTAAAGAAAAACCTGTATTTTATGTTTAGCTATCTTAATGCAGTGGAACTGCAACACAGAGCCAAGGAATCGGGCTAAAAAACAGGTTGGGATGACATAGTATTTAAGTGTGCAGTAGTCAGGTTTGCTTCAATTTATCTTACATCTGTTTGAAAATCTCTCTGAGTAACTTGCTTGTCATCTGCAAGTGGTGTCTGTGGTAGAGCAACAGAGACCCTGTGCTGCTTGGGGCTGCTGGGATGGGTGCTGAAGCTGAAGCTGGGGCTGCTGCCTCCCCCATGTGCTTGTGCATGTGGCTGTCAGTGCTTTCTGACCACAGCAGTGGCTGCCTCCTCTGCTGGAACACTGCTAGTAGTTTTATGCCTTTTACTTTTCTCTAACAAGTCAACAGACAGGTTTTCAGACTGTTCAAAACCTGGCTCCATTCAAAGGAGGTGTAAAGCAGATTTAGGCACTTTGTCAGTGCTCTCTAACGGGCTTCATTCTTCAGCCAAATAGTAAACAAGTAATATGCAGTGGGCAATGTTTTGCTGTTGGCTTTGGGTTTAGCTTTTTGATATGTACTGGCATGAAGCACACTAGAGGACTTTACTGCTTGCCAGATTGGGAATTAATATCTAATGGTTCTAACAGAGATTTCAGAAACAGGACATCTGGTGCTTCTTCCTACTACTTTCACTGGCTTTCTGCATGACCTTAAGTAGGCAATTTTTCTCCTCTCTGTCTTCATTAACTCACCATCTATATTATAAAGATAATAATTCCTACCCATCTTGACCTAAATATAAATTATTACTATGCCATTTTTATGAGTATGCATTTAATAAGTAAGGGACATTTCAAAAATAAAACTATTTTAATTACTTTCTTTTGTTTTGTGCTATGTCAGATATTCTCTTCAAATCTGAACATGTTGGATTGTCTCCTATATCTTAAACAATTCCTCTGACTTAATCAAAAAGAGCTGTTTCAATGATGATTAGAACCCCTTCATTTGTCTCTAGTAGGACCATTTTTAAAATTGGAAAAGCTGTTAGTCCCTCTTCCATGCAATCAAACAACCTTTATATGCCATTTGGTATCAAAAGTAGCAGTTTTCTTTATGCCTAGAATGCAACCAGTTTCTTTTAGTATGAGAAAGGAAATTTTAGCCTTTTCTTCCATTTTCTCTGCTTGGTTTTCACTGAAGGGGCAGGTGGGATATGCCCATGTTCTCACAGATTCCATAGTGCCTGAACTCATACCTTGTGCCTTAAAAGTGATTAGGTAATGTGTTCTCTTCAAGTAAAATTGAACAGTGTACCCAGGTTTTCATAACACCATGATATAGACTGGCAAGTAAACCACAGGAATTTTATTTTTCTTTTCTTATTTCAAAGTGATCAGATCATCAGAAACCCAGTTAATAGACTTTGCAAGGGGGTTTAAGAATCCCTTATCAGACTATTTATTCAGGAAGATAAAATTAACATCCATTTTTTTGTTTGGCTGTGAGTGGCCAATTATGAAGATCTGTTCTGGGTGAAAGAAATGTGGGAAGAGAGGCACCTGCCTACTTGAATCCATTTCATACAGAAATATTTTACACTGTGTATCCTTGGCTCAGGTAGCTGTTAGCTGTGCAAGTACCTGTTTCAGCTGGTGAGCAGGATGGGATGCTGATGCTCCTGAGTTCAAACACATAGCACCTGCCTAAGCACAACAGCATTTTCTGTCTTGAGTCCAAGACACAGGTTCAAACTTCATTACTGTTCTCAGACCTTACAGGAATCAAGCACTGTAACAGAAAATATCTGGAAAGAGACACTGACTTGGCATGAGTCTCAATATACAGGACAAGACCTCCTTAAGATCCTGCAAATTGTGTAATTTGAAACAGGAATTTGAAGCCAAATCTTCCACATCTAGTGTGTCTAATGTTTTTACCATCAGGAAACTTGAAGGCAGAGTTTCCTCAATGTTTCCTGTTAAGGCTATTAAATATTGCATTAAATAACTAAATGTGGACTAGGAGAAAGGTTAAAGGGATAGGAAGGAAGGGCATTCTCCTGGGACATAGTGAACTTACACTCATGTACCTGTTCCAAAGAATGTTTAATTATTCATATGAAATGCAGGTCACTTGGTAGAGAGACTAATTTTCACCTAATAATTTTTAGATAAGCATACTGAAAGTGGGAAAACTGAAGAGGAGACAAATACGTTGCTGTTGTTACCTCAGACCCTGTGATATTTCATCTGCTTGTTTGGTAGGTAATTTCTTTTTGATTAAATGGTGAAAAATGAGTCTTTCAATATCACCCATTTAGGATGAAAATGATTTGTCCCCACACCCTTTTAGAAAAAAGTATAATGTCATCCTAGTATTGCATGGAGGGGCAGCAGGAGCTGTGAGCTGGTAAACTAATTTCATTCCTCTAATTTAGATTTAGTTGCAACTCTTCCTTGTGGAACTGCACTCCCAGTGAGTAATCAAGGAAAGATGGTTTACCTTTGAGTTTATACCAGTATGGCTTAGGCTGAATAAATGCTAGGTGTGCAGAGTATCATCTAATTGTCTAGTTTTCCCTACAGGGGTCTATCCCTGTTAGGCAAACGCTGTGCCAGCCCAGCAATGGCTTGAACCTAACCTGGGTAATAAGTGCACATGAAATTTAGTAGCTCAGCAGAACCCAAAGCTTTTGACAATCAAATGGTTAACCCTTTCACAGATCTGTTTCTTGGGAATTGAATAAATGAGGGTATTGTAATGTAAAGAACATTTGTTGGCTGAAGGCCACCATGAGGGAGATTAGTGGGGGGTATTAAAGATGAAATTATAAAGTCTCAGTGAAAGAGATTCAGTTGAATTCAATGATAAATGACAGTGAAAGGAAGAGAGGGATATTTCTGAGATGAGCTGTATTTCCCTAAAGAAAAATACTTGTGAGATCAGATTTTTAAAGAAGGAGTATTCTTTTTTTATTATTGAAAAGGTTAGATTATATCATTTTTGAGAGCTCTGTTCTACTGAATGTAATAAAAATTGACATGAAGTGTTTTAAGTTTGTTGATAATTCCATACTATTCTGACCCACTTTATCTGAATATCTTAAAATTCAATTTCACTTGTAGAAGGTATTCTCATATTATCCTTCTATATAGGCTACAAAAGACTGGTAAATCCATAGATGTTCACGACCACTCATGCAGAAATGAAATATTTAACTACAAGGGTATCTTGTATTTCAGAAGTTATTTGCTGACACTTCATTCTCTGATCCTTGTAGTCCATACAAAATGATTTGCACATAGGAAATATAAGTAAATGCTTTACAAATTGACTTTTTGAATATTTTCTCACTACTTCTAATAGGTTTTATTAAGGGCTTCCTACCCTAAAATGTTTCAAATGTTGTGGGGTTTTTTATAATTTAAAAGCACATTGTATATATTAATCTCCTTAAAGGATTCCTCAGTTTTCCTCAATAAAAACAATTAGAAAATAGGGTTGCACAATCTCATAAAAAGACATATAAAAGCTGATGTGCACTTATTATGCTTATTAATTTACCTTTTGCTAAAAGAAAGATTGATTATAATGCTTTATTTATAGGAAAATATCCTTATATATTTTACCTATGTCTAAGCAGGTAGAAATCATTGAAATTTTTTTTGCCTAGTTTGAGTGGTTATGAATATAGAAATCTAACTAATCTTCCTTCTTTAACATTTAGAACAAATTACAGTGCACATTTCATCCAGTAAAAATACAGCCTCGTGTCATTCTAAATCACATTAAGAATCAGTTGAAGTTGGGGAGGTGGATGTTGAACTGTCAGATTTTAGAAAGAGTGGAAAAACCTGAGATCAGATTTTCAGCCTACAAATTCAGATGGAAGAATTTAATCAGCCACTTTCCGTGTGCTTCACTGACTATCAGAAGTCCTGTCTGTCACACACCGATGTGGATGGGAATGTCTGATGTGTGTTTCCCAGCTCTACCTAATTGGATAACTACAGAACTGGTATTAGAACAGACAATTAGCAGTCACTACTGTACGCTGGACAACAGCCACATTTGGAACAGAGAGGATATATATTTTCAGTGTACCTTCTATGTCAATACACCGGAAAAAATACTTAGCAGTGAGTCAGCCTTTACACACTGGATTTTAGCGTACAGTTTCTATTATAGAAAATAGGTTTCCATTGCTTGTTTGAAAGGATAACTCTTCAATTTTTGTGTGTATTAGATAGCCTTTATTTTTGTTTTGTGTTTCCAGGAATGGAAAGAGAATAGGATGACCTTAACAAATGCTAAGAAATGCAATGAACCACCTCACTCTGAAGATTTTCATTCTTAGTCACTTGCCCTGGTAACCCATGGGGAGTCCCAAAGTGCTAGTAGCCACTGCCATGCATGGAAGTGTGAACATCACAAATTTTACCACTATAAAACACTTTCTGAGCCTGCCTCTTGTGCCATGCAAAGGCCATTACCCCATCCCACTCTGCAAACAGACTGTCCTTTATTATGTGTGTGATAGCATTAGCATCACAGACAGTGTTCATTTTCTTACCAATCCCCACTACAGGACATGAAGAAAAAAGCTTCATGATTGAAGCAGACGCTGTTCAGCAGGATTTCAGCATTGCCAGAGCAGGTTGAATAGTAACATACGTTTCAAACATTATATTATAAAATTCCTGTAACACATCTGGTCAGTGCTGTTGCTAGAAGTCATAGCCTGACTCCACCAGGCACACTGTTTTGCCTCAGTTCAGTTACTTGCATTTAAATACAGCCAAGGCAGACTGGAAAAGCAGTGAGATTTTTGAATAATTTGCTGGAGGGCTTAAAATATCTTAGTAGAACAAGATGACTATCTAAAAAAAATAATTCTCCTGGGTGGCACATTCATGGCTTCATGACTAATTTGAGATGGCATAATTTTAGAGATACTATGACTAGGACAGAGCTGCAGCATCCTAAGACTTCAACCTACTGTCATAATGTGAAGGTATAAGGACTACTGAAAGGACACAATACTTGTCATTTAAATTACAAGTGCCAGGATAGTTGTCCATGTTGCTGAGTTCCTGAAATAACAACATCTCTTGTTTTGTTTCAGATGTTACCAAAACCTGTGCTTTCATTATTTCAGCTACTTTCACTTTGGAGTCACTCTGGAATATACACTTTAAATCAAATTGTTAAATAAAGCAGGAGGTTAATTGGTTTCTGGTTTCTATTTGGTTTTGGGTAGAATTTAAAATTTTTTGGTTATGCAACAGTTTGAAAACAAGTTACTTATGAAGATATTATCTCAGTGAGATGCACTGCCAGAACTGCAGTTGGAAGGATGTATAAAGTTTGTACTTGGTGTTCTCTAAGGCAATTCTTCAAACTGATTTGTTGCCTCAGCCTAAAATAGTCCAAAGAGACCAGTTTACAGGTAACACAGGAAAAACAGATCTTAGTTAGGTTCTGAGAAAGGCAAATGATGATGGGGAACAGCACTTTAAGGTATGATAGAACACTGGTGAGATTTTTTTTTCCTTTTTTTTTTTTAAGTATAGTATCACTTAGTAACTTCCTTATACCTGTTGTGGAAAAAGCACCTAAAGAAATTTTCTTCATTTTTGAAGATAAAAAAACTAAAACAAACAAACAAGATGTGTATGTTAGGTGAGGCATTCAAGTTTAATTTTTAGAAGTCAATTTATTAAGGGCGAAGGGAATAAGGGGATTGTATGTCTTCTCCTCACATTTAGTGCTTTTAGGTATTACATGTACAGTGTCAAGGTTTCTTTGCTTTGGTGTTCCACACTCCTTGCCAAGCACACTCTGCCTGCTTCTTGAACCTATTTACATTTTACTAGGTGTAAAACTAACTAAACAAAGATCAGTTCTTTTTTGGAATGTCCTGGAAATCCAAAGTGTTCCAGATTCTTGACTTTGATATCATCTTATTAAACTACTGATACTCAGAGTGTGTCTGATACACCAGAGTGTGTATACTGATACACCAGAATGTGTCTGAAATCTTGGCCTTCCCGAAGCATTCCAAGCTACAGCTATATTTCTACTGCATGGTAATTATAAATTAAAATTAATAGTAAGTAGCATTGAAATGTTATTTCTTTTGCTTAAAAATCCTAGATTTCTGTTGGATTATTAGAGTTTTAGGAGTAAAATGGGTTGAATGTATTGTTTTACTGTCTTACAAACCACCAGGACACAGCAATGTCTGATGGTTGGATCTTATAGCCAGCAATTTATGCACATTAAGAAATACTTAATGACATTCTAATCATGCTTATGAGAAGCCTGAATTTAGAAATAGCTACCAATCACCTGCAAACAATGAATAATCCCTGAGAAAGAGAGCCAGAAAAACCAAGATATTGCATATACCTTATTGGAATTATGAACAGATTTCTAAATTGATGGACATTCAAGTAGTGTCAAAAGTTGTGCAAAGGAAAGGTGTAGAAAAGCCATCTATGTAATAACCCAGAAGCACACTGATATGATACAATATGATATGATATATTTAAGTTTAGCTTGACAAGAAGTGTGAAGAAATTGCATTGAAGTGTAGCTAAATGTGGACTTAGTGTCTCATTGAAAATTTTCACCTCCTCCCTGGAGGAGTTCTTTAAGAAGTTTAAAGAAGAAAATGACACAAATACTATAGTACTTGAGTCACACCAGATTTGAAGATGACATTTTCATGTCTTCTGAAAGTGTCAGAGATCCTGAAATTATAAGTTAGATAAGTGCAGGCAAGTAAAGTCAGCAGAATAAAACTAAGTTCGTGGGATGTAAAAAATTAGACAAAGATGGTTATTTTGAAAAAGCTATTTGTGTACAACCTGTTTACACTTAGAGATCTCATCAATCATTAAAACTGATTCATGATTCCCAAAATAAGTGCCTGTTTTCTTTACTTGTAACTTTGCCAAGCCTGAAACATCTGTTCTAAAATTTCCCATACAGGCTAAATTTTTGGAAAATTTCAAGCCCAACAGATATGTTTCTTCCAAGAATAAGATTAGACTGAAAAACGTGATGATTTATCCAGGGTCACAATGGCAAATTAAAAAAGATGCACTTAGCCTGCACCTTAAATGTTGTGGCACAGTGGCTAGTTACCTCTTCTTTGCAGACCTACATGATATATGCTTTGTAATTCAATGACACTTACTAAAAATCTGCACCCCTGGAGAGAAGCACTTGACAAAGTTTTGGTTTGGTTTTGTGGGTTTTTGGGGTTTTTTTATTATTATTATTGTTGTTATTATTATTATTGTTATTGTTATTGTTATTATTATTGTTATTATTTTATTTTATTTTATTTTATTTTATTTTATTTTATTTTATTAATTGCTCCTGACTTTTAACATAGTTAAAACATTCATGTGAAATTGCAAGAGCATAACTAAGCAACTATGGTATCTCTTGGCTGCAATATGTTGCTAGTTATAAGGATGTGGCAATGTGGAGGCTAGACAGGAGGGAATTGATCCTGAAGGGTTTTTTTCATCTATTTTTCATTATAATTAATTACCATAAATAATAAAAATGCATTTTTAGTTGTACAGTGTTAGAAAATGAGAAACTGTGTCAGAATATGATGTTGCTGCAGAATTACTCTTGTGGAAGGTTTTATTTTTCTCAAAAACATGTTAGTTACATCAAGAGATTTCAGTCCACTTTTGAAAAGAGCCATCTAGAGTTCACTGTTAATGGAATTGGAGAACTTATGTAAACCCCAAATTTAGCCTACTCTGTAAGAAGGAAACCTGAATCAGGAGCCTGGCTTCCCACTTTGGGCCAATTTCCATAAAATTCAGAGGGGTTTAGTTCCACATACACTGTTTAAGATGCATCTAATTCAAATAGCCCTCTGTAGAGAATCTTCAGTGCATTCATCGTTCCACAAAGAGGTTCTCTATAAAAGCTCTCTCTTTCAAGCCAGATAGCTCCTGTACATGAATAACTTTCACCATAGGAAATCACTGAGGCAGCAAACCCTGATTTTAGTGTCTTTTCAGCAATAACAGGCTCTTGGAACAATATTCTCTAAGTCCCCTTCAGAAGCAATTAACTGCTTCCAGTACACCTCGAGCGTATTAAGCCTGGGAGAGGCCTTAAAGCTGCAGTTCACATTTCACTTCAGTCTGGTAAGAAATCAAATAAAGAGCGGAATTTAAGGAGTCAGCTAATGCTCATTCCATATTTCTGGCAAGCAAAATATTCATAGAAGGTGCTTGCTTCCTTTGGCAAGAGAAACCTTTTTTCCAGCTTAGGAAGCTTCATATTGTATGAATATTTAATTTCCCTTCACTTTAACTAGAGAAAATGTATAGTAGAACATTTTAAAGGTTTTTTTCAGTTTCCAGCTGTGTGATCTATACATTAACATAAAGATCTATGGTATCTGCTAAGGTAGTCTTCTGAAGATTATCTGCCTTCAGAAATGATGCAGGTGTATCTATGGTCACCAGCTTGTCACATATCAAATTATTAAGTGCTAATGATGTTTGATGATATACATTTATTAAAATCACCAATGACAGCTGTGTCTCTCTCAGTACATGGATGATTTGGAGAAAAAAAAAATCATAAATTTATTTTGTAACCTCTGTAAAGTTCAGGTTTATCCTCTGCTGAAGTTTGTGTCCCTCAGACTGTTCCAATGCACAAAGGGAACAGGGTGCAAATTACTGGGTGCAAATTTCCGCTTCTCTGAGAAGGTGGGAAAAAATCAAACAAACATTTTTTTTTATAATTGAAAAGCAGTTAAAGAAAGATCTCATTTTCTTTTAAAACTAGGATAAGGTTTTTGAAAGGTCTGGAATCCTGGAAGTCAAAGAGGACAAGAAATGTCAGGAGTAAGCACATCAGAATATGTGGTATTGAGTTGACAGTTTTCATATGCTGATCCTACCAATGATATCCCTCTCACGTTTGATCAGTGGATGAGATAAACCTGAAGTAAACTTTTTGCTTTTGTAAAACTGCAAGAATCTTGTACAGCTAGGATTCACCTAACTAGAATCTCACAGAAAGAGTAAAATGCTTATTTCTGATATTAAGGAGCCATGACTTACATGCAAGCACAATGCACTTCAGAATGAATGTGCCAGTTCACTGTGGTTGGCTTTATTATGGACAGCAGATCAACCTCTTCCTGGTGGATGGATGAGAACTGACCTGCATTTCATTTTTGTTCCATAGCTTGCCTTGCAACAGGCAAGGTGCATTTACACCTTTTTAAGGACTAGTACGGCTTTTTGGTGTTTTAAAAGCTCCATATTAGGTTCAAATGATGTGATGCAGAAAATAATGCATGACTGAGGAGTCAATGACACTAAAGGAACAAAACCAAATTGGGAGGAGCTCTTGACTCCCTCAAGGACAGAGACATCCTGTAGAGAGATCTTGACCAAATAGAAAGATGAGCAATTACAGACCATATAATACGAAGCTGAACAAGGGAAAAGTACTGGATTCTACACCTGGGATGGGACAACCTTGGATGTACAGACAGACTGGGGAACAAGAAATTGGAAAGAAGCACTGCAGAAAGGGGCCTGGGGATCCTGATTGATGGCAAGTTGAATTTGAGTCAGCAGTGCTGTCATGGGTTGGCACTGGCCAGATGTTAATGCACCCATGAATATATGTTTTTTCTCTAACAACTCCTGTGGGATGTGATCAGGAACAGAGCAGAGCAGGCTTAAATCTTGAAAACAAAAAAACCCACCAAAACTTTATTAATTACATAAGAACAGGGACAGAAATACTCTTAAACACACACAGAGACAGAAATAAAAACTTCTTAGAACATTTCTTCTCCCAGTTTCTACCTCCCCACCCATCACTTTTCACAGACCAACCTTTGGGTTTTAGATCAAACAATCACCACTCAAAAAAAAAACTAATCTTCAATTCAGCAAGGGAGAGAGGAGTCTCTCTGGCACCACAGACTGTTCTCCAGAACATACAGGTCTACTACTTATGTGTTCCCATGTCACCCGTGGCACCGCCCAGAGAAGTCTGCCAGGGTGACTCTCTCTTTTTCCTATGTCCAGCGCTCTCACCGCTGTCTCATAGGCCAAAACTACATACAGGGCTTTTTAAGGATGCTGCATGCCGAGCTCTCCCCTTTTTACCCAGGGGCCGGGGTTCCAGGAGCAGGTCTCCCCTAAGGGCAGAGGGCGCCACCTCACCCTCCCCCTCTCTTCTCTGCTCCTCCACTCTTCAAGTGCCAGTCACTGTAGCAAAAGCAAGGGCAGCTGCATCCACCCAAAAATGCAGTTTATGTTCAAAAGAGACTTAAGTTCAGTCCATGGCTGACATTATGCAAGAGAAGTCCAGCTCAGAAGGCTACTCCTCTCATTCTTCTATCGGGTTCCTTCTAATCATGCTTTATCATCTCGGTCCCAGGCCGCTTCCCTCTCTCCGAAACCACCAGTCATGAGAATCAATGTCTAAGAAAAGTTTCTTTCTGCCAAGCAAGGGTTAACAGTTTTTTCTCGGCAGGGTGCAGACACAGGCACTCCCAGGCTCCACAACTCCCACGTGGCTCGGCACCTTCTCCCGGAGTTTGGGGGGAAGAGGGGGTGAGCACACACAGAAGGCACTTCCACAGTTTTCCACCCCTCCATCCTGGACGGGGCAGCTCAGTTCCAGTCCTGTCCCCTCTCTTCTCCCCCCCCGGGGGCTCCGGCTTACCTGAGCCGACCACGTGTTTCCCCTCCCCCACCCAGCCTCGTGGCCGGGCAGGGGAAGGAGGCCTGAGATGTCTCTCTGCTGAAACCGGGATCCAAAAAGAGACTGAACCCCCTAGACTCCTGCTTTTAACTCTTTGTGTCCTCAGAGGCGTGTCCAAACCTCCGAGTGACCAATCTAGGTGCCAGCAGAAAAGCTGATTACTGATTGGACTGCCCACATCCCCCTGGAAAAAAAAATTCACCTCCCTTGCAACCATGACAAGTGCCCTGGCACCCACGAGGACAGCCTGTGTCCTGGGGTGGACGAGGAACAGCATGGCCAGCTGGGCAAGGAAGGGATTGTCCTGCTCTGCTCTGAGCTGGGGCAGCCTCACCTCCAGTGCTGGGGGCAGTTCTGGGTGCCACAATATAAGAAAGATACAAAGTGAGCTATGGGAGAGTGTCCAAATGAGGGCAACTAAGATGGTGAAGGGCCTTGAGGGGAAGCATTTTGAGGAGCGGCTGAGGTCACTTGGTCTGTTCAGCCTGGAGGAGACTGAGGGGAGACCTCACTGCAGTTACAACTTCCTCATGAGGGGAAGAGGAGGGATGGGTCTCTTCACTCTTGTGACCAGTGATAGGACCTGAGGGTTCTGAAGTTGTGTCAGGGGAGGTTTAAGTTTGATATCAGGAAAAAGTTATTTCACCCAGAAGGTGTTTGGGCGCTGGAACAGGCCCAAATGGAAATGGTGACAGCACCAAGCCTGACAGAGTTCAAGAAGCATTTGGACAGCACTCTCAGGCACATGGTGTGACTCTTGGGATGTACTGCCCAGGGCCAGAAGGTGGACTTGCTTATTCTGATGGGTCCCCTTCAAGTCAGCATATTATATGACTCTATGATACAGACATATAAAATTTGGGTAGATAAACTTCCATGTGGCATTCCCTAATAGGTAAGCCTATCTGAAACACCGGCTATTCAACTTTAATGCTCTTTGAACATATTTTAAATAGACACAATATAAATGATATTCCCTTCAATTGGCACTTCTCCTGGGACATGCATGCCTTAGAGCATTTTTAATAACTTACTGACATTATATGAACGTAATAGAAAACTGTCTATTGTCTTCCACTGGACAAGGAACACTTTACCTTTATAAGAATTCTACAATATTTTGTGATTTTTTCTCACAAAAAAAGGAGCTCCAGAAGGTTGAGAGCAGAAAGAAAGATTAAGGTGACCATGGCATTTTTTTTAATCTTAAGCAGTCTGCCAACCTAGGCAAAAGCAAAGGGACATACCACAATATGCACATATGTGTCAACTAAATGAAAATATCAAGTTAGCTCAAAATTTCTTCTTCTCAGTATCTCTTCTAAGGTTAGCAAGGGGTTGCTCTGTATGATTTCAACACACTCAGGAGAAAACAGAGTCAGTTTGGAAACATGGGTGAGAGTAAAGACATGGGTCTCGAGGGTAAAACTGGGAGGTTATTCTCTGAACATGACTGGTAGTTTGAAGAGTGCCATTAGTCATGAATAGAAATGATTTCTGTTCTCATCTCTTTTTCTGGTGTTTCAGCAAGGCAAGTAGTTGAGCACTGCCATAATGAAAGTGTCCTGAAAGTACAGCTATGCTGACTCTTCAACATCTTCTCAATAGGTATTATGTCCTAAATTTAGAAACGATTTTTTTTTTAATGAAAGGTGAATAAAAATGGACAACAATTTTAAAGTTTTTTTTGTTCCTGATAGATTGGGCAAATAATTTTAGAGACCTACTGTAATCCTTTAGAAGTTTATTGTTACAATGAAACAGGAGTAGAGCCAAATATTTAGAACTGGGTTTGGAAAAGAAAAGCTGTACAGGAAAAGGAATGATATATGGACAGCGCAAGACAAACAAAAGAAAAGAAAAAAAGAAAAATATTTTAGAGGCCTGCAAATTCATTTTACTATGGCTTTGGGAAAAAAATTATATTTTTGCAGGATTATGTATTTTACAATTGAAAGACAAAGAGAGAGCCTACATATTTGACAATTAACTTTATCAACTGTAAATGTTTGTATTTACAACTTTGAAGAGACTGTTCCATTTGGAAATGTTCATCTACAGTAATCATCTAGAAAGAAGTCACAGAATATTTTTCTGTTCACCTATACCAATCATTTTTCATTTTCCATGCAATACATTTGTTCCATTTTGTCTTTTTGTATTAGGCTTGCTGGACTCCTTCTTTCCCAATCCCTCAAATTAGTTTATTTCTTTTTTCAAGAGACTTTAGAAGAGAAGAAATTCACTTAGATCTGGTCTCTGTGAAAGTGATTTAATTCAGCAAGAAGTTATCTTTTTTTAGCTTGCATTTTTGTATTTATGCAAGGAAGCAAAAGGATGTGGTGTTAGGCTTTGGAGATTATTGCTTTCATTTTGTCTGCTTCATGTGATGCTTTGGAGCATTTTTGAAAAATCATATACAAACCAAAATTGTTTTAGCACTTATTTTGTGTACTGGTTATATGTCTTAAGAGTGCCTAGCAGACACCTTTTCAGTACCAATGGATTTTTCACAGTCTAAACCTTTAATGCTTCTGGAAGATGCTCTTCAGATAAGCCTTCAGTACCTGTTTCTGCAATTGGATCCACTTGGTGAAATCATGCCAAGGCCCGGTCACTTCACATAATTTGCAGATGATTAATATTTTTGGATAGCTCGTCAAAGTTATCACTCTACTGCTTTTGTATACATTCCAGGTGCTGTGTATAAAGTACTTGACATACATTTCTGTATATCACAACTAAACAATGGTTGAACACCAGGTTTCACAAGTTCATCTTTTTGTTTCTTACATGTTGATAAGCTTGAATTGTATTTACCATGTAATTCCTTGCATGAAAAAGATCTACAAAGAGGTCATTTTAGTTCTCAGTTGCTTTAACTCTGTCTTGAGGAGTGCTCTCCAAAGACCTGAGAGACTGAAGTGTTCTTACATCACAGGTAGGATTTGTGTGTGGGTCTTGTGTAGCTGAATGCTCTGGTTGGGTTCACTGCATTATTTAATCTCACTAACGTACTGCTGCTGGCTCTCTGCTGTGGTCATGGGCATTAACCTGTGCTAAGCACTTAAACCTGAAGGGAGTTCCCATCTGAGGACCTCAGGAGAGAAAAGAGGCAATCATAAATAAACAGGTGGCTCCCTCGCCCAGGAGTGCTGATAGACACCCTTATGAATTTCCTACTTTGTGTCACTTCCCTGCTTTCAGTGGACACTATTCTCACAAGCCTGTTTCTTCAGGACCTTCAAGATAGCCAAAGCCCAGGTGCCTGTCACAGGGTTACAGACTCCACAGAGCAGCAGTGTAATTAGGTTCAACACTGCAACAATTTACTTTGAAGTCCATTAGGTGGACTTTAAAGCCTTGTAAATTTACCTCTGAAGACTGGAGAATGGCATACAAGGATAATTATCATGAACGGTGGAAAAAATAGCCCGCAAAAATAATGTCAGGAAAATTAGGAGGTCTCAAAATAAAGGAAGTGACCTTGTAGTGTATAAATAATGACAAACATTGGAACAAGGCTTGTGCTTTTATTTTGAGAAATGAGACAAAGGCCCTGACAATCCTCACAGATAAATAGGAGCATAACATCCACAGGGGCCCTAACTGTCAGAGGTCATTCTGGAGTCACATTTTACAAGGCACAGGCTTCAAGCCTTCTTTGGTAATATTTCAGGAAATAAAACAAGACTGAACTTCCAAGATTCCTCACTAACTGTAGCAGCTATTCATCATTCTAAATCTCTACTGGCATTTTCAGAGCTTTTCTGTCACAGTCACTGGAGTGGCAGGAAATTCCTGTATGGAGCTTGTCTTTTCACCCAGCAGCTCCAATTACTTCGGTCCTTGACTGTCGCTTTGACAGCATCACTTCTGAGCCATCCAGCAGCGTGATAAAAATGAAGAAACAACAAAAACAACACGTGTCTTTGGAATAGGGCATTTCTTAAAAAGTGTTTTAATATGTGTGAGTTAATTACCATGCTCCATGGTCATAAACCAGAGCAGATTTCATCATTTGTATTTCTTTTATCTGTAGTGAAGTGTTTCTTCTTGAAGACCTGTCACAATAACTGATACAATTTCCCTATATCTTCCTTGTGAGGCAGAGCTGGAATTTTAAAATATTATTGGAATTATCCTATATATTAATGAGAATAAATGATTTTTTTAAAAAAACAAGTATGTTCAGAAATTCCTTGATGTTTTAATTCCTCAACACTCCTACATTTTAAATGTGAACTACCCCAGGTACAGGTATAAAACTCTTTTAAAGTATTAAAAAAACTGAATTAGAAAATAGTCTAATTTTCATCAGAAAATACTGTTGCTGCTTCTCCACACGTGCCATTAATTAATAGCCTGAATTTTGAGTATAGTCATAGTCTTGCTATTTGAAACAATTCAGTGGAAACAGTTTTTACAATAATAAAATTTATTAATGCACTTGTGTCCACTAGGCTTGTAAAGACCAATTTCTTGCAGAGTCTGAATAAAACAATGACAGTCCTGCTGGATTCTGTGAAGCCTTAAGACTGAGCTTCCCTTTGTTAAAAATCAAAATGTGTCAGAAATCTACTGACTCAGAATAAAATTGCAGGTTACAATTTCACCCTTGGGCTTAATCAAACATGTGGTGTAATATCAAATTTATTGTGTACTTTTGCTTTGAGCTTTGCTGACATTTCAATGCCATCAGCAGTAGAAATGTCGAAAAATGTGATTGTCTTTTTCTGCTTTGGATATGGTGCCACAGTTCACCTTGGATTTAACAAGTTTCATGATATTGTCCATTTTTAAGCTGATAGAGGCCATTATAAAGATCATATTTGTGTATATAAAGAATCTCATACCACACTATGGTTGTTATCACAAACCACTAAAATACTGCATTTCACATTCTGCTATATGGTTGATTTTAAAGTCCACAATCTTAGATTACCATGTTTATGAATGCAAAGATTATGTGATGGAGTATGATAAATATAGAAATAATTAAGTGGATACTTTTTTCCTTTCGGATATTTAATTACTACATTTTAGACAGCAGAGCACAAATTTTTTATCTTAATCAAAAAAATAAATAAACCTGTACAAAATGTATACATTCAGTATCATGTTGCAGACACATTTTTTTAAGCAGATCAAAAGCTTTCAAGTGGCTAGGAGAGATGCATTATGCCCATGCATCTGTGTAATGTATATATATTTTTAGTGTATGTGTATAAAAATAAAGCAGAGGTTTGAAATCTTATTTTTTTCTATATTTATTTAGTGGAAAGTGATGGTCTTCTGTATCAGGAATTAGTGTTGTATTTTCTGCCAATAATGTCTATCTTTATCCAGTCATCTCAATTTTGTGAAGAAATCTTGATAGTGAACGGCATCTTTCTACGATTTGATGAATAAATAAAAAAGTAATTCTTACTCAACATCCTTTTTTCATGTACCTCATATAAACTGGGTATCAGAGTCCAGGGCATCTCTGTGATTGCCCTGAAGGGTATGGGACCTGAACAGGAGGTTTGGAGTCTGTACAGGGGGGTTGGAAACCTTGGCACAGAGTATTGGAGGAATTACAATTCTCAAGAGTGTGAAATGAGTGGTAGTTAATCACTGGTGGTGAATGCAGTTTTTGGTGTGTGGGCTTGAGAAGACAAAATGGAGGATTCGGGCTGTGGTCCTGTCCTCCTGGTTCTTCTTCTTGTCTGACATTTCTGCTGTGAAGATGTCACGTTTGGATAGGGGCAAAGCAGATATGACCTGTCTAGCATAGGTAGTAGGCATTGGTAATTAATTGTAAATAATAGACACATAACATGTAGTATAAGAAATCAAGACCCTCCCAGTCAGGAGGAATCGCCACGAGTTCTCTGCCACAGTAGGGATTTCGGCAGAGCACAGAAAGAACTATGAGATAAGAAACAATAAACAACCTTGGAAAACCATAACTGGTGACTCCTGACTCTTCTTCTGCTTCGGGTGAGAGGTGTTTCAGAGGGCAAAGGACACTTCATCACTGAATCTCGGGGATAAGAACCTGAGAACTGGCAGTTTATTTTTGCACTCAGTGGTGAGGTAGATACTGTTGCTGTATTTTAAAAACACAAGAGGTGAGACAGTGTAGGAGTGTAGTGCAGCATCGCCAGGGGTAGGTGTCTAACTGCATGTGAGTGTCAAACGCCCTCTCGACGCACGCGTTCACACATGGAGGCAGTGGCAGAGCAGCTCTCCTGTGCACATCAAACCTTGCAGCCACTGGAACAGGAGACACAGGATGGCAATTCCTTAGGTTGGTGGTGTCTCTCATGAAACCTACACTGGCAATCCCTCAAGTGGCATCTAATCAGGGTTTTGCTTATAACTCCCTAAGAGAAGCTTCCACCAGCTAAGATACCTAGATGACTGTTTTCACATAGGCTTGTCTCTATACTGTTGAGCAAGGGGACACCCCATTGCTGCAACATTGCACCTCAAAAATGTGCTCAAACCCAGCGTTTCTAAAGACCTGACACCAAATTTGCTTGAGCATGCACCGGATCTTACGTCATGGCTGAGAAAATACAGCTCTCCTGAAAGCCAGAGCTAAAACTTCAGAGCTGTGTTTTCTTCATATTTTGTTCCTGATGCTCTTTAAGAAATCCAGTTCTTTATTTTCTTTCTGTAACTATGAAGTCCATATGAAATGCTACTTACTCAGCTTCGTGTGAATATCAGTGATTACCTTCTAACATAAGAGCAATTCAAAAGATTATTATACACTGATTAGGTCTTGTTATTATTGTTTGTTTCTAGGATCCTGTTTTTCTGTAGATCCTCATCTGCTGCCTACAGAGAATGCTGGAAAGAACATGAAACAGAAATGAGCTTTAAGTGACATTTACACCTCCTAATCTGAGCTATTTGCAATTATTTTATGATCTTATAGGAGAAGCATTAACAGCTGATTGAGACTGCAAATGATGCAGGTAACAGCCACAAGGATGAGACATCGAGAGCCCAGTGTTGCTGGGCTTGTTCAAATTGTAAACCAAATGTTAAACATGCTCCATGACTGACTAAATTCTAAACTTCTCTTTGGCAGTCCTCCTGAATACAGTGACACTGTAGCAGTGAACATTGAATGCTACCACATCAGCTAAATGTCTGTGTCCAAATTCTGCCTTACCTATATGGTGAGTAAAATTTAGCACCCTGTCAGGTACTAGCTATAATGTAGTACCCCTTAGTTTTATTCAATCTTTCTGAAGAAAAGGCCATCTCTGACCCATGTAACGTTAGTTTTGCCAGTGTAATCCAAAGTTCCTTTTTATAGTCAGTGCTGCCTGCTGTATTTGGTCTAATATTTTGGGCTTTTTCACACAATCTAATCTGTGGAGGTCATTCATTGTCCCATCTGTGAGTGTGAGAGGCCACATACAGATTCTACCAGGTTGGAGGATCATCTTGACATCTGGGCTGCAAGTTGGTCATGCTTATGAAAGGCCCAATACAACAGCTGCAGCCCTAACATGCTGTTTTTTAAATCTCTTTAGTAGACATATTTTCAGTACTTTGTGTAATCCACCACCTCAGCAAGCAGCTCTGTGACTGCTCTTCACCACCACAGTGACCTGACTGCCCCAGGATAGCGTTGCAAGGCAATACAGATCAGAGGAAGGTGTCAAAACCAAGTGGAGTTCTGGGAAAGTGTGGTCATGTGAGGCAGTATCCAAGTGGTTGCTCTGGCAGCAATCATCTGCTCATCCTTGGGCCAGAGAATTGAAAACTGATGCTGACAGTGGCCCTCAGCTCAGCAATATGCAAGGGGTATTGTCCACTGGCTGGAGCTGATGTGAAGGTCACTGAGTCATACCAGCTTTTGGCTACTGTTACTCTCTATCTTTCGAATGACCAAGAAGAATTTTCAATTCCAGTATGCTATCCTCCTAATAGCCTTGTACCATGATCTCCCACTATTGCCTCACTATGAGCATGCTCTTTACTAGGAGTTCATTTAATCTCCCCCTATATTAAAATAAAAGGAGTTAATATAAATGTTATTGCAAGCAGAAAGATAGCAGGCTTTAACTTTATAGTCTTGTTTTGCAATCAACACAGAAAGCTTAGGATGACAGTGGCCATAATGTACATGATTTCAAAATCACTGACAGAAAAACAAAGAAAAAAAACCCCACTAATTTTGAAAAAAGGGAACCACAGTAGAATGAAGAAACTTCTAAAAAGCAATAAACTGGAAATATTATGAATTAAAGACAAATATGCAAAAGATATAAAAATATTTTTATACATATACAGAACAAGAAGCTTGCAAGAAGTAAGTAAGAGTTTGTAGAGACATTAGATAATCAGGATATATGAATAAAAATATATGGACTATAAAGATGAAACTACTTTTAGTATCTGTGTTAACTGTGGAAAAACCTGGTATCATGCCTGAAGCCCTTGAAAAACAGGTTGTGACATCACAGCATCTGTTCCAACAAAAGAGTTCATGGAACAAAAGTACAAAGTTAAGAATAAAGATAACAGCATTTCTGAAATCAAGAACTTTAGAGTAATGTAGGTAGGAAGATGTCAGATTCTTTACTACAGTGCGCAATCTTTTTTTTAAAACTTCTTTGCTACCCAATGAATGGAATTTACATATATATTGCTGTTCAAAAAAAATTCCAAGGAGGATAAATGAATCTATTTTTTCTCATTTGAACTGGGCAATTAAAACAGAGATGAAAAGTATTAGTAGACATGGAACAAATATGGTATATTTGAGGGGAATTAGTGTTGCTTTTGTAAAGAAAAGTGACATCTAAAATTTTGTATCCAGTTCACTGGAGGACTCAACAACCACACAGACAAGAGCAATCCAGCTGTCAAAGGCTTTTTACTATGTTCCCTGCCCTTTTTAGAACATTTTTACAATGTTTACCATGCCAAAAGGCTTTTTACAATGTTCCTTGCCCTTTTTAGAACATTCCTGTAAAACAGACTATGCTGCAACTGAGTAGCAGGGAAAGTCTTTGGATAAATGGATAATTGCTGAAAAGTTGGAGACAAAATAAGTTTATACAGTCTGTTTTCTCAGCTGAGGAAGGGTACTAGCAGAGAACTGTAAAAGTGTGTGCTAGATCTAGTGTGTGCTTTTAAACATAGAAAATGAAGTGGAAAGGTAGGTGGAAAGTGAGATAGTGAAATTTGTTAGTATTACAAATTCAGGACAAGAAGGATGAAGAACAACCAAGAAGAGGTGAAGAACATAACCCTTGTTAATAAAAAAAAAAAAAAAACAAGTGAAATGAAATGTAAATAAATGTTAAGTGATGTTTATGGGGAAAAATAACTTCAGCTCTAGCTACATATATAAATCCTATTTTAACATACACAACCTTTCACTCAGGAATGATACACAACCTTTCACGCAGGAATGATATCTTCAAGTTACAGAGAGTAGATAACTGTAGAGAAACAATTCTAGGAAATTGTCATCTCAAACCAGAAAATATTGTTACATCTCTGTAATTCCACAGTGTGTGCTTGTCTTGATCACTGTATATAATTTTGTTCAGTTTTCTCTCCTCCCTCTCCAATCAGAAAGATACAGAGAAGACAACAAGGATGATAAGAAATGTGAAACATTTTAAATATGATTGTAAAGTAAACACCTTATTACTCTTTAGGTTAGGAAAAAAAGACATTATGAATGTAACAACAGTTTATAAAATCAAGATTATGAAGGACTTAAAAATGTTATGACTGCATACTGTCTTTTCTAGAGAGAAAAAGCAGCTATCAGATAAAATTTGAATAAGGCAAATTTGAAACAACAAAAAATCCTTGTTATGTAATTAAGTTATTACAGGACATTTGTGGTATTAAAAATTGATATAGGCTTGAAAAAGAATTGGAAGAATCAGCTACTCAAAAAAGCTACTGAATAACAATTACTGAGTTTGGCTAATTATGAACTGCCAAAATGTGTGACCTGGTAGAGTAGACTTAGGATATATTACTTAATAACTTTTTCCGTCTTTTCAGATGGCTGAGGAAGACTTGGGGGTGATGGTTGATGAAAAAATCAACATGAGCTGGCAGTATGTAGTTGCAGCACAGGAAAACAACCAAATCCCAGGCAGCTTCAAAAGCAGCAGGGCTGGTAGATCAGGGGTGATTCTCATGGTCTGCTCTGCTCTTGTGAGACTCCACCTGGAGTACTGCATACAGTTCTGGTGTCTCCAACATGAGAACATGGAACTGTTGGAACAACAGAGGAAGGCCATGAGGCTCATGAGAGGACTGGAGCACTTTCCCTCAGAAGATAGGCTGAGAAAGTTGGGACTGCTAAGACTGGAGAAGAGAATTTTGTGTGGAAACCTCATAGCAAACTTCCAGTACCTGATGGTGGCCTACAGGGAAGCTGAAAAGGGACACTTGATCAGGAACTTTAGTGATAGAATGAGGAATGATTGGTACAAATCACAGAATCAGAGAATAAGCTGAGTTGGAAGATACCCAAAATGATTTTTGAGTCCAATTTGCAGTCCAGAACAGGAGCCCAAAAGCCACACCAAGTGCCTGACAGTATTGCCCAAATATATCTTGAACTCCATCAGGCTTTGTGCTGTGATCACTCCCCTGAGTGGTCACCAACCACCCTCTGGGTGGAGAACTTTTTTCTAATATCCAGCCTAAACCTCCCCTGACACAACTTGAGGCCATTCCCTTGGGTCCTGTCACTGATCACTACAAAGAGATCAGTGTCTGCCCTTCCTCTTCCTCTAACAAGGAAGTTGTAACTGCAGTGAGGTCTCCCCTCAGTCTCCTCCAGGCTGAACAGACCAAGTGACCTCAGCCACTCTTTTACAGCTTCTCCTCAAGGCCTTTCACCATCCATATGGCCCTCCTTTGGACACTCTCCCATAGCTTTATGTCTTCTACTGTGGTGCCCCAAAATGCACAAAATATTCAATGTGAGGCTGCCCCAGCTCAAAGCACAGCAGGACAATCTCCTCCCTTGCCCAGCTGGCCATGCTGTGCCTGCTGCACCCCAGGACAGGGCTGGCCCTCCTGGCTCCCAGGGCACTGCTGACTGCTTGCCATTGACCAGAACCCTTTCCATGGTTCTGCCTTCCAGCGTCTCATTCCACAGACTGAACCTACATCCAGGGTTGCCCCATCCCAGGTGCAAATTCCACCACTTTTCTTTGTTGAAATTCATGTGGTTGGTGATTGCCCAGTCCTCTACTTTAGGTTAGATATTAGGAAGAAATTCTTTACTTGGAAGGTGGTGAGACTCTGGAAGAGGCTGCCTGGAGAGGGCAGTGTGTGCCCCAGTCCTGGCAATGTTCAAAGCCGGGTTGGATAAAGCCTTGAGCAACCTGGGCTAGTGGGAGATGTCCCTGTGCACAGCATTGGGGGTTGGGAATAGATGATCTTTGAGGTCCATTCCAATCTCTAAACATTCTAGGATTCTATGAAATATAATTGTTTTTGCTGAGGCATCCTTCTCCAGGCTAATATCAGAGACAAGGTAATGAGGTACTTTGAACTTATTCTTACCTGATGCAGGGATGAGCGGTCTATTATGTTCTCTCCTTATTTTATATATTTCATTAAAAGAACCATTGATTTTCTTATATATTCCTATAAACAGGATTAATAAGTGCTTAATTCTGCTTCATGTTGCATTTAGTATCGTTTTATTTCTAGAAAAGTTTATTTAATTTATTAAGATATGCAAATGTATCTCAAGTTTCATGCTATAGATGGAGAACAGGACATTGTTACTATAGACAAAAAGAATAGTGACATTTTGTTTCTGAGGTATTCACTGTAATATTGCTATTAATAATCAGCTTGTTTTGGTACTAGTATCTCGCTTAAGACTGCTTATGGTTGATGAGTCAGGAATTTCTAAATGTTTCTTTGTTTTAAGGAGTACATTAGCCCCACAACTTAGAATTCAATAAAAAAGTGGAACATGATATATGAGCTACACATATATAGACAGGTTGATCATCCTCTGTTTTGCTTGAGGGTCCAATTTGTCTGGTTAACATCTGTTCAATACATTAAGATCCAACCTCAGTTAAAAGTACTTTTGACAGAGAATGAGAACTTTATGCAAGGCTCAACACCTTACCTGCCATAAGGACACAGAATCAGTCTGCACAAGTGCCCTCTGGCTGAGGGCCACAGGGCATTTCCCACTGTGGATGAGAAAGAGGAGGCTGTCCCTGAGACCCCTTCCTTCTGCCCTGATGTTTCTCAGACAGATCAAGGACCTCAAAGTTAACAGACACTACCAGGTAGCTTCTCCTGCACAGCTTGATAGCAGCGCCCTGACTTCCACAACTGAAATCTGTTTCCTAGCATATTTCTTATTTCACATGGCATGCAAATGAATTAATCTTCAGAGCATTCCTATGCAGTAGGTAAATGTTGCTCTTAAATAAAAAACCCCAACCAGCCAACTCATCAGAAGACAGAGGAGAGGCAGTGGCAGGAAGGCTTCTGATATTGCCTTGCATCTAGGCTCAGAATTCAGGAAGTCTTTTCATTCCTGCTATCACATAGAGGTCATCTTGCTCTTTGAGGTAGTCTAGAAAATGAAATGAGCTATTAACGTCTGGATACATTGCCCCATTAAATTAGAAACATTTACAAGCCCAGCACTGCACATAAAATGCAGATAGCACTTCTCATGATAAAACTATTACCAGACTTTGTTTCTTCATTTTGGATAGTGTGACCTGTGGTCTCTCTTTTCTATCTAGCTTGTGGTTTACTGCATTATGTAATTTTACATCCACTTAAAGGCCAGCCAAAGTAAAATACTTTGTTGGAAGTGAGATGTAAACAAATGTTTGATCTTGCCCTGCCATTTTTCTTAGGTCTTGTGAAGAGCTGGGTTACAACATGCCAGTATTCATTAAAGGAAATATATTTTAGAATCCATACTGTATTGCTCATAAATATTTCAAGGTACCTGCAAACCCAGGTTAAGAGCTATCTTGTCTTAGGAAACTAAAAACACAGCTATTGTACACTCACTTAGTTCTTTACACTACAACCATGTTCAGGAGTAACTAACTGGACATATATGAATATTATTTACAATGTCAACTTTGACCACTGCTTCCTCATGCTAGCTGGAAAGTAATCAACTAAACAAAGAAAAGAAAACAAGGAATTCTCACAAACCTTGTTGTTCCATATCTAAAATCCAAACCCCAAATATAAATTATTGAATACTTTGTTATAAGAACCTAAGTGCTTTTCCTCCATATTTTTATTTTAAACAGATACTGTAGATACAGATGTAGTCTTTTTACATTTACATAAAGCTGGTGTTATTAAGAATATCCACATGAGAGAACGCTACAAAGATGATCCTTGTAAGAAGGTGAATCAGATAGCATATATTGTAATATAGAGTACTTTTTGCTGTAGCTGAATGACACATTTAGAAAAGCTGATACTTTGATGAGAAGATCAACTGCACAGTATTCTCCCAGAATCTTCTCCAGAGTCTCAGTGCAAACTAACATAAGGACACAACGTATGTGTCAAGAGAAATAAACACACATTAAACCAGACATTCATTTTCCTCAAACTACACTCTGAAATCATATGCAACAAAATACTGTGAAAAGATAGGAGTGCCAATTTTACAGCAACAGTCACATTTCAGATAAAGAAAAGCTTTTGTATGAAGTTGTATCCACAGTCCCCAGCATAAAATATTAATAGTTCCAGCTATACTGCTTTATAACTGAGGAGGAAGTGTTCCTAGGAGAGAATAATTTGATTTAAAAAATCCTGCTGTTCAACAAGTATTTAGTATTTGTAATTAAAAATGTATATCTCTTGGCTAATATGTAGGAACATTGGTGAAATACGTTTGATGATTTTATTCAGGTATGTGATGAGAGCTTAGCATAAAGAGCCTCATATAAAATTGCAAAGGACTATTGCTGAGCTCATATACTAAGGAAATAAATTATCTTATTTTTAATAACTTGATTGACCTAAAATGCTCTTCCTGTTTTTCATGCAAGGAGAACTCTAGTTAAATGCTCTACTCACTTGTTCTCTTTTTTTAAAATAGTCTGGGAGGAACTGAACGGCATTGTCCTTCCCCTCGCTATTTGCTGGAGGTCAGAGATTTTTGTTTCTCACAGAGCACCTTTGCTTTTCTCTGCCTCACCTCCTTAAAACGTCCACGAGAGGTGGCAAGCTGCTTTTGACAACGTGAACCTTGCTACATTCAGTGTGAAAAGGGAGCTGGTTGTGGTCAGATGTGGGCAGCAAGTTGTCATTTAGAAAAGAGCTCCCAACTAATGGATAAAGTATTTTTAAGCACGCTGGAATGGTTCCAACAGCCAAGCTGTTATAAATGAATAGGCCTTTTGTTGTGAGCCTTGATCTCTTCCCTCCTTCCTCCCTTTCTCCCTCCCCCCACCTCTTTGTCAGGATGAGTCAATATCCTTCTAATTGGGTGTCCTTTCTGGACTTTTCCCCCAGATTTTAGGCATTAGGAAAGTTCAAATCCTTAAACACATAGCCCAGGTGCCCAGAAACCATTTTTTTTCTTTAACAGATTTATTGCTTCAAGAGGTATTCATTTCAGAAGGCTCAACAGTATTGTTATGGAGTTTTTTTCTGCACATAGAAAATGTAAAAGGAACTCAGATGTACTTCAGTGAAATGGTATTATCATCCCAAGAATGAACAAGCTGATTTGTTATGTCTTTAACAAGAACCCCATCAACTTCTAAATCATGTTGTGGGATTGTTCTGAAACCGTGGCCCAGAATGCTTTCAGAGATAACTACCCTGCTATCTTGGTGGTAGCTCTGATTTTGTCATCACATCCTTTCTGACTGCCTGAGGAAAGCAAAAGTGGGCGAAGCCTTCTCTGTCAATAATACCACAGGTGAGAATGGCCAAACTGGAACGCTGATAGTTAGGCAAGACTAAAAATCTGGTAATAGTGCCTCCTAATGGAGACCCCTGCCATGGTCCTGGTGAAGATTATTTACAGGTGTGTTCACTGATTTTGCAATTTTTTGCCTTGAGAGTCTTGACAGATAATAAATGCTTGGAATTCACTGGTACCTGGTCCCAGGATCCCTGGCAAATGTAACCTTCCTGGAAAGCAACTACTGCCATTCTTATTTCACAGGTAATTAAAGGAGACATGCAAAGTTTAAGTGTTTTGTTTATATATGCAGTGAAAGTTTGTGGTAGATTTTAGAAGAGTTGAGGTTTCCTGTGTTTAAAAAAAAAAAAAAAAAAAAAAAAAAAAAAAAAAAAAAAAAAGTAGAAGAAACCATGTTCAAAGAAATGCAGCTGGGACTCAGAATTTTTATAATAAAAGTACTCATGTATTTTACTGTGCAGTCATAGTCCATCTCCTGTCTTTGTCAGGATACTGTAAAAAACACTATCAAGTACGTTCACCAATTCTGATTTCCTCCCAGTTGTATCTGCGAATCATTTGCAGATATGACGTGAGAACATCAGAAAGCTGAAGACAGAAAACTGTTGGAGTAAATGAGGCCTTCTATACTTTTTTTCCATAATGATCAGTGAAAAGGACAAACATGTTATATTTCTTTTCTGACTAACACTCAAGGAAGTCCCAGCTTGCCAGTGGAGCAAAGTCTCTCCTGCTTCCTGCTTAGAGAGACTCTCCAAACCTTCCTGTCCCATTCTTTAGCATCTTCCACTTTTCTTCTTCATTTCCATTAAATTAAGAGGGTTGAATTTTATAAGCTTTAGACTGATATATATGAATTCAGAGGAAGAGGGAGAATGATGATCAGAAATGTCATCAGATCAGTTCTGGAAATCGCCAGATTACAAAGTAATGTTCTTGGGTTTAGCTGTTCATCTGCAGAAGACATTACCTCCTTTTAACCCGACTACCAGTAATGCCTTCTTTGTAAAAACCCCCACGTTAACCAAACGTGGCTGTTTTGTATATAGCAGGCTACTGTGTGGGAATGATTTGAGTTTCTTGGTAGTCACTGCCTAAATAAATATGAAGTAATATCCTTGCATTGGCCTTTAACTTATAACTCATGACATTAACTAACAACAACAAAAAAATCCTCCAAACTCAACTTGATCTTCCTCTCCAAGCTCTTAGGAGATTTTTCCACCAGAACTTCCCTTCTAATTCTGTAATGGCCTCTTCCTAAGGTGTCAATCCTTACCTCATCCATACTTTTGGGGATATAAATGAAATAGGCTTGTTCCCATGAGACCGCAGAATCGCTGCCGCGCTGGACGTGTTTCCAACATGTGCTAACAGGCCACTCTGGCAGATGATAATTGTTACCCTCTTACAGTGGCAATATGAAAATGAGTCATAAATACTAACTCACATATGTTCACACCTCAGTCCCAGCCCTCAGTTTCAATGCAGGTAACTCCCTCGGGCAATTATTTGTCCTTAGCACTTCTCTTAGGGAGAGGAACATACTCCTTCTGAATTCTATACAAACTTTACCTTTGCTTGCCCCTCATGGGACATGAGCTGGGGCTCACAACTGCTTTCAAACCTTCATTTACCCAGAAAATTCTGTCTCTTTAACGCTGTTTGTTAAATGTGCTTCTCTTACTGGCTGATGGGAAAACAGTCATGTGGCTGGAATATTCCAGCACTACATAGCTCTTGTGATTATCAAATGCTTTGGCTCCATTTCAGCATTAAATCACTCTCAAAAGCCACAAATTGCCCCATATACTCCTCCACTATGAACATTGTTTCTTAACCAAACTGGATTAATAAGTTTAATAAAAGGGACAATGCCCACTTATATGTGAATTTTGGCAGGTTATTTGATTAATGAGCCAGATGTACAGGAGATGTAAAGAGCAATATAAGTTGCAAGTCCACAACCTACAGCTTACACCGCCTGCAGAGAGCAGAGATATGTGCTGTTAGCAGAGAAAGCTATCAACAGGTTCACAGACGTTTACATTCAACATGAAAATATTTACATTATGTCTTGCCCCTTGCAAGCTTAGACCTGTTGACAGGGGTAGGTTTCAGTACTGTCTCATACTCGGTACTGCATATATTTTCACTTGGAAAGGCTCTTATATCCCAACCATAGCTAATTGGTTGCTCTAGAAATCCTTCATGTATTGACTTTATAGTATTGTGGAAGAGATTGATTAAATGTTTTAATTTTTGTCATATCTGAAATTTAAATTTATGTATCAATTATCATCTATACGTAATTTATTCACACTTAGAGAAAATAGTCCAAATATTTGTTTATTCTATTCTGTTCAGTTGCTGTCAGCATTCTTTCTGATAGTTGTCAATAAAAGTCTACTTTACACACACTTTACCGCTGCTCATTAACTGAATTTGAAATTAAAGTTTTTAACTGTTCACTTATCCCAAAGTACTAAAATTCCACTACATAGGCTATCACAAAGTTCAACATATGCAAACTCCATCTATGGACAGCAGGATAGAGCATGCGTGTGCTTGTAATTTGAACCATAAAGCTGTAATGAAAATATTTTATGGCAGGATCCTCTAGTTCCAGCTCAAGAGCATCAGATCTGTGACCTGTGATACAGGCTCTGCTAAGCTAAATATAATGCTGACTTGGTTCTGTAGTTTATGTATTCAGTGGAAATTAAAAATCTAGGTTATGCTAGGAGATTTCAGGTGTAGCCTGTGATTTGCAAAGATGAGTGAGATATCATAAACTGAGTAAAGGTAAATCTTACGATTTTGCACAGAGTATAGCACAGGAGACAATAGTACTATTCCAGTTTTAAGAGTCATGTCTCCTCTAACTGACTTAGTTATATGATCAATATCACAAACTGCACATGGTATGCAGAAAACTGACTTTTTCCGAACAGTAACATTTTATGAGATCAGCTTTGGATTTATAAACAGACAGAATATTTTAAAAGGAAAGACAGAAATCCAAAGACAGAAAGATATAAGTAAAAAGAATCTAGTCATAAATTAATGAAACTAAACATCCTTCACATATTTAAATTTTAGTATTGATTAATGCAGTGAGAAGCATCCCATCCCATTGATACCATATTGTCACTTTAACCTGAACTTGCAATTTTCACAAGTTTCAGCATTTGTCTTTGAAACTGTTACCTGTCACGCTTAATGAAACCAAGTGACAATTGTATTTTTTTTAGTACATTAATATAATTAGGGTTTTAAATAACTCACTTCAGGGTTAAAATAAATCATAAAACTTCATTAATTATTGCATGATAAGAAGTCCAGCTTGCTGTTTTCTCAGTGAAGTAATGTGGGTTTGTGCTACTGTTACTTTGTCTCCTTTAATAAATATTGATTAGGATTAAATACTTTATAACATATCTATTTCCATTCATGAGTTCTAGGCATGCACCTCCACAAATGAGGATAAATGTATAATCTCATGGTCCGGCGTAGCGTATCCTTTGTGGATGCACATTGCCAGTGCAGTTAACTTCAGGGCCCTAGACGCTTACACAAACATTACAGGGCATGTATAGAAATCTATGTATAGAATCTCTGTATTTTCTTCGCTTTGTTGTACCAAATTCCCAAACTCTGCATTTCCCTGCAAACTGTAGGGGAAATTATTTCAGTAGTTTTCAAATTGCTGCATCCATGGGTCAAGAATCTGATTTCTTCTCATCAGTGTGAGGCCTAAATCACTCTATTGTTCCCAAGTTCAACCATTTACATTGAGAAAAAGACAGAATACCTTCTGCTTTGTTTTAAGAAGTTCTCCTGTGTCATGACCTTGGTGCTATTTATCCGTTCTCATTCAATAAGAAATTTCATACAAGAGAAGAATTTAAAATGTGATAAGACGTTAGAAGCTTTGGATGCCATAAAAGAGTGTTATTTGTTGGTATTAAATGGGGGAAACCAGTATTTTTAGTGTTTCTGCTTAGCCTCATGTTTTGCCTTTTCCAACTACAGTTTTATAACAACAAAATTAAATGGCTGATAAATTCTATGTTTCTGAAGATTAACTTCCATATTTTTAAAAATAATAGTTCTTTTAAATTCTTGGCATACTTGATCCCATATACAATGGCAGGCAGAAAGAGATATGTATTGAATATATGCCTTGAGTGCTCCTTCACATAAATTTCTAGGTGTATATTTTGTTTTTTCCTTAGAGAAAATAAGACCTTGGTAATATTAGAGCATTTTGAGAGAGCCCTTCAATAACCCTTTTCTAAATTTTATATGATTCTCTTCAGCATTACTCCCAAATGGCACTTTGAAGAAGTAATTTACAGTTCTAATGAAAAGTGTTTATTGTTTTGGGCTGACAGTGTGGGGTGATCTTAGGAGGAGCATTGCCATTTCTAGTTTCGGAAGAGACAGATACTGAGTGAGGAAAAGTGGAGTAGGTGGGAATCTCTGCTGCCACCACTGCCAGTGACAAAGCCATGAGAAAAAATGGCACTAGCATTTTTGCTACTCACTTGGTTCTCTCCCTGATTGTATTTATGGTGCAAACTGATTAAAAATGTACCTTTTATTCTAAAAAACAGGTGTCCAATCTTTTTGAAGACCAGAGTAGAAGTGCTTGAAAGTTTAACTAGCCACTGCAGAGTACTGGCCCAGGTCAGGATTGGTTACCACTGTTATCCAATCAAATCTGACTAAAAAAAAAATTACTGACATGAGAAAATTGGAAAAAAAATTAGGGAAATTAGGGAAGTGGTCAGAGATCCAGGACTGGAACACCAGAGATTTGACAGTGAAAGCAACCATGCCACAATTGTTTCATTTTTCCTTGTCTGTAGTTCATGGTTATCAGAATTTTACTTTGACTATAATAAACTGTATTAAGTAAAAAATGCAAATAATTTATTGAAAAAAAAATCACTTTGTAAAACTACAGAAAAATATTTCACTTGCTTATGTTGATCAATGGTTATCAAGGTAATTTAGTCTGCTAGCATTTATAACTTGAAACATTCTCTAAGGGAGCAGCAAGTATGTTAGAAGCATAAAGCAACTGAGGGCAAACTCTTTTATTTTATTTACAATAATAAAAGAAAAAAAAACCCACAGCTCTGACCTCAAAGTAACTGATTTTATAAATTTACAGGAGCCTGTTTGTAGCTCTTATAAATATAAAACAATATGAAATAAAATTCCACTCTAACATTATTACTTATACAGCATTTTCATTAATACTTTAAAATAAAAACCACTTTGAAACAAACCACACAAAAAGTAAAAGGGAAATAAAGGAATTTTACACTGTAATAGGCTCCCAGAGTATACTAAAATATAATGACTTGTTTTAAAGGCAAAACACTAAAATTCCAGTGATTTTATGTCCACATACAAACATACATATGATAATACATTCTTTCTCTCTCAATGATATGTGGCAGATATTACACATACTAGTGAGCAGTATCCAGTATCTTTGTGCCATCATTCACTCTGCAGGACTGCATCTCCTAGATGGGATCCAAAACTACCAGCTATATAGGAGTCACTTTAAATCTAGTTTGTGTTTTCTGATTTTATTGGTATTTTAGGTGAGTTAATATGAGAGTCTTGTGTAAATATTTGGCTCTTGCATAGTAGGTGGTTTAGAATTGCCATTAATTACCAGAAAGTAAAACTGAACACATTTTGGAGCTAATATGTCTGCTGTGATATCAGAACAATAAAGTAACTTTCAGTATTATTTATTAAAATAATACACCTGAAATTATTCTAAAACTAATAGTCAGTATAACAACTATGCAGTCCTTGAAATGCTATTGGTAATTTTCACCTGTGTGTTCCAGTTATTTCAGCAACCCTATAGAATGAGGAAGGGAACTGGGCAAAAGGCAATTGGTCCTTAAATCTTCTTTTTCTTCCTGGGGAAAATCCCCATCCTAGAAGCATAGTCACAGAATTAGATCAGACCTGGGCCTAAGATTCGTATAACTTTCATTTTTCTAAGAAACTTAGACAGAAGACTATTTTTCTTCATCTACTGTTTCAGAAAACTATTTTTTTCCATCCTTACTTGCATGGGTTGCCAGAATGGCCATCTATCATTGTAAACAGTATTTTTTTGATACAAATTAAGTTTTGTAATTTTGTTATTGTGCAATATTACTTCATAAATTTAGTTCTGTTCAATGTAGAGAATTGCATGTTCCTGGCTGGCACACCCCCCCACCCCCCATTATTTTAGGCAAATATACAAATAAACAAAATCATGACAGTTAAAAATAATAGTGGAACGCATTGATTGACTGGGGTTTATATTTATGTTTGTTTTTCCTATGATCTGCATTTTATATGTACTATCTGAATAAGCACTTGATGCTAAGTTTGGTCCAGTCTATCTATATGGATACCAAAATGAAAAACCAGGAACATGTCTATACAGGCAATTAAGGAAATATTGATTGTGATATAGAGCAAAAACCTTCACAAAATATTTTACTTCAAGAAAATTGTAATTCCCAATTGTTGTACTGGCATTTGCTCTTTTTTTCAGTTGTTAGGACATGGGTGAGAAATAACTGCAAGATAGCACAGTTGTGAGTGAGAAGCATGAGAAAATAAATTCTGTTTCTATGTATAGCAATGATTTTTTATCAACAATTTGGTTGTGCATTTGGTATTATGGACTCATAATATGCAAATGCATTTGGCTGTTAATACACATTCACAGCTTACATGCTAGTGGTTCCAAAGGAACTGTTACAATATATGTCCTGAATATGTATGAGGAATAATACATAATATGTAAGTAAGAGCATTCTATATTATGAAAACATAAAATAGAATGCACAGTATTTTTAATACTCATTCACAGTATACTCTCTTGCAGCTCAAAAGGAGCACCTGTACTTTGTATTATGAACTCAAATTAAAGATGTACAGAATTAACTAAATTTTTATTGATCTCAGGATGTGTTACCATTACCTCACACAGCAATTTAACATGTAGTCTTCTATTTCACTGCATTATTTATTCTATTTGTAAAACATTATTGTTTTAGCATTTTCAGATTTAAAATTTTTGGAACAGATTGATTAGATATTCTTTTCACATGGAAATATTTTTGGTTTTGTAGAATTCTAGACAAGGTATTTTTTAAAACATCGTTTGATATTGGTGATTGGTTTGATACTGCTGAGAAAAGGTAATGTAAATTTCATGAATACTCACAATTGTAAGGAATGTGCATGAAATACTAATGTAGAATAATGCCAGATCTAGATACTTCTCAGGGTGCAAAAGCATAAGGAGCCTCGTTAACCTGAAATGCACCAGAAATATTTAGTTCAATTTTTTTTCGTATCCTATAAATATAGCCTCTAGAGTTATTAGGACTAAATGTTCCAGGCAAATTCATTAAGTGATTATAAATTTACTAAGTCTCTGTATAACTCATATGACAATATTCTGTGTTCAGCTAGCTACTTTTTAATCAATGTTCCCTTAAAAGTCCTGCCCATGAACTCAAAAGATGCTGTTGTCCATCACTTGCCTTTGCTGAAATGATCTTTATTGTCACTACAAGTTCCCAATAATCTTCAATGCCTTAAAAATCAGTACAGAGTTTGAAAAAATAATTTTTGCTGAATTTGAAGTTTCTTCTGATGTCCTAAATAAGGGGTTTTTTTTTAAGAAAGGTGCAATATTAACTGTAAAGTGAAAAGCTGAATAACTGAAGGAATATACACAAATTCATTAACTGTTGCAATCCAGCACAGCTGTAATTGTATACTGAACACTTTGTGACTTATTTGTAGGACTGTAATGAATTACTAGTTGACATTTTGTTGTGATGAAACGTCTTTCCATGCCTCAATATATGATCTGTTATTTTTCATGAGATCTATTACCTGCTTGAGTGAGCCACTTGCTTGAGCTTGCTAAGGAATAGCTGGAACTACCATAAGTCAGCCAAGAGATGTGCTTTGCCCCAAGCAGGATGAAGCCTGTTGAGCTGAATTCATCTTCATGCAACTCCTTGAACTTCATTAGAGTTACTTCAGAAAAAATTAATCTCAGGGAACCTTCATTGTTTAACTTAGTAATTTATCAATTTTAATTAAATCCTTACCTCTTGTGTTAGACAATATTTTACAGAAACTACTTAATATACTACATTTCTTATACTTAGTCTAAACAGAAAAACAAAATGGAGAAAAATACCTCGAGCTGGCAGAAAGCATTAAGCCTCATATTCCTTTTCTCCCCACCGTGGAGTCCATCCCATGGCAGAAAAACATCAAACCTGGATAAGGATTCTTTATCATAGAAAAGCCTCTTGCTCCCAGGTACAGCATTACTGGAAGAAGTTTCTCCTCTAAAAGATAAGGTACATATTTATTTCAGTTCTGGTTACAGAAGGAGTTAAACCTGCATGTCTTTAGTTTCATTTTAGACATTCAACGGTTTATTTGTTTCGATTAGTGCTCTTTGGAGGTGGATTTCCTTGGCCTAAAAGGGGTTGGTTGCCCTGTTAGGACCAGCTGGTGTCAAAGGCACCATCAATCTCACAGCACTTTATGCTCTATGAAGTACAAATCCTAATCTACAACACAGCTGCAACCAGCTTTGCCCTGGCACCTGACAATTTACATGACTTTTTACAGGATGTTTTGCAGAAGGATAATATAAAAGCTAGGTTGTGAACACCAGGAACCAAAAGTACTCCACACCAAGCTTAATAGTGATCTTAAAAATCTCTTTTACTGTCCTTTTATGCATATATTGTGGGTATTTCTGCTTTTAATCTATATTTAAAATTATATTAAAAATATATAAGCTTCATTTGTAATTGTTATTTTACAATATAATTTTGTTTTAACTCCAAGTTTTCTATTTAGCCCTTTTAACTATAACTGTCCTTCCATTTCAGCATTGCTACACCATAAAATATTAAGGACAGAGATCTTGCCATGATCCTAATACTGAAAAGACTGGTGAAGTTTAGAACAATACACATGGTAAAATTACATATTAGAAAGTTGAAAACCGTGTTCTCAGGCATAGGAGAAAAAAACCATGAACTCATAGGTACTGAGGTACAAGCAATCAATCACAAAAAGATTCAATATTATTGTCCATTATGCAGAACTATTTCAGGGTGTTAAGAGGGAAATAAAATGTCTTCGGTTTCCTCTGTTCCTCCTGACAGAAGGAAATCAGCATCAGTTAAAGAGTAGCCTTGGGGAAGGAAAGGGTGGTGTTAGGTTGGAGGAAAATTTGAGTACCTAGACCTTCATGGATCCTTAAGTAATAGCTATTGACCACATTTTTTATTTGAAGAGTTTTGCACAGTTTTCCTACAGCATTTCTGAGATGGGTGTCTCTGCTATCCACAACTTGCTCCAAAACAAACTATTTGAAATCCAAAAACCCACAAACACTAAAAGTTTGCCTGGGAAAATTCAAGCTTGAAATATAGCTCAAATTTTTAATAATGTGAATAAACAACCTCTGCAGTTGTTAATTTTGGAATATTGTGGGTTTACCCTAAATAAATAACTTGCATCTTTCTAAAGCACTTTTGTTCAGTGACAAGTCTATTTTGACTGCAGGTATTATCTTTTGTATGGCTTGTGTAGGAGCTTGGTCTAGGAAATGGTGATAAACAATTTTGTCCTGAAGACATAGGACTATACTCTACATTTTGTGCACTTTTGATAGAAGTGAGTTATAAAGAATCTTTTTTTAATAGAGAAAGAAACTTTGAGGGCTTTTTCATAGTGATGGGGGTGTATGCGTTTTTTTGCGGCTTTCTGGGTTTTTTGTTTGCTTGTTTGGTTTGTTCGGGGGGTTTTGTTTGGTTTTTTGTTTGTTTTGGTCAGGGGATTTTTGGTGGGTTTTTTTTATTCTTTCATGAAATTTTAGCTTGCCTACAAACTGTATTTATTTTCTATTTACAAGGCTTTTGAATTCCTCTTCACATCGATCCCAAGATCTGCCATTAATTGCAGATCCTGAATTGCCATTAATTACATGACCTGAATTACATGGTTTAGCAATGGAAGACTGTATTGGAATCCATATGTGCAACAGCCAGTAACTCGGTTGCTACAGTAAGATACAGTATATCTCGATTTTGTAGCCTACTTAAAAGGCTGCTAGTTTTAGCATACGAACTGCCCCCTTCCTGAGAATTGTCAATAATATTTTAGAATGATATGTATTTTACAGGAAAGTAATACAACAAATATTTCAGATTTGCTGCGTGTTTGTTGGAAGGATGTCATACTGTCAGGAAGTGCGTATGCCAATGAGCTTTGCCTATCTGTGGTACCTCATTAACAGGGACCACATCTGCACCCATCTTTGACAATCACAGCCTTTGGTATGTAACGGGTTGCATAAGGCATAAAAATTTTAATGTATTCTTTCACACAATGTGAATTGTGCTTTTTGGGTATTGAACTCTCTTACCTTTTCTTAACCTGATTTTGTTTACAACTACCTCCGACTGCAGAAGTTGTACTGTCTGCTGAAGATCCTGTATATTCCCTTAGTTGCTCTAAACTCCACAACTGAACCTCGTCAGGGTGAACTCATCCCATCATCTTTTTAAAGAAGATAAACTGAACGTCATGGCAGTTTACCATGTGGGTTTCACAGATAAGGTAAAAAACCAACCAAAATACCAACCCTGGGTGGTATCAGCTCTTCATAGGCATTTATTATCCAATGAAATATTTTGGAAGCAAGGTGTGGTTGGCTAAATTATTGCTCCTCCCACAGCTCTCTGCTATGTTTCCAGTTTCAGAGGGAAAAATACAAGCTTGTATGCCGAGAGTGAGTCATAACCTTTCTTCTGCTACTGACTCACTTGGGAGTTTGAGGTAAGTTGTTCTACCTTATGTTTTGATCACTCTGCCCCCAGGACAGCAAGGAGGGGACTATGGAAAGTTATGCAATGTTTATATAGACGAAAAGATATTGAGACCATCATTATTACTACACAGTAAAATGATAGCTTTGTTCGCCCCAAATTGATTTTTTTTAGCACAGCTTCTTTCCTACATAAACCATTCCCCCCCCCCGCCCATTTTCCATATAAATGTTTAAAGAAAGATTATGCTGCACCAAAGAACACCTTAAGTTACTGAAATATTTTAAAATTATTGTATTTTCCAGAGCAAAGTGTATGCACATTTCATCACACTTCTCTTCTGCACCAGCAGTGACAAAAATAAACCTGTACAGTGGTGCAAAATTACTGATGACTTCTGAAATAAGTTAGCCCTGAAGGGTGTGGAGTTGACACAAAACTGGCACATAGTCAGGTATTTACACTTTACCCTGGCTGTTTTGCAAGCATGTCAGGGAAAGGCTAAATTTTAGAAAGTTAAATTTTAATAACAGAGCACATTGCTTAGCACTTGTGATACCAAAATAAATATCGATCAGCTATAGTCTCTCATGTTAGGATGTGGATAACTTGTGTATTTTATATTCCTACTTTTGTTTCCCAAAAATATATATCTAAATATCTTGCTGTAATGAGACATACCAGTAAAGCTGGCATATTTACTAAACCATAATAAAAATCTGCTTATAAATTTCATTTTAAACCTGGACACACTTCAATTGAGGAAGGTGACGTACTGTGATCCCATAAGCAAGGAAAAGCACGTAGCTTACGGACACCAGCACATGTGTGAGCAAGAGTACCCATGTTATGGGCAAGAACAGATGGATAATCATATCACACTGTGCCATGGGAAAGAAATGTTATTTCTTATATAGACAAAGTCCAGGTAACACTACTTGGCACATGGTAGCAGAGGAAGTAGTTTGCATTTTATGGTTCTACTTTTGAAAACTGCTCGTTCTATTCTTTGTGTTCTTTGAGTATTTCTGTGTGCCCGCTGTGAAGCCCTTTTAATGGCTGTATCTGTATGTCACCGGCCAGGGGCAGGGGCAGAGCGGAGGGTGGAAGGGCCGGAGCTCCACGTGCGGCTCCGCGCTGCGAGGCGCAACCGGTGGCGGCCGAGCCGTAACACGGCGGCGTGCCCCGCACCGCTGCACTGCAAACCCTGCCCCGGCTGCAAAGCCTCCCTTTCTCATTCTCCTGGGGTTTTTTACCCCTTCTTGCCTACTTCTGTCCGACGGGTTACGGTCTCCTGGGGGAGTTTCCATGGCTGGCGGCCCGGCTGGGGGCAGCGCGGCGCCCCGCGGCCGGCGGGCCCGGCCCGGCCCAGCTCAGCCCGGCCCGGCCCACGGGCCGTCGTTGGCGGGCGTTGGGAGCTGCACGCCCGCCGCGCCGAGCCGCAGCCGCCGCCAGCCGCAGTGGGATGTTTCATTGTCCGGAAATGATGGAGCAGGAGTGACTGCGGCGGCGGCGGGACAGCGGCTGTGAGTGCCGGGCTGTGCGCGCCGCTGCCGCTGCCGCTGCCGGGGGAAGGCCCGCGGGGCGGGCGGCGCGGGAGGAGGCGGCTGCCGGGACGGGCGGCCGGGGCGCGGCGCAGGGCCGGGCGGAGCGGGAGGAAATGCGGAGGTAGGCGCGCCGCGCTGCCGGCCGGCTCCGCCGCGGCGGACGGGCCCCCGGACCCCCCCGCTGCCGCCCGGGCCCCCCGGACCCTCCCCGGCCGCCCGGGCCCGGCCCGCGGCCGCTCCCGCCCCCCGGCCCGCCGTGCTCGCTGCAGGGGCGGGGGGCGCGCCCGCCGCCGCGCCGGAAAGTTGCCGCCGCTTCCCTACTGTCCCTCTTCGGACCCTCGCCCCGAGCCGTGAGTTTTCTGCATAAAAGACATTAACGAGTCCTTTCGTTTGCCTGTTCCTTCAGGGTCGCGTGTTAGTTTTGCTGGAGAGGGGTGCAGGCGCTCTGTAACTCGGCGAGAGAGCTGGCAGATGTCCCAAGTGAGAGAACCTCTTCCTCCGGGGCCTGGAGGGCCAGAGCAGGCTCCGACTGAAAACAGCGCTTTGATCTCTCTCCCTCGAGGTGAGTTGCTTTAAAGTTTCTCTGTAATTGTTGCGCGTTATATTTGAATGATACATTTACTGATTTGACTTGTGGGTGTTAAGCCCTCTCTTTTTTTTGCCCCTCCCCTCTGTGGTGTATCGCTGTAGCACTTTCACTTCACAACTTTATGTTTTAACCCAAAATTCGCATGAAAAAAAAAAAAAAAGTAAGGAAAAAAAATGCACTGCTCTCAGCCCTGAGTTTCAGTACTTGAAAAACTGCGGTCGTCCAGAAGCAGATGTTGCTCCTTAAAAATCGCTTTTGATTTTCTCAGCTTTGTGTTTGTTCAGAAATTCTTTCCTGTAAGGCTGTCCTTCCAGGTCTTGAAGTAAATTATGGACAGTTGATCCAATAGCAAGAGCGTTGTTCAGATTGGAGGTAACTTTGCTGGTTTTTTCTGAGATTACTCTGTGATGCTTCAGCTAGAATCAGTTTCTGAGACTATAACTTGTTTCATATCAGCTATTCAAAAGGTTGTTTAAAAGTACGCTCATCTTAAACATAAATTATTTAAGTTATGTCTTATTTACTCTTGAACAAAATACACTGATACTCTGATCACCTTCATGTATGGAGCTTTGACAAAGTATATTTTAGGTTATCCTCAAAATTGGGAAGTATATTTGCCTGACAAGTCCTGGTCTGTGAAGATGAGACTTTTCCTTGCTTATTCATTTACAGCTATGATTTTCCAGATTTCTGACAGGAGTTTAAAAAAATCTCTGAAAAACAGACAAATAATCTTGTTCAAGAACTGTAACTTTATTCATAACTGGTTAACTGGAGCAGAGCCTGGTAATACAGTTGTGCAACTGTGGATTAAAAATGCAGTCTTGTTTTTGTAACTAGGAAAATCAATAGCCATGTGTAATCAAAGCTGAAGTCTTGTTTCAGAAACCAGAAAGTATCCGTAGCTAAGTAAAAAATGTTTTGGCAGTGAGGCATAGCAAGTTGGCTTATAATTATCTTATTGTTGGATGGGTTTTGTTTTGTTGAGGTTTTTTTTTTGGTTCAGTTTGGTTTTGGTTTTTTTCTCTCTAGTGAATGACTCATAACTTCTAAACAGTAAAAATAATAATAAAAAATATTAAATGCAGAAGATCAAGCATGTGGAACTGAACTGCTAGAATCACATTTTTACCAGAACCATCACTACCTGTGATATGTGTTTATTTTCTGTGTGTTGTTTTTAATCTGTTGAGTGGTCAGCTGGCCACGCTGGTTAAATTCTGCATGTAGGCCATACATCAAAGTTCCTGAAGTTGTAAGGCAGTGAACTAGCTAGCATGGAGAGTGGTGTCATTCTCACAGTACCCCTTCAACCTGAGTTTTCACTATGAAGTGAAAGTCCTATGTATGATTATAAATACATGTATGTTTGTTTGTTTGTTTGTTTGTTTTTATGAAAAGTCAGGAAACGAGTACTGATTTTGCCTGACAAGTAATGTGCAGAAAATCCCAAGGACATAGTTAAACCTCACACCTTTCTTAGGGATCAGTAAGGGACAAACAAGTATTGTGGTTATAGCTCAAGACACATGCTCAATTTTAAAGTTTATGTACAGTTCACGTAAAGGCAAAGCAGAATTCAGCATTCATATACATAATTTTTATTCTAATGAACTTAGATTTCAGGAAAATATGGATTTTTAACGTGGACATTTGTTGCTTTTTTCTAGTCTAAGTTGTTGGGGAAGTGGGGGTGGAAAGAGGAAAAGGTGAGTTCATAACATTTCCAGTCAATATTCCAGCATTTCTGTTGTCAGCTTTGCGGTGTGTGGTTACAGGGGAAGGTAATTCAGATATTCCAGGGCTGAAAAACTAAGATAGTATATCTGGAACTTTCAACAGCCCCTATCCTTCTATTCTACCCCCAGGACATCCAAACTTACACTGACTTCTCTAGAATTTGATGCTAATTTTAAAAGCTTTGATTGAAATTCATATTATTGACCTATAAGTGACTTCATATATTTACAGTGAGACACTTGAAATCTGGGTTGACCTAGAATTAAAGATTCCTTAATCAGGAAAAGATGGGTTATCTTGTTTGTATAATAAAGTATTAAGTGCATTCTAATGAGAAGGAATTTCTCATTCGTAACAGCATACTTTAATGTGCTTGATATATATTTAACTGATATATATACCTTATAGCCTGGGAACAAACTTTTCCTCTTCTGCTGTTCTGCAAGGTATCATCAAGAAATCCAGATGTACAAAGTGTTCCTTTTGCTTGCTATCATATACATTCAGATGCTGAAGATTTATTGTATTTTTCTGTGAAAGGAAAAGAAACTTCAATTGAATTTTGAATATTCAGAAATAGCTATCCCACTATGTAATTAAAAATCAGACAAACTTAACAAAGCTTAGGCAGTATACAGGGATATTCATCAGTTGTGGACATTGTGAAAACTGGGTTGAGGCAAAGTTTGGCCTACACATGTGGTATGTTCTCGCTTTCATAATTTAAAAGAATTTTTCTGTGTTGCTTTAACCACTATGCTCTCAACATCCCCAATATCCCCTATCGCTGTTCTTCCTTGTTAGTTCATTTTTGAATAAATGCAAAAATATTAGTGAGAATCTGGGTGCCACCCATCCACAACTAGTGTGCTAGTAAGAGAGTAAGAGAGGGCAAACGAAATCACGGCAGATTTTTTTCCGCAATGTCAAAATTGAATGTCAGTCTTTAAACCATTATCTGTGTCAGTGTGGTCTGCTGCTCTGAGACACACACTGCAGGATGGAAGTTTTAATCTAATTTCTGTAAACATGTTAATTTCTGCCACATCCTTCCAAAAGTGCTTGTTCAAGATTCTAGTGATGCCCTCTTTCTTCTCTGTAGCTCATGGATCTTGGAACCAAATTATGATTGCATCTACTTCTATGATGTAGTCAGTGAGTAGTATCATGTGTCTGGTTAGACCACTTCAATTTGGTTGTGATCAGGTATTTTGCATCTTTTAGGTACCACAATAATGCTCTCGAGAAAGGAATATTGCAATTTGTGACCACGGAACTCTCTGCTTTAAGGAAAATGTTTCATAAATTAGAGGTTATGGTGTGATTATTGCCTGGACTATGGGTACACTTCTTTTTTAAATCTTCTGCATTTGAATAAACCATGGAATTGAAGAGGGAAATTCAGTGGACATGGAACTACATTTAGAGAATCAGGCCACATTTTAAAAAATGTAGGACTGTCATCTATAAATTATTTGGCAAGCTTTTATCTTTGCTTTTTGGTAATAACTAACTGTAACCTAGAATAACGAAGGAATAATATTTAGCTTTCTCAATTAAGAAAGAAAATAATAAGTATAATAATTAACAACTTATTATAAAATCGAGACTGATAATTTCGCTATAATAAATTTTTAGATGGTGGAAATTCACTAGAATATTTTCTGTTTCACTAGAATGGGGTAGCCAGAATGGATAAATCTAGTGGAAATTGAAGGATCAGATTCTATAAGTGACTCTTCTCTCTGGTGCAAATCATCTCACTGTTGCTGGATGGAGATGCAGTTCTGATTTGCTATCTCAAGAAAACATATCCAGCAACTAATACTTCCATTCAGAAAGTGTGCAAAGTACTCCTCTTCAAGAATGTGGTTCTAATCTTCATGTTTTTGGTGCTTAACTGTTTTCATGATGAGGAGAACGAAAGGAATCTGATGGCTAGATGAGATTGGGTGACAAAAGACTTAATGGAGGGAATGTTTGAATGTTCTTGAGGCAACAGTGATTGCTATCACAATAATTATTCCATTTTACCAGCAATGCCTCAGTGTTATGAGTAATATATTTTTATTTTAACGGTTAACCAGTGCACTCAGATTGCTCAAACTTAGCAAATATTTCCTCTATAATGTTATTCCCTTATGCTATCTGACAAGAGTTGAGAGAATCTGTATTAATTTGTTTCATTGCTGTGTGCCAGTACTGAGGCATTTATTTAATATTATTGACTAAAATATCTAAAACTTTGGTAAATGGATGGCTGACTCTCACATGGAAGTGTACGTCTGCTTTCAGTTTCACGTGCTTACTGTTCCAGTCAAGTGATTCATGCCCACATGGCTGTGATAGGCTTGTGTTTCATAGAGCTGACTGTAAAGATCTTGTATCAAGTTTGAAATACTTCTGTTCCATCTTATATCACAGGTTTATTTTATATCGCACTAATTCTTCTTAAATTCAGCTCTGGGCTCTCAGAAGTTAGATTTCTCTTTAAACACTCCTTTTTTTTTTTTTCTACTAGTAAGTAACATTCAGTTGAATGTGTGTGTTATCCTACTGTTTTTATTTGGATCAGCCATGCAGTTTTGAAGTAAATCTGTTCACCTCTACTTTGATTTGCGTTGTGGAGTGATCCTAGGGAGTGACCTGGATGGGATTCCTTTTTCTCAAAATAATGTGAAAGCTGCAGGAATGTGCCTAATACACTCCAGCCACTAGTAAGCCTTGAATCTTTAAGATAAAATCTGAGAACTAGTTCAAAGTAGAAAGCCCCTGGAACATGTATAATATGGAATATTCTTAAAGTTAACTCTTTCACTGTAGAAGCCCGGTTTTATTGGCCATTGCTAATACAGCCATAGCTGCCACTGCTTAGCATTTCCATGAAACTGGTTTTGTATACATGTGAAAATTCTTTGGATGAATGACATCCATGCATAACTAACTGCATAATTAGTGTGACTGTTTGTGAAAAGTTTTCACATATATTTGACCCTTTTAGCACTTAAAATAATGCAGAATATCTGTTTGCACATTACTGTTCATTTTTAATTTATCATGACTCAAATTTATTCAGGGCTGTCAAATTTCTAGTACTTTCATAGTTATTCCATAACTTGCACCTGGAAAATTCTTTGTAAGAGTTTTCCAAAAAATTGCTCAGTTAAATTGCTCTAATTTTGAGAAACTATTTTTTCTGTGGCATTGCTGCAGCTATTGAAAGTTACAACGAGACATTTAAGTGAAAGCCACTGAAATTAAATGAATGCAAATAATTTTTTTTTGGTTTTAAAACAATCAAACATCTAATTGGAGGTTTCCAACTCCATAAGTTGTGGATTAGATGTATTAGTATTAATTAGATGTCCTTAATGAAATGAGATTGTTTCAGGTAAATGCTGGTATAGGCATTCTGTTACACAAACTGTTGGATTTGTTATATAAAATGCCTAAAAGTTTTAGGAATTTCATGAAGTAGATGGTAGGCATTACTGTCAATGATTACATTGTGAAGTGTGGTTTTATCAGTGTTTCTTTGTGTTATTGTTGTGAACAGTGGAATTTTCTGTGGGAAGCAACATCCTTAGTGGTTCCTTGCCAGCAAGGTTATTAATGAACAAAGGAAGTGTTAGAAATGCAGTGTTTGCCACATGCTCTTCAATCCCTCCCAACAACTGTAGGCTTGAGACAGAGAACTGATTATTACATTTCCTTCTCGGAACATTCTTTGACTTTTTTATTCTTCATAGATCTACTTATGTGTTTGTGTTAATGTTTTGTGGCAATTGATTTTCTTTTGTAATTTCTCTTTCCTTTGAAGGGAAACATTTCATTTGGGTTGATTTAAACTTTGCACATGTATTTGTAAGTCTGCATCTGCTTGTTATAGGATAAACTCAGGCCTGCTGATGATTCATTCCAACAAGTAGGTCAGCTTTAGGTGCCTAAGTAACTTTACCCCATGCTTCCAAATCTTTCCTTCGCCCCTACGCCGTAAAACTGTTGGACCGTTTGTGATCATTTTTGACAATCAAGTGATCACTGTGCCAATCCACTTTCCTTATTTCTCTCTCCTTAATGAGAATGATGCACTCAGGTTTCCAGAAACCAGGTTTTTTTTCTCTACATGCTATTTGGAGCAGTCCACCACAGTGCTGGGTGAACAGAAAAGGAATGTGTCATAGCAGCAAAGCCTTCGGTTGTTGCAGTAGAATTCATTAAATTAATTCTGTATACAAACTCCTAAATTTTATAGACAAGCTAAACCTGTTTTCCAAGTGCAGTTTGTAATTTTGCTAGTCATGCACTCTAATGATTCACTTTCTTGGAAGCAATGGCTGAGTGAGTTTGTAAGGTTATGTGTCATCTAATGAGCAGCAATCAGCTGCCAATCAAACTCTGAGGACATGCAATCCACCTAATGTGAGCACTTGTTTCCTTTTTAGTTTTGTGTATGTTACATCCTTCATGAAACATGATAGCACATGCATGAACACACAGAGACCCATTCCTGGACAAGAAGGGCTCTGGGAGCAGCTGGTGTGTGAATGTAAAAATGGACAAGTACTTGGAGAACAAAAGTTGGTTATTTGTCAAAGACTTGAGCTCTTTGGGGTGTGTCTTGCAAATACACATCCATTACCTATCTTTTTTGTATTTTCTATCAGTTTTGTGTATTAATTTCATCTCCACTGACTATGCTCTACATTATAGGGAAAAATACACAGATGTAGCGCTGAAAAGAGAGATTATTCACTGGGATGGTCTAAGAATATTTCAGGAATTAGCAACTTCCCAAAGGCGTAGGAGGCAGAATTGGAAGGAATCTGTGGAGATTGCCCTGCATACCTGTTTTGTCTAATATTCATAGATCTTTCTTGACAGCTCTATTTGTTATCTTTTTGATAGAGCTGTTGTAGTAGCAACCTTGTTGCTAATCCATACTGCTGACATTATTCAGTTGGTGGAGTCTTGCAGAATGTTTTTGTCATGTTGCAAAGGAGCATGTATAACTGGAGGCTTATTCTCCAAACTAGAACAAAAGTTAACAGTCAATATTACAATAGTATCAAAGGTGAAAACAGGTTTCTATTCTATGTAGTATGTGTATTGCTGTGTAATTTAAAAATAAACGTAAACAATTTATGGTGAAATGAATGTATGTACTATAAAAATGATTTATATATACTTAAGTAATTCCATAGAGAAAAAGCAGTGATTCACTTTATTCGCTTGTTTAATGAAGCCATAATTTTTAGATGTGATTAAAATTTTAATTTTTTTCACTAACTGGCTTACCAGTTGTCTGTATCATAGATATGATTTGGCTTTTAGCCATCTCAATTCTGTACTTTGTGAGCACGTCATATCTCTTACTATTAAAATCTTAAACTTGCATTAATCTCTGGACAAGTGGAGTTTCTGCCTATGCTTACCTTCAGGATAAATCACGGGGTGTTCTGTGGGGGTGTCACTCCCTGGGGCTTTTGACTAGAAGCTTTTCAGCCCTGGCACTCCTGTTGGTTTAAGGAAAGTACAGAGCCACACAAGTTGCTGGTTTGGGGCTCAACTGTGGTAGGTAAGAAGTCTGTGTTGCTTTTGTGACGTGACCTAGAGTAACTTACTGAGGTTTTGAGGAGAGATTGAATTTATACTTTAGCACTGCCAGACTCAGAACATAATGAGTCTTTTCTTTCCATTATTTGAACTGTTAAGAAGAGCATCTCTTTTTTTTTTCTTGGCTGTCAGTGTTGGAGGTTAGCCACATGAGAGTGGAAGGGAGTGCTAAAGAAAGCAGAAGCTAAAATACTAGGGAAGTCTTACAGAAAGAATTCTTAAGGGTAAGCTTGATTGAAACAGAAAAGTGTTACAAATGTTACAAATTTACTTCAAGATGCAGTGGAAAAAAGTCATACTTTTCTATGGCCAGATCCAGTCATTAGTATTTCTGTCAGAGTAAGGTCTTTGGGTTGATTCTTCATCAACTACTGTTGTGACAATTCTTAGATACCTAACATAAAAGTAATGGAATCAAAAAAAGACAGAAATGTTCTTGACACTGTCTTCATGTATGACTGATTGTAATTGGTATGTTGTAGTGGCATCTCTAATATTAAAGAAAAGAAAATATGGTCCCGTTATCAACTATTTGTTATAAGGGAATCATCAATAAAGTCCTTTGTACAAAAACTGAGACATGGTACATACTCAAGAAACAGCACCTGAATCAAGACACCAGTGTGTGTCTGTTTTCAGTAGTCTGATGCACCAGAAGCAATTTGTGAAAAAATGCTCAAATAAAAAGATCTTAAGGTCTACTATTTTTAAAGCTCCATTGAACTAAGTATGGGTGTGATGGGGTTAATTTTCTTCGTAGCAACCCCTTTGGTGCTGTGTTTGGGATCAGTGACTCAAACAAGGCTGATAGCACACCAGTGGATTGGCTATTGCTGAGCAGCTCTTGCACAGCATCAGTCAAGGTTTTCTCTTGTCCCACTTTTCTCCCCAGTGACTAGACTGCGGGTAGGCATGGGCTTGGGAGGGGACACAATTCAGGCAGTGGCTCAGGTTGACAAGAGGGCTATTCCATGCCTTAGAATTCATGCTCAGCAATAAAAACAGGAGGAGGTTTTAGGGGCGGTAGCCATTGCTTAGACTAGCATGGGCATGGGTCTACTTTTGGGAGGTGGTGTGCGATTGCCTTTGCATCTCCTGTTTAACTTTTCCTTCCTCTTTTCTTCACTTATTAAACTCTATCTTGACTGACAAGCTTTTTCCCTTGGGCCTTTCTGTTCTCTCCCTTTGTCCTGCTGGGGGCTGGGGAAGGGAGGACAGGCTGTGTGTTCCTTAGCTGCTGCCCAGGGTGAGCTCACCACACCATAGAGCAGCATTTGTCAGGATGAGCTGCTCCAGTGGGCAGTTCTGGAGTGCAAAGCAGGATACCAAACACATGGTTAATGGGGTAGGTTTCTGTTACACTTTTATGGGGAAGTCTTCATGTGAATTCAGTAGATCAAAGAAGAGATAATTGATGCTAATTGTTTTGAACTTCCTATTAAAACTGTTTGGTGTTCAATTGCAACATTGTTTCTTTTAAACATTTTAAAGTGCTTCTTTTTTCTGGTTAACTGCTACTATTGTTTACATGGTCTTGACTGGCCATTTACCATATCCAGCTAGAATAATAAAAGTATCCATGAAAAATACACATACAGCCTCGATAGTGAGAAGAAAAAAGGGAAAAAAATACTGAACTGAAAACAAACAGGGATGAAAAATAAATTCATATGAATAATGATGACTGATTGTATTCCACACTCCTTCAGATTTCTTAGATAAAAATGTCATCTAGAACACAGAAGGTCCCATAATATTAACATTATTGTTTCCTTATAGCCACTCATTGTTTACTACATGAAATAATAGTGTTCTGCAAAGTCATATCCTATACAGGAGAATTGTATACAGCTACTCTGTGGGTCTGTACTAGCACTGCTGGGTACATATTGTAATTTTGGTGTCATCACTGTAGTAAAGTAATTTAAGACCAAAGTCTCTTAAAATAGCTCATCTAAGCCTAATGTTTGTGGAAAGCAGAGTGCTTTTACAGTAGCTCTGTCAGGACACTACTTATTTTTATTCAGTCTATTCCAGAACACTTTTCAAACACTTTTGAAACACATTTACACCTAAAACTTAACTGCACAGGCTAAATCATCATACTTCAATAGAATCACTTTGTCTTTGATAGATACCAGGCAGAAATAATTTGTATCTGATGTCTGTCAAAGGGGTTGAAAAACTCTGTGTTTTGTTTTATTCTTGTTGTAATTTTTTGTTTGGTTTGGTGAGGTTTTTTTGTTTGATTTGTTGTGGTTTTCTATTTTTTGTTATTGTTGTGGGTTTTGTGTTTTGTTCTGGTTTTGTTTTTTTAATGTTAATAGGATGAGTATATAGGTAAGATTAAGTCATTAGGGCAAGGGGCAAAACTCAGTAAAGTCAGTATCTTCCCATTCATTTCAATAACTATGCCAATCCCAGTGAAACAGTTCCTCTCAGGATGGGCTTGAGGAAATACTGACAATTGTTGGTGGGAGGGAGGACTGAGAGTGAGGTACCATGGAGGTAGCCAGGTCAGACATTTCAGAAGTGGAAATTGATAGGAGGGGAGCAGCAGTGCTTGAAGGCAAATGCTACTATACACATAAGATGGCATAAATTATTTTGGGTGATGTTCAGTGCCTCAGTTTAATTGGGTGGATAACAAAGGCAGAAAGTTAGGATTTAAAATCAAAGTGCTATGGGTTACATGAAGAAACTAACCTTTACTATGTCAGGGTAGCAAAAAGTGATTTTTCTTAGACCTGGAATAACTGCTTTTCTAGAGGATACAGTATATGAATATGTAATACGGGATTTTATAAACGCGTTCTTGTTTGAAACAAATAGAGCTAACAGACTTTACAGCAATTGCTCATCTAGATTTACTGTAAATATTAAATTCTGTAGGTGTACTCAAAAGAAAATACATCAGACTGAAAATATTTAGTGCTTTGCAGATCCCTTGAGTAAGTAATATAAACTGATAATCTGTTGCTGTGAATAATAAACAAAGTAAATCCAGATTTGAAAATATTTCCTTCTACGGCAGTAGGAAAAATCTGTAGCAATCAAGAACAGAAAGCTTTGTGTGTGTGGATTTGATTACTAAAACATTAATGACAGTGAAGATGAAAACTGTCACTTACCTTGGTTTGAGGAAACTCTTGTGTTACTGGCAACATCATCAAAACAACATCTGTTACATTGTGAAATAAGCTGAAGAATCCCTCTAATTACCTTACTTTGGAATTTTCCCTGCATCTTATGTGGACTTGGAGGGAAGAAATACTTTTTCTTTTCATTATTGGTTAAATGTTGACTTTTAATCATCAGTGACTTATTAAAGCGTTTTTTTCAACAAAAAATAGGTAATTAATTGTTATAATATTTTTTCTGAATTTTTGTACTAGTCACTTTTGAAGTTTCAACTGTATTTGTCTTTATGTGTTTATTATAAAAAACAGAGAACAAGATTTTGTGAAATTACCATAACTTTAATATGCTAGAGCCACATGTATGTGGATAAAAAAGAATGTTTTTTTATGTGACAAAGCTATTCAAATTTTTATATGAAAATTTTATGGAAGGTAACTAAGCAAGAAAACACATCCCCCCCCAATATTGTTACAGAATATTGTTACAATATTGTTACAGAAGCTGCTGAGTATCATTTTGCACAATTTGATATAATATGACTGAAAGTCTTAATGAGAAATTATATTGATCTAGGCCAAAAAAAAAAGGGAAAATCAACTTTATTGAAAGTTAATTCTAAGGAAACAAAAGGAGATGCTAAGACAAGTTATATTTTATGCCATCTTACTTTTCATTTTCAAAAATTAATTTCATTCACATAGAGAAAAAATACCGTAGAAACTAATATCTTGAAATTTCTTTTGACTTAGGAAAAACTGACCAAGAGACTACTGTGGCAGGAGATAAAGACATAAGCCAGCCTTCCAGTAATCGAAGTACACAAGCAGAGATACAAGAGCAGTCGGTCTGGGGAAATCGCACTGATGGCGACCTCGTCAGAAGTGAGTATTTCCAGAACAAACTGCTGCCATGGAGGCTTGCCTTCACAGCGAAACGGGCACTGCCTGTTGGCTCTGTTACATGTGTGTCAGATGCAATTGTGTTACAACTGTACTGCACATCTGCTGAATTTATTTCCTGGATTGACTCCTGTCAGCATGCATAAGCAACAAGCATAAGGAAAGGTGTGATCCGCGTGGTGCGCTATGGTGTAGACCTCCGTAGCATCTGAGCTTTTAAAGCCTTAGTGTTACATTCTTCTATTATCTTTAATAGTATAATAGTTAGTCCAGCATGTGTGCAGCTGTGATAGGTGTCATCACCCTCAATTTCTCAGTTTATTCATATATATAAGCAGCAGAGTAAACTATGCTGAGAGCAGTTGCTTCCAGATGAACTGAGTACTGGTCAGGTGTAAGTTTTTTAAGAGTTTTGAGTCCTAACCTAGTTATTTTCAGAACTGGAAGTATGCTGTAAGGTAAGGTTTTAGACCTATGCTGTGGAACTGTGGAGTTTTTAAATTAGTTTTCATGGGTCCACATTCCTAGTGTATGTCCTGAATGCTTTAAAACATAAAAAGGTATGCAAGATTAGTCCAATTTTCCTCTCTCGGACTGAAGATCATATGCTATCCATTGCACTCTCTTAAGGCAAAAATTTTTCTGTCAAATGCCAGAGGTAATACTATGTACTGCTCTAAAATTCTGTGAATGCTTGAACATTAGTTGCTCAAGGGAGGGGCAGCATGAGGAACTGTTCTCTAATTATTGGGTGTATTCAGAAACAAAATGAACTCAATGCAGAGTGGTACTCCAGTCCTCTTGAGGTCATCTGATCACACGTCAGGATTAGTCTCTCTTTACAGTGTACACTATATGGTTGACAGTGGGGTAAAGTCATATTTCTGAACCTCTGTTGTCAAAACTGGTGATTTTTTTTTCTGCAGCTGTTTCTTTTTAGGTTGTTTTTTTGTTTGTTCTGTTATTTTACTAAGGGTTTTTTTAGCCTTATCTATACATTCATCTTCTCTGGAACTTCTTGTTAGCATTTGAAATTCTTCTAAAATCTTAGTTAATCCTTTTTTTTCAGTCATTAATCCCAGTAAATACTTACACCTCTAATGTCTTGAATAGTTACCTAGATCCTTTACAGGAGACTTGAATTTAATGTGTCAGATATTTATCTGATGATTTAAAATAATTCTTGCAAGGCTACAAACAGGGAGAATTGTCCTGTACATCCTGAGAATTTACTTAGTTCCAAAAGATTATTGTTTTAAACCTAAAAATGTTAAAAAACTAAATGTCCCTGGACAAGCAATTGCTTTGTGCTTATGTTAAGGATATGGAAAGTTGTGTATGGCATCTTCTGCTTTTGGAATAGCTTCCTTCTCATTCCCTCTTCCTAGAAGTTTCCTTATCCCAAACCCATGAGAAAGCAGATTTATTTCATAGCAGTTTGCAGCATACCTAAACTATGGAGGAAAGGACCAAGGACTGTAGGGTGATTCTATGCATCCTCTGATCTGTTGGCCACCAGGATGTATTGCAGTGGCTGCACTGCAGAGTGTGACAAAATGATACATTTTCTTCAACTGTAGTAGAAATTGCAGCAGATAATAGAAACCCCTGGTAAAGTGACTTGAGGATTATATGTAGTTATATCTCTGTGATGGGAGGGTGAGTTGCTGCTGAAAAAAAAAAAAAAAGGAACAGGGAAAAGGGGAAAGATAGGATAAAATGTAGAGGTAAAAGGTTAAAAGGTCATGTTCCAGTATGCATGAGTGTCCTCATCCTGGAGTCAGGAGCAGCTTTATCTCTGACTTTGTGAAAAGAAAGTTTAGCTGAAAGCCGTAAGTTTCTAAAACACTTAAGTCTTAACAAGTGTGTAGAGGCTTTATTATGAGTCAGATTAGATTAGATGCTATGATGCAAACCTCTCCTTGCTTCAGATAATCTTTAGTTTAAAGTCATCTAGATGGAAGAAATAAAAGTGATGAAATCAAAGCAGGGCTTTTTGGGGTTTTTGTGTTTTTTGTAGTTTTTTTTGGAGAGGGGCACTTATGAGTAGGTTTGTTCTTTTAAAAACTGAGAAACAGTTTTTGACTCAGTTATACATTTTTGCAGAAGTTTTACAGCTCAATCAACTGAGTAGCCAAGTTTGAAAACCAGAACAAGTGCAACAAACAAAAGCTTTCTTATCACAAAGATTATTTAGATATTTCATGTAAAAAAAAGTATTAAAGCTCAGAATGGTCTTGATTCAACCAGATCTATTACCCCCAAACTAAAGTTTGCAGGCTATTGTATATTGAAAGAAGTTTGAGGTTAGAAATAAACAGTGTTTTGATTATTACAGTATGTTTTAAAACTCTTTCTAAAAATTGTTTTAGACAGCAGATACTTCACACTGTTCAGCACTATCCTAATGATTCAGTTTCGTTTTTTCCCATACAGATTGTTTTCCATCCCCACAGCTGATACATACTCCATTTGTTTTAGCATTAGCTTTTACTTTATAAATGTTTCCAGCATTTAATTTCCAATGTTTTCCTTGTTTGCAGCTGTTTTATCCTGCTGTTATATGGAATTAGATTAATCAGTCAGTTTTACTGGCACACTAACAACAGAGTCCAGTGTTAGAGCCCCTGTAATGACTTCATTATGTATGATTTCTCATTTGCACTTGTGAACTCAGTTTACCAGGCAACATCAATAAACTAAAACACTGCCCCCATTTTCCACAGTAAGATGTTTTATTTCACCTGTTTTGCCCTTTCAGTCCTTTTTTCAAGCTCTCTTTTTTAACCTGCAGAGATTTCCTCCAGGTTTGTCTTTTCCCCACCTCCTTTGGAGCACCCCTTCTCCCCATTAATGAAAATGTTCATCATATCCTGGGTAAATGGTTAGTCTTATGGGAAGCCTCAATCAAGGAATTTATTGTTTTTGAAGAGTGTTTGAGAATCAAAAGATTACTGTATACTGACATATAACCAATGAAGGACTATATAAAAAGGAAGCAGTTGTATTACTTTTCTGTAGTAATTGTTAATACACTTGCATAACTGTTACTGAACGATTGTTCAGTTGGAGAAGGGTCAGGAGAGAACCACAAATATCTCAGGAATGACTGGAGTAGTGAAAACATGCCATATTGTGGAAAACCTCCTGGAATTCAATCTGTTTGGTGTTAACAAAGGGAATAAAGAGGGGCTTTGCCTAGTCCCTAAGAAGCATGCCACAACAAACAGAATTTTCGTAAGACAGTTCTTCAACTATAGCAAGACAAGAAGAACTAAATATAATGTCAGGAAGTTCAGTTAGACTAGGAATAAGGTGTACATTTTTTAACAGAGTATTTGAGAACAGGAAAAACTGCCAAATCCTTGGTGGTTTTATGTGTGTTAAATTTGCTTTAGTCATCTCAAGGTGGCAACTGCCATCCATATCCTTCAGTTTTAGAACCTGAGTGAAGGAGAGTGCATAGTGGTTCCCCCAGTTGAGAGGTGACATATATTTTTCAGTACAGTTATTCGTCAAGAAAATCTTGTGACCTGTTCTGTGGGATTGCATTTTATGGAAATGGTTTGCTCTGGCTCACCCTTGGAAAATGTATGGTTTATCTCAAGTCTGTATCCTCCCTGCAGTATCCTGTATCTGTAACCTCATTGGCTGGAGAATGTTACCGCGCCCCTTTGAACCTCTGTGATAAGAATGCCAAGGCAGAAGGCTCTGCCCCTCTTGCCCCTCTTCCCCTGGAGGCGTCCGGACGCTCCTCTCTCCTCTCCCCCCCTTCCCCCTCCCCCCTTCCCCTCTCCCTCAGTGAATAAACCCTCACCTCATCAGCACCCCACCGGCATCTGAGTCTCCTTGCCTGCAAGCCCGGGAACACCACGACCCCAAAAGACCCCGGGGGTCTCCGGGGGGCACTCCCCGGGGACCCCCCCCATAAATTTAAACAACAACACTGTTCCCTTCCCTTCACAGATGCATGCATATTTTTTATTTTATTTCTGGCTGTAGAGGTTCTGCTTTTCAAAACAGCTTTAGAATAACTCCATCTGCTGTCTTTTTGGCAGTGCATTTTAAATATCTGCTAGCACCTTCTGCTTATTTTCATTGTATGGTCTGGTGGCCCATAATGGAGTGGTTCTGCTTCTGTTATCACTCACTGTTGGCAAGTGAGGAGGAGTGCATGTTAAACATGCAGCAGGGTAACCTGTGGCTATAGGAATGAAGCCATAGCAGTTTTTGCTGCTCTGTGTTACCACAATGCTCTGCTTTGTTCTCTGGAAGAGGTATGGGTTTTTTTTTTTCCTCTTAGAGAAAGAAGTCTATAAAGATGGTTTTTAGAATATTTAGGCAGGATTTTTGCAGAGGGCACTAGGTTATCTTCAATGTGTGTTGTTATGCAGGGAAGGGAATGTTTAGGAGGGAATAAAATGTCAGTCTTGAACACTATTTGCTTGTGAGGATTTAATCTCCTTTCCAGTTCTCAAGCAGAACCTTAGCTATGTGATATTTAAGAAAACAAAAAACATCTACCATAGATTCAAATTGTCATGAATAATTGATTAATAATAATCCAATTCTGAAGATTAAATACCTCAAATATGCTCATGTTTAACAGATAGAAAGGTCATTGCTATCCATCATTTTCTAACTTCAATTGTCTCTTTCTCCTCCATGGAACACCCTTCTAATAAGAGTAGAGAATGGGATGCTTCTTTCAGCTCTGTGGAGATCAAACAATTTTACGTGGTCTTGTGGCCACTATTTTATTTACTATAGTCTTCTGGAATAAAAACCCAGATTTTAAAAATCTTTTTGTTTTCTGTATTTTATGTTGACATTTTCACTTAACACGATTATTTATTTAATTTTAAGGTTTGGAGATTCCTTTCTTTGTCTGGCTAAGTGAGTGATTTCTGTAGTTTATGTTATGCTGTTTGTGTTTGGGTTCATTTGTTTTTTCCCAGCAAGAAGTAGATAATCTGCTGTTAGAAGTCTTTGTTTTGTTTGATATTAATCCAGATATCTTTTCTTAGCTGTTCTATGATGCACAGTCATTTTACAATTATTGTGATTTCAGATGTTCCTGTTTATTCTGTCTATAAAATAGTGCAAAGTGCTTGAGTTAACTTAAATGGTTCTTTTCAAAGCTAGAAGGTATGACAAATACAGTCTTCTTGCAGCATAACAGTGTGTGAAATTGTGCAGAATAGATTAATGGAAATTATTCAAAATATATTACTGAGTTTGAAAGGTGTATTCTATTAGTTAAAGAAGTGATTTATGTACAATGTTCCAAATAGACCCAGGTATAAAAATCTGTTAACCTATGAATGAACAAAACTTAATCAGTTCAATATTTATACAGCGGCGCAGTATTTGATATTTAGAACCTTCTTTAAAAAAAGATTAATCTTTGACAAATCTGGCTAGTAGACGTAATAGAGGAGTACAGGTCCTCCCTGAGAACTCCTCTCCCAGAGATTCTCTAATCCTCCCCCCAGCAGAGAACTTCTGTTTCTCCCCTGATGTGGCAGTTCTCTTACTACAGCTGCTCCAAAAGTCTTCGAAAAACTTCTCAAGCCTATTGAGGGGCGGGGTGAGTTGCACAATCAAAGCCTTTCCCTTTGATTTTCATTTTGCCTTCTCCTGGGTAGAGGGGAATTTTCACAGATAGCTGTACCATTATAGTTACAGTCCTCAGAGTCTGACTGGGTCTTTGGTGTTAGCCAGGAAAAAAGGAGGCTCAGGGGAGACCCTATCACTCTCTACAGCTGCCTGAAAGGAGGTTGTGGCCAGGTGGGGGTTGGTCTCTTCTCCCAGGACAAGAGAACACAGTCTCAAGCTGCACCAGGGGAAGTCTAGGTTGGTCATCAGGAAGAATTTCTTCTCAGAAAGGATGATCAGATGTTGGAATGGACTGCCCAGAGAGGTAGTGGAGTTACCATCCCTGGAGATATTTAAGGAAAAACTGGACATGGCACTTAGTGCCACGATTTAGTTGACACCATGGAGTTCTGTCATAAGTTGGGCTCAATGGTCTCAGAAGTATTTTCCAACTTAATTGATCCTGTGGGATTCTGTGTTTGCAGAAGTCACTGTGGAATGACCTGAGTGTTGCTGAAGTTAGTAGTCCCCTATAAAGTGAGCTGCTGTGAGGTGTGTATGTTTTATGTATGTCCTCTTCCCTTCAACTCCACGTTGAATGCTGTAAGGAAATGCAGCTGATGATGGACTGAGATAGATGAGGAATTTGTATACTCCGTTGTCACTCCATGTCAAGAAATAAACTTCTTGCTGATGTTGATGCATTTACAGAACAGTAGTCAAACTTCAGTGAGAACTTTAAACTGTTCCAGATGGCCATAAGATAAATGTATGTATTCTGCATATCACTAATAGCCAGAATTACTTGGAGCCTTTTAGTTTCTGTTTTATTTTACTTCTGACTCAAAATGTTATCTGAATTTATGGTCTGAGGCTGAGGAAGTTTGGATGGCAGTAATCATCAGTACCAGACAAAGGTGAAATTCTTCAAGTAATGTGAAGATTACTGTGCTTGCTGTGTTTGGGCCTGAAGTAAATTGTATCTTACTTTCAGAATATTTTCCGGTGTTGTATTAGTACTGTCTCAGAATTAATCATGCTGTTATGTCTATATGGGAAAGAATGGTTATGTTTTTTTTCTGATTAGTTTCTCATATGGAAGAAAAAGTAGAATATGCTTGTAGTTGTTCCCTAAAGAGGAAGAATAATAAAACTCTTGACTGCATTCTATGTGAAATATTATACTACCAAACCAGTGAGTCAGTGTGGTTTTCGTCTTCTGTTTTCAGTACTTACAGTATTTAGTTAGCCATATTTAGCAAAGAAAACACTAAATTACCAAGTGTAAGAAAGTGTCATTCTCTAAGACATACTTTTAGGAACCTGTCTGCTGACAAAAATGTCATGAACTTAAACCATGGCAAAAGTTCTTTTTTTCTCATTTTAGATGTAATTTTGTATTTGCTCTTTTGGGGGTGAGAAGCATGGAATAGGTTTATACAGCTCAAAGGTAGTAGTGTATATTGGGTTTACATCAAAGTAATTAAATTAATTCTTCAAAATTTAGGAGTCAAAATAATTTTAAATATTTTTGAATTTTTTATTTGCTGATAAAAAAGTGAAAGATGAAGAGGGACTCATGGTCACAGGATAAGCCTTAGCAAAGTAACCATAGTTAAACATTTTTCTTCTTTATATAACTACATAGAGGAAAGAGAGGTCTGAATGCTGCTTACTTCTCATGCATTCTGATAATATCATATCTATAGTGCAAAAGAACCCACAAGTACCTTTCCCTGAAGGTGTTTTTATAAAAGACAAGGAAAGACAGGAGCCTGTGACCTATTGGTGTTTTGTGGTGTGGTTTTCTGTTTTCCCTTAAAAATTCTTCATAATCCAAACCCAGAGGAGCCTTTTGAAAAACATTAAAATGTCAAACAGCTGTGGTTAGTCAGGCTATTTCTAATACCAAATTTTTGAAATCATTTTACTGACAAAGTAGGCCTCCAGATATATTTAGGCTTGGTTTAAGAGAATGATTAATTATTTGCTACCTGAGCCTTAACTCTTTTTGAATAAACTGTAGCATTCTGGTGTGTGAGAAACATTTTTGGGTGGAGACTGCTCTTGAAGTTTGTGATTATAAAATGCAAACTCATACATCCTAACATAAGAACTTTTCAAATTCTCAGTTTGTCTGGATCCATGAATTTTAGAGGCTTAAATGTCACTTCTAAGTGACACTTTCTTCCCTCAAATTCTATGCAGTATCTCAATTATCATGTTTTCTCTTCAAACTATAGATATTATGACACTTGTTTGGAGAAAATTTAGCAATGCTAATGTTAATTACAGCAGAATTTCAGCTAAGAGACTATTTCCTGTTGCAAAGCTTCCTCAAGTTTAAATGAGTTTTATTGATTTATAACTCAGACTTAAGGTTGGATAATGTTTGCATAAAATGTTAAGAAGTTTGCTTTTAATACAAGCCAAGTAGAGCAAACTGTTAGGCAAACCTATGAAAAAGTGTCCTATGAGTCAGATTTGACCTTCAGGGCAAGTTTTTGCTACTGAGAGACAGCATAAACTATTTGCCTATTCTTTAGCAGATCAGGGGCAAGCCTGTCTTCAGGTATGGGTAACTCAAAAGTACCTCTCCAAAAATAAAACCTCTTAGCCAGTTAGAAGGCATCTACCTTTCCCAGTCTCCTTTCTTCAGCAGGACAGGTGCATATTTGGACTGTATTTCATAAGTTGCAAGTGATATAAAATTCACATTTTGACAGAAAAGCAATGAAAGATTATTATACTAATTAGAATTGCCTATAAGAGCAGTGTCAAACCAGAATGGAACAGATCTTTTAGGTCTGTACAATTCAGGAATACAGGAGATCAGTGAACAATACTCTTTTTGCTTGAATTTCAAAATGAAATTAACTAAGTTTTGATGAGAAGATTTGGGATTAACCTGCCTGGAAAAACTTATTTGAGTGATCAACCTCAGTTTTTCACGGCGGTGATATTTGGATGGTGAGGTGGGATACAGAGCTAGCTTTGGATAGTGTAATGTGGTTTTCTTATAGGTGTTTTTATCAAATTACGCCATTTCCTTTAGTATTTCACAGCTCACTTTGTAACTATGACTTTGGGAAGTATTTCTGTAATTCAGTATGTATTTATTTACTGTGTGATGACTTTTCAGTGATGAGTCACTATCATATTTACAATGTAAAATCAGTGTTGGTAAATATTTTATACAGTAACAGATCATTCAGTGTACCCCAACCCTGCTATGAGGTAACTGACAGTGGAGATTATGGAGGCTGAAGGAGCTGTAAAGATCTCTGTGCTTCGTGAGAGTCTTCTGTACAGCCCTTCTGTAAACTGTTCAGTGCTGGATCAAATCCTGGAAACTTGCAACTAGTGTGAGTTTTGTATTTACAACAAATAAGACAGTGTTTAGCTTTGGAAATATGGGAGGAAAAAAAATCCTCACAAAACTTTTTCAAGGAGGAAATCTAGTTAAAAGTATCTGTTTTTTATCATTCCTCTTCTTGTTCCACTCCTTTGACTGTTACTTGATATGTTCCTCTCTCCACCTGATTTTCTGATTCCTCCTTGTAGCATAGTGTTATGCCTGAGAAATCTTTTTCTTACAATTTAATTGACAGACTCAATTTTAAGCAAATCACTGTTTGGTTTTGACTGTTTGTGTTACTACAGAACATCTGCTACTCTAGCATTTTCAGAAGAACAGCGAGATCCCATTTTCTGTGCTGTGCTCCCTCCGTGAACAAGAGCTTTTGTTTGTTATCAAGTCAGCATCCACACCAGGGATTCTGCTGTGATAGCTGCAATAGGGCAAGAAGTTCAGGTCTCATTATTGATATTTTTTTGCATTTTTTTGAGGCAGGTCCTTGTAGAAAAGAAGACTTGTTTAATAGCACAGGGAAGGTTTTGATAGAGTAATACACTTTACTTTCAAAACTTAGAGAAGTGCATTTCATGATGGCTGTAATGGAATGGCAGTTCAAAGTATAGATCAAAAAAACCAACTCTTTAGAATTTAGGGTAATTTTGGAAGAAAGTAAAGAGTGTGTATCAGTGATATGGTGGAATCAAAGTTGGAAGAAGGCTGAAGGATTGTTCCAATTTTTAATAAATTATTCTCTCTTTCACATATTTGCCTTATAAAGTAAAAGGATAACTGACTGACCTGTCCCTATAATAATTCTGATGCCAAGCTATTTTTATCTTTTCTGTTTACATAATTTTCTCTAGTCCTTCTTTTTCCTATTTTTCCTATTTTTTTGTTTGTTTGCTTGTCTGTTTGCTTGCTTGAATAGTCCTTTGCTTCCCTGCTTATTTTTTGCCTACAATGACAAACCTGTTAGTAATGACAGTAAGGTTGTGTTTAGAGGCTGACTAGAAGTATTTTAAAGTGCTTCAGTACAAAAGTCTGTTTCAGCATCTGTGTGTTAACATCAACATTTAAGCTGTTTTTTAAGTAGCAATGAACCTTCCTGTTAGTATGAGTAATCTGACTATTGGAGAACTAACAGTGAATTAAACATTTTGTAAAGATCCTGTGCAATTCAGGCAAAACTCCCAGCTGTTAAATTTTACAGCACACTATGAAACTCAGCTTCTAGAGCCATGTGATTATGTGAGATTTAAATTTTCATAAAATTAAAAAAAAAAGTTAACCTGGTTTTAGTTTGCAGCTACTGACAAAAGCAGAAAGTTAAAGACTGAAAATTGGGAAAACCAATAAAAAAGATGTATTTAAAAATAAAATATTGGTGATTTTTGAGTAGTTTGGCTTCTCTGTACCGCACTGGACAGAAACAGGAAATTTTGGCTAAATTATCATAATGCTAATTAAATAAAAGGTAGTAGAGAAATATTCCATTGTGAATTGTTAGTTCTAGCAGCCTCAGAAAACGTGATGGCACACTAAAATGTAGCCAGTGATGCTGAAGGAACATGAAAGAAAAGGCTGCTGGAATTAATTCCAAATGGCAGATAAAATGGCAGATTGCCAGGACTCTTCAGAAGAGGGGCTGTGGTAGTATTAAAACCAGTCCCCGTGGCAGTTGTTGGAGTGGTTTCCCAAGTGTTTCTGTTTGGGGCCAAGAAGTGCAAGCAGCGAGGCTGCGGTGTGTGCGCGGGGCAGGGAGCGGCTGCAGAGCAGGGCGCGCAGGCAGCGCCTGGCTCTCAGCCTGCTCAGGTGCTGCCGGTGGTGCCAGGAAGGCACCAGGGGAAGGTTGGTTGTATCTGATGGAGTTCCTGTCCATCCTGTGCTGTATGTTGGATCTTTGTGGGTAAGAGAGGCTTGCTGTCTCAGCTGTGATTTTTTAAAGCTCTTAAACTCTAAAAGGACAAAAAAAGGCAGCTAAATTCTAATGCTTTCACTTAAAATGCTGTTTCTTTTCTTCAGCCTATTGTAAAGACTTGTAGCAAAATGTTTTTAAAATGTATAAATGGACATCTTTCAGTATTGTGAATAATACTGACACAGCTCAGATTTCATTGCCATATCTGCACTCTATTAAAAAAGAGTAATTGTGATTAGTGTGCAAAAGGAATTCCTTTCCTGTGAATAAAGAGAAGTATGTCATCTAAATAATACAAAACAGTAAGTTTAAAAAAACCAACAAACTGTGTTGCAAGAAGTACTATTTCCAAGCATGGAGCTAATTCAAATTTAAATGCTACTTTAAAATATTTTTAAACAAAAGATGAGCCAAATAAACTTCAGTGGGTCAAATTGCATAGTTTTATAAGTTGAAAGAACTTTTTTTAATCGAGAATGAAAATAATTTCATGGGTAATGATAAATGCTTTTAAACATGCTGGAATGAGAATAATCCCTATCTACATGTTAGAGATAAAAACTAGTATTTTACTGTTAATATTATTTGGGTGCAACAATTTCATAGGGAATTATACCTTGTTTCATGAACAGAGTGGAGAATCAGAATTTTAGCTCAGTTATGAAATGAAAGAAAAAGGTTTTACAGGTAATTTTATCCCATTAAAACAATTTATCTATTTCTTCGGCTAATCTGATGCTTTCCCATTGAGTTAATGCATTTGTTTCTCTGAATTTTTGTTCTTGTCGCTGTTGGTCAGTGATGTGACACTGTATTTTTCTAACAGCACAGATTTGTAACTGTGTGGCTCAGATACCAGAGTTTCTTGTGTATTGTTTAAGCAGCTTATGCTTTGCTTCCTTTCAGGAAACCAAGTGCAGAGTTTTTACAGGAAATTTGGTCTTCACCAGGCATGGTCAGCAGTCTGACTTTTGCTCTGAGGGATGGACCTGAGAGCAACTGGCAGAAGCTCATTTAGCTTTTCTTTTTATTACTATATTGAATTCACGTAGTCGAGGTCGTTATGAAAACTTGGCCAGGATGTGTGGGTTTTTCCAGCCAAGTCAGAAAGAGGTCTTGCTAGATGATTTTGGTAGAATGTGATAAATAAGCCATTAAGTGAAAAAAATTGCCTTTTTTCCTTAGTATTGGTGGCAATGATTGCATGTTGAGTGCATTCAGTTTTGAGTTTAACAGAGCTCTCAGTTGAAAAAGGTTTATATTCAGAAATACTCCATTGCCTTTTCCCTTAGCATATGAAACAACTGTTTTTGTATCGAAGTTAAACTGCCTGTGGGGTGGGGTGGGGAAGGGAAAAAACAGTGAGCTCTGATACAGAGGTTCAGCCTTTTAGTCCATGGTTGCTTGTGGCTTTGACTCTAGGGAAGAAAAAAAAGAGAATTTGGGTTTTTCAAGGACTCTGATAAGAGCACTTTTCAAAGTATATTCTCAAGAGTCTTACTTGTACAGCTTGCACAAAAATATTTTGGGTTAGATGGTGCCTTATCACTTCAAGGTACACCAAAGAGTTAGTTGAAAGGTGGAAAAAGAGCTCTCTTTTCTGGGTCATGCTGGTGCCAAGCTGGAGCATTAGTGGCATACAGCAGCCCATGAGACAGCACTGGTGGCAATAGCTCTGCCTGTACTTTCTGAGTGTGATTCAAAATCCTCTGGTGACCTGGAGTCCCTGGAGTGCTTTGGGGTGGGGAAGCCCCACTCATGCAGCCCATGGGCATAGATGGCAGGTGGATTGGTGAGGGGTATCTGGTACCTATCTGCTAGACCCTGCTTGCCATAGGGGAATTCTTGCAGCTGAAGAACATCCATAAATGAGACTAAATCTTCTCAGGGTGTTGTCTGTGCAGACAGATGCTGCTTCTCTTTCTCCTCACACTTTGCTTTTTCAGGATCAGGAAATAGGTGGATGTTTGATGCTCTCTCTACTGTGTTTCCACATCTTTTTTGCTCCTACTGGCAATTGCTCTGTTAACTATGAAGTCTGCAGTTATGAAAAGATGGGTCATGAAGAGTTATTATTGTGGATCTCAAGTCCTCACCCTGCTTTCTGACACAGAATTTCCATTTTCCATTGTGCTGCTATTGCTAAATGTGTCGGATTTTTTTGGCTGGGGCTCCAGGATCCTCTCTGACATCAAGCAGAAGGGGAGCTTTTGCTTCAGCACCTGATCACTGTATAAGTATGAAGTGTTTGTTATATTTCACTGCTTATCTACTAATGATTTGTCATTTAATTATTTTCTTACTTGTAAAATCTCTAGCAAATACTTCAGATCTACTGGGATTTTACTTGTGAATTTTTTTTGTTTCTTCCATACTCTTTTCTGCCCTCACAGAAGTGAAGTGGCTCAGCTCACTATGTATTTTTTCCCTTTGTCTCCTTCCCCTCCAGTGCTGTCTTCTTCTGGGTGCTTCCTATCTGCTCTTTTTTCTTTTGATGTTTTTGCCCAGCTATTGTTTTAATAATGTAAAATCCCAAGTTTTAGCCTGTTATTTGTAGTTACTGTCCATTTGCTACCCCTGTTACATTTTTCTTGCAGCTGTGCTTTCTTTCTTTCTTTAGTTTTCTGGTACTTTGTATCAGCCAATGCCAAACTTAGCATCGGCTGTAGGTTGCAAGAAAGAATAGCAGAGAGAAAATAAGTGCAACAATGGAATCAAAAGCTCAGTTATCTATTTATATATGACTATATTTGTACTCATGTTCTGTGTTTTCCTGCCACCTTTTTATATAATCCTCTCTTTATTGTTGCTATTTTTTCACTCCTATTTTTGATATCTGCAATTAGTATTGTTAATAGTAGCATTGGGTATTAAAATTATAGACATTACAAAAGATAGTCCACTGAGAGCAGGTGATCACACTTGAGGTAGAACACTTTCTAGAATCTTCTGAAATTCTATCACTTACATGAGTTGAGGAGTAGAAATCAAGGGAGCAGTGAACATTAAGGGAGTTTCTCATTCCAAGCATTTCCTTTCAAGTTCTCTTTAAAACCAACACAGCCAGTTTATATGGATTTTTTTCTTTTGTGTGAGTTTAGCTGACCACTGTAATCTTGACATCTGGACACTTGGCATATATGGTCAGTGGAAAATAAACCTGAACTCAGAGTATCTTCTTGCTCAGAGGTGAGTGCTGAATGGGCTTGTCTGAGGAGCTGTTGCCTCACCATCCCACATTCTCTCCTGTGGTAAAACAGAGCCTAGTTTGTCAGTGCTTGCTGGGTTTTGAGGAAGGGAGCAGGCGGTGCTGGAGGCAAGAGGACCTGTTTGTGCACTTGCTTAGGTTATGGCTGTTAATGACGCTGAGGTTATCTCTCCTGCCTGGTGCATCCTGCTGTGCTGCTTATGAGGCAATACCCAGCAAGAGATATCCTGTTGTTTGTAGCTTCTCTTTGATGTTTTTCACTTTATTTGGGAATGAGTAACACAATGGTGAGGGGCATCAAAACTGTTTCAAATATTTGAGACTTCATGTGTCAAATTCCATGGGACACCAGTGTGTCTTTATGCCGTGGTATTGTGCTATGCTGTAGCAGGTACAAATAGCATAACTGCTGTAATGTCATGCCAACAGCTTGGATTACCTTTAGTGGTTGATTTGATAAAATTTCTTTTAAAATTAGAGCTCCAGGAGCAAAGCATTCTGTTCCTCAGTGAGATGGATTATATTGCATTCCTAGTGTCCTTTATCATTTCAGGGCCTGTCTTCACATTTAGGAATTTGCTGATTATTTGTGTGGAAGAAATAGATCTATTTCATTACTTTAAGAATTAGCAAAGAACTAATTCTATGATTCTTAATGCATTGGTTATTCACTTCTCAGATCCAATTTTTACAAGCCACTGTGCATTATAAAGAAAGATGTAACATCAACCGATCAAACAAAAAAAAAAAACCCGAGTAGATGAAGATGCCTCTTAATAAATTATCTCTGTAGAAAACACAGGACAAAATAACTAAACTTCTCATCTTAAATGAGAAAAAAAATTCTTAAAAAAACAAAACCCCCCCAAACCCCCCACGAAACCAAAAACCAACCCACTAGCTGCAACAACAAACAACCAAATAAAAAGCTAGCTGCAGTAGTAACTACTGAATCTGTCAGACTCCCTAAATATGCCCTAGGAATATTGGAATGGTGACCACTAGAAAACCTGCCATTCCACGTCTGTGCAACTGTTACCACTGCAGTACATAGTTGTAATGCTGAGAAACATAAGAGCACATACAGTACAATTCTTTTCCAGTCCTTTCAGAATGGTGAGAAGAAAAATGGATGCAGAAATGTTGCAAGTGGAAAGTTGGCAGTAAAATTTCCTGCTTTTGAATGCAACATTTTGTAGGGATTTATTCCCCAGGTGTTTGGGTGTCTGTTACCTCTAATGCCCTGGTTTGTGTTTAGCTCTCGGCATTCTGTGGTGAGTTCCTGTTTGTTCTCAAGAAGTGACAAACTGCTACAGTAAGAACTACATTCAACTTTATGTAGGTGTAGTTTTACAATCATCTCACTGCATTATGTGAATTATCTTTATTTCTAATTATATTACAATTTACCAAGAATTTTCAGATCATCTGCAAAGTTTATCATAGATGACAATATTGGCAGTTTCAGAAAAAAATGTCGCTAATGATGGCAAGATGTGTTTGATAAAGAAGAATAATTTACTGACAATCTAGTGCTAATTAGAAGCCAAAGGGTATTTTGATTCTGAGATAATTGTTGCAAAATAGGTAACTAAAAATGTTAGGGGATTTACTCAGTTTAGCAAAGATTTAAAATTTGCTGTTGCAGTCATTAAAGAAAATTGGTGGGAATTTGTTCATTTAGCAAAATCACATCAGGAAGGATGTAGGATTTGTAAACAGAGAAATTCATTCCATATTTTCAGTTGGAATGCTTATCAACTTTGTAAACCCTGGCTACCAGCCCTTTTCATGCTTCCCTGTGGTAACTGCATCTCTCTGGGTCTGTCAAAGACATCTTTATACAGCTCCTGCAGCCCTTCAAACAGTGTGTAAAGTCCTGCAGTGCTTGTGAAGGAAGGCACCGCGGGTGTCTTTGCACAGATGTGAGTACTTAGGGCACTGCCTTGTGCACTTGTGTTGCTTCTCAGCCCATAAACAGATGTGCACACCTTTGCCATTCTTGTCCACCCTTCACCAAGTGAAAGCTGACAGGATAAAATGTCTTTTCCCTTTGTCCCCTGCCAGCCTTGTTTCTGTTGTACCAGGTGTTCCCTGGATGTGCTCTCAGACATATTCTAACAAAGTGTTCTCAGTGTGGGTCCTGTAAAACTCGTACCAGCAATTTTACCACGGTATTTTCATTACAAAGGACATCCTGTTTCATAATAATATATTGTATTCATTTTGAAGATGTCCTCACATCTTACAAGAAGGAATTCTAAAAAGTGGTTGATGCTGTTAGTTGATACTTTGTTTTCTTTGTAAAGTCAGCATGGTATAAAAAATTCAGTGTAAAAAAATGATTTTAAAAGATGGATGGTGCCTTGATGGTACCTTGTTATTTAGTTAATGTATGCCTTCTGTGATATGGTAGCTGCAGTATATGCTATTTATGTCCCAGAAAATATTCAAAAATAATTGCTGACAAAAGCCACTTCACAGGTTGACTCAGAGGTACATCTTGTAATCTGAATGTTAATATTCTGGATAGCTAGATAGAGAAAACTACTGATGTAGTTTGAAGAGCATATTAGAGACTAGTCAGGATTTAGTTAGAAAGTGGGGATGGAGAAGGATTGAGATACTTGAGTTCTCCCAGTTTCACTAAAATTTTATCCTTATTGAGCGTATAACACATACAATATATAACATTTCTTGAAAAGTTAAGATTTTTCACTAGTCAGTGGGAAATGTTGTCTTTTATATCTAAAGAATTTATGTTTTCTCCATAAGTAACTTAGAATCGCCTTAATTTTACTCTAGAATTCAGGCAGCCCCTGGGTTTGCTGTGCAGTTCTTGACTGCCATCTGCTTTATTTTCCCCCTTAAGCTTAAATCAGTGTTACGAAGAAGCACTGATAAAAACCAGAGGCCTGATTCTTACCTACCTTACATGTGGTCTGTTCCATGTGATCCATGCAGAGGGAGTAGGAGCAGTGTCCACTGGGATAAAGCCGTTCTTCCAGCTCAAATCAGTGTGTAGATCTTGACTTTCAGTGTTAGTGGACCCGATCAGGACCTCTGTATTTCCAAAAAAACCTCATCTTCTTATTGTGGTAGCAACTGTTTTGGGAAGACAGAAGTGTTAAGAATACTGTCAAGTGAAACAATATGTTGTATTTTCTCAATATTTGAAAGTACTGTTTACAGTTTGTTACAGGAGTTGTGCATTTTATTCTTCCCACATTCACTTGCAAAAATACTGTTTCTGTGGCCTGATTTGTCATCATAAACTATTGTGTCATACATACAGAAAAAAATTGTTCTTACCTGTCTGGGTGTGTAGTTACATAACCCAGGCTGTGAACTGGAAAAGTATATTTTCCTTCACTTTCATTGGCCAGACTAACAAACTCCACGGGTGTCTGCATCAGCTGCTTTGGAATTGCTTTTGATGTGATTAGGCTACTAATTAACTGTCTCAATTCTTCTCTCCCTCCTGATGTTTTCTTTTGATTCACTTTGACTCAGAGGAGTCTGCATTCAGTGTATGTTTGTTTTTGTGTTTTGTCCAAAATCCCTAATGATAGCTTAAACTATTCTCTTTTGGTTCAGAGTTTCCCTCCGTTGACATACATTTTTCTGTTAAATGCATGCATCATAATTTTTCTGTTAAGAACTGCTGGGACTTTGCAAGGTGTAAAGACAGTCAGGGTGCATATATATGTGCATATTTGTTTAAAGTGTGCTGAGGGTTTTACAGTCTGAAATAGAATGTGCATAGTTACTTAAAACCATCAAAGAACCATAATAAATATTTACTACTTGAATTCACCAGATAGTAACCTTACAATTAAATGATTGTGTAAAGTCAGTTAAATAACAGCAGAAGTTACTATACTAAGGCCTACTTTGCAAGGAAACCAACGATAAGGAAGTGTGAAACACGCTAATAGATTATATGCTATAGCAATATATTGCCTTTTTATTGCCTTTCCACAGGCAGCAGATTCATGTGCAGTTATTACTACCTATATTATCTGCTAGTTTTCTATCAAAAAAGATTCAGTCTATTGAATCATTAATCTAATATTTATCATTCTTATTGAAAATCCACTAGTGTTAGCACTGTATAAAATATTGACTTAAATCTACTGGTTTTGCTAAAGATTAAAAACATATTAACCTGAAAAGCATGGTATTTCTTAGGACATTTTGAAACTACTCATTGTACATGTTTGAAATGACAATTTTTCTATGTTGTCTGAGGAATGATTTTTTTTCTTAAATCTTCAACATACAGTAAGTGACCGGTACCATCCTGATTTGATGATGCTGAATGTTCATCCAACACACATTTGAAATTTTGATGTGTATTGCATTAGTTAGGGAATATCAAGAATAACATTTTTGCTCATACATAGAGTGTAAAATGGGATCTTTTGTAGCAGCACACGGCCTGTTTAGAATGATATAACAGGCGCTGAATGTTCACATATCAAACAAAATGCCATCTTTCTGTAGAAAAGAGGTGTCAAAAAGTTTCTTTGTACCTTTAACGCATGTGATTATGTAGTACAAAATGCAGAGTTTGTAAAATTTCTTGAATATACAGGCAAAAAATGAATAATTCAAAACAACTCATAAGTTCTACATTCTATTGTATCTTTTATAACGCAGGCAGAAGATAGCATTGTGTTCCCAGTAGAGCTGAATTTGCACAAGTTACACCTCGGAAAATGCCAGATGGTCTATGGTCTACTTTTGAGAGCTGTCACATATGTAAAGATTTGAAAAAAGAAAGACAGCTGAATGAGAGCAGTGGATCATTAAAGAGAGAGTGAGAGTCCCTGGGTATCACTGTGTTTTAAGAAGCATTGTGTCGTTCTCCATATTACACCTTTTTTTTTTTTTTTTTTTTTTTTTTCTTTTAAGATATACACAACCTTTAAAAAATAAGGTAAAAATATTTCTGTTCTAAACTGAGTGGTTGTGGTTTAATCTCAGAACTGTCAATTGCTTTTGTTCTTTATGCTAGAATGCGGTCATATGGTTCCTAATTGGTTTCAAGTGTGTTTTAACCATAAGATTCAAGTCTCCCTGGTGCAAAATTATCAATAAAGTTAAAATAAATTTAAATTGAGATAACTAATCCATTTGGGGTTTTATTCCATTTTGATTTGACCTGTGTATCACACGTGAATTCTGTAAAGCCAGTCAGCTAAAAAGTTGTATGTTAATGCTAAAAGACTCAAGTAAGAGTACTTTGGGAACAGGATTACTTAATAAAAAATTAAAATTAAAAAACAATAGAAAAGTCCCTAAACCCTTAGTGAAAATAATAATAAAATCAAAAACCTATAACTGTTCAGATTTCCAAGATTTTCCATTTACCCACAGTTTGACAGAAACACACCTAATTTTGAAGATTAAATTTTGGTTATTTTGTCAACTTACTGTATTGTAACAAAGCCCCAAAAATATACAAACCGTTTGTAAGCTGCGTCCACCAATGTAACTGGTTTAGGTTACAGATGTCAGTTTTATAAACTGACATTCAGGCATAGAGAATTTTTAGAAAAGTCTATTATTAGTGTTTATTGAGGAAGGTTAACTGCTCCCCAGCAATTCTAGTTCATTGGTACAACTGCACTGCTCCACAGCAGGAAATCATAGGCAATGCAGGGAGAGGAAACATCACATGAAACATGAAAAACACTGTTCCTTAATGACAAAATTTGCATTTAAGTGGGATAATGAAGATAAAACTATGGGATGCTGTGGACATAGACACTGAATTTTAGAGAGTATATTTTTATTTCTGATATTGGCAAGGATTTTTGACAGTGATTAGGTCTACACTGACCATTTTTAAAATGGAACGAATAAGATTCGATTTTATAAAAAAATTAATTTGACACATACATGGAAAGAGACTCTACATGAAGGGTTCCTGGTAGTATACTTTTAATAATGCTTATTCAAATAGGAGAAAATTCCCTAAAAAATTGTTTTGGGACCTTTATGACAGTTTGGAAATGTTAACCAAGTAAGTAGTGATGGCTTAAGTTTTAGCTTTCATATTTTCCAGATTGTGTACTGCATTAGTATATAACTCTCAACTTCATATAAAGTGTTGGCAAGTTCTCCTCACAGTTTAGCGAGACAAAACAATCCTTTTCCAGCCTAAGAACCAATGACACTGTTACAGCTTCAGGCCCAAAAGCATAAATAACAGGGAATTGAGGAGAGCAGACTGGAAGGATGGGACTTCATAAGCTGAAGCTGTAATTGGACAATTGACCCCAGCATGTAAATGAATCAAACCTTACAAAAGTGTGAAAACTCATGACCCATTATCCATCTTGCATCCATCTTGGGTCCATCTTGGGTGTAGCCTCACCAGACTGTTGTACTGCCCAAGGTGTATCCTTTGAAGGCCTTTTAATAAACACCTACTTTATTCCTTTAACTCTGTCTAGCCTCTGTTCCAGGTAGCCTCTCTAGGCATCAGTTACACAAAATGAATTCCAAAGCGAAGAAAGTGCCTTGCTTATGCTTCTGTTCGTAGGTTTTACAAACACTAATGCCAAACTGAAGGAGAAGCAGTTTCAGCACTGTCAATAAAAAAGTCTTTGGGCAACAGTTCTTGAGGTCTCAGATAGTGTCCTCTTGTTTTGTTGTTGGAGCTTTCTGAACAGTTACTACTGGTAATGGAAGGGAATGATCTTTGATCTTTCTATTCCCTATAACATCTTTGGGGACTCTAAAACATTAATGGTTCCCCCAGCCCTCCCTTTCTTTCCTGCAACACAAAATTATCACTTTGGTCAAGTACGTTCAAGCAGGGTTACTCTGACCTAGATAAATTTGGGCAGTCAAGGCTATCTTCTGAAAATATTAGTGGCAGTGACTAAAATATCAAGAAAAACATGAACTAGTTCATATTTAAACTATTAGGAAAAAGAATCCTTTGTTGCCTGTGAGCATGACCAGAAGATAAAGTTGAAGATTTGTGTAAAGTTTATTCTGGAAAAGTTTATGATTGTGGAGAAAGCAACCCAAGAATGATGTTAGTGTTCTGGATAGAAGGAAAGCACTGGGGGTTTGTAAGGCAAATTTAGAACTGTGTCGTTTTAGAGACCATGTTGGTCTGTTTGTCCCAGTAGTATTTGTTGGAAAATTTGTTAACTGGTACCTGAAGTGATCAGCTGAGTTGTTTCTTTTAGAACAAGCTACCTATAATTATATGTATTTTTACCTTGATACTGTGAAATCATCAGAAAATGGATATGAACCATCTGAAAAGAGAATGAGCTGCTTTTCCTTACTGCTGGCACTAATTTCTCATCCACTGGGTATCTAATAGAATCCGGACTTTTTCTTTGACGTAACATTTTTAAGTAGGTAAAGATTGGACTGTCTGAAAACCTCTTTATATCCAAGTGTGATGCAGTAGTGTTTTGATTAGGAGAGATGATTGGGCTGATGCTTTTTGATTGTGAAATCTTGTCGTGTTACTGTATTTACTGTTTAATTAGTTTTCCCCCATGAAATCTACATTTTTTTTTCTAAATAAGTATTGTTAAATTGAAATTACCTTTTTTTTATTACAAAGCTTTACATTAAAAAATCATGCATCTTTTCTTCAGTTACAGACTAAAGAATCATAGGAAATCCCTTTTCCATTTTGTTACAAATATTCTCCTTTATTCCTGTACTTTATTCTCCTTTAGTCTCTGTACTTAGTATCCTGAACTGATGGGAACTCCTGTCAACAGTAGCTTAAAAAATGGCCAAGTTTCATGCTTACTCATTAGAATGAGTATATAACATGTACTCTCACAGACTTAGCCAGGTCAGAGCAGATTCTTGCCTTGACAGGGTTGGTTTATTTTATTTTATTTTATTTTATTTTATTTTATTTTATTTTATTTTATTTTATTTTATTTTATTTTATTTTATTTTATTTTATTTTATTTTATTTTATTTTATTTTATTTTATTTTATTTTATTTTATTTTATTTTATTTTATTTTATTTTATATTTTATTTTATTTGTTGTTGTTGTTGTTTGACCATTTTAGTGTTTCCTTTCTCTAACTGGTACATTAAAGTCATCTCTAAGATTGTGATTCTTTGATGAAGAGTATGGAGGGGGCGGCTCTGGCTTGCCACAGCTCTGTGGTGTTTGAATGCATGTTCCTTCTGGTTACCTCTTCCACAAGACTTGGGAATTTGGAAATTTTGGGATTTTGATTGGTTTTGTACTTCTGAGTAATCCACGATCTTTGTGCACTTAGGCTCAAACTTGTTAGTTACCTGGATATTCCTGTTCTTATCTAATGTACTGGTCAGTGAGGGCTGAGTGTCAGGGGACCCCTACCACATCTCTCAGGTTCTTTTCTGAAGGCTGGCAGGTTGGCCAGCCTGCATCTTAACCCATGTGGTCTGTATGTTTACTCCTACACTTTTTCTCTCATTTGGGTGTATTTCATACATTATTTGTTTGATTCCCTCAACACAAGTTTACCTCAGTTTTGCTACATTCATTCCCAGTCTTGACTTTTTCCATTTCTTTCTTTCTTCAAACTGCTTGCATTATTCTCTCTGTGTAATTCACAGAGCCTTGCAAGCCTTTCCTTGCATTGCCAAATGGGGAATCTAGGCCTCATGCAGATGTGAGGTGCTTTTTTGAATACCAATAATTATTTTTCATCTAGAGATATTTCTTGCTTTATTGTCTTGGTGGGGAAATGTTGACTTGTCAACTGTTTTTAGATCAATAACAGCAAGGAAAGTTGCATTCCCAGTCTAGCCTGAAATGTTCAGTTATCAATTAATAATTTCAATTAACACTTTCTTTCTTGTACTTTAAGCACAACCTCAACGTTTGCCTCAGCCAAATACTTCAGCACTGGAAAGGAGTGAGGAAGAAAGTGGCAAAATCCAAAATGGCCATGTGGGTCTGAGTAATGGAAGTGGAATTCACAACGGGGTGAAACACATGCCTGCAGACAACAGAAAGCTTTCGTCTCCCGTTTCAGAAAAAATGCACAGAAAAATTCAGTCCACCTTGTCTGTCAACAGCAATGGCAGCAAGAAGAGTAAAATAAGCTCTGTGTTTTCTCAAAAGCCAGGTACTTCACCAGAAGGTAAGCTGATATTCTTATTAAAAAACCCAAACTGAATAAAGACCAACCAAACTTCAGTAAAAATTATACAATCAACTGAGAATAATTGAAGAGTGTGACTCATGCTCCAGAAGCAAATAGAAGTTATTAAGATAAAAGACAAGCTTCTTTCCCAAAGGAAAATATTAAGTATTTGAAGGAAAGGGAAGGAATGGGAGAGTTCTTGCTTTCAAACGTTTGGTCAACGTGATCTGATAATGTTTTAGTCTCTGTACTTAGTATCCTGAACTGATGGGAACTCCTGTCAACATTGTCACACATGCACCAGAAAAAAACCATTAAAGTACTAATGGTTCAAAGCACAGTAAATATTTAAATCCAGCAATGGCAGGCTCCATAAGGATAGACTTTGCTTTTGAAATGTTTTGTTAGCTGATAGCCTGACTAGCTGTGAGGTCTGAACACTAGATAATAAAACAATGACCTGTGCTTCAGTGTTCAGCGTGCCTTATGCTGTACTGGGGATGTAGGTAATGTGCACGAAGAAGCTTCATACTCCTGCATAGCTTAAATAAGCAAAAGTAAGTAATTTCTCTTATGTTTTAGCTGTGTCTCTGTGCTCTCACTGCTTGCATTTACACTCATGGTTCCAGAGGTTCTGAGCTTCTCAATCCACTGCCCTCCCAGTAGTACTAATATACCCAATGGACTTTGCTACTGCCCTTAACAAGGAGAGTGTAGAGACTCTAGAAATTTGATTGGTTTGAGGCAGGTATAGATGTGACTGGTTAAAAAAAGACCTCTGGAGTGAGGGGACAGACACAGATTCTCAGAGGAGTGGGAGATGGTAGTGTTCAGTGAAATGGGGAGGATTCTCAGCATAGATGAAAGGATGAGGGATCGAAGGACCACGCGCAGCGGCCTCAGCGAAGCATCCTGATGGCAGTGGAGTGACTCCTTTTGACTTCACCTTCTTTAGTCAAACTAACTCAGTGAATCTGTGTATCCAGAACAGCTTCAGTCAGACCTTTCCATGGGCTGGTCCATCTTGCTAGGGTTTATTTTCAGGTTTATCTTCAAGAATCTACTCTTACTTTTCTGTTGTACTTTTAGTCCTCTAACATTTTTTTCCAAAATTCCAACTTCATACTTGCTGTATTCCCTTTTCTGTTACATGAAATATACTTACATAGTTCTCAGTGCACTTTGAAAAGAGGTATCTTTAGAATCCTATGATTTGTTCATGTGACTGGAACAAAGTGCAGGCCTCTGAATTTTAAGAAATTCAACCTCTGAAAAAAACACCAAACTGTTGTTTCAGAGGCAGTGCCTGCCCTGTTCATTCCCCTATACAATTCATTATGGCAAACATTTCCTTTTTTCTTCTAAAATTATCCTGTAATAAAAACAGTTGTTGGGGTTTTTTTTCTGTTTAATAACTGAATATAATTATGTCAAATTACTAAGTTATTGAGGAGAAAATGAATATCTTTAGATTTAGCTTTAAATTCTAATGTCTGATTTTAATATCCCAAACAATTGTGTTAGTTGCCTGAAACTGCCATCATGCAATATTTTTATATACAGTGGAAATGTTACCCTTAAAGGCATATCTGATTAAAATATAGATAATTAAATGGTGTTGTCACATTGTATAACTTGCATTCTTTCAAAGCACAGAAATACAGGATAGTCCTATTGTCACACTCAATTTCACAAGTCACCTAATAGCTAGGGTTAAATATAGTCAACACTGTGCATCTGGCATTGCAGTGTTCTCCTTTTGAATGTGAGAAGTTGGATCTATGCTCCGAGTAGCTTGTCCCATTCTGCAAATGTCTGCAGCTCCAAGTTTTCTTTTACTCAATCTGAGCAAAGCACAGGTTTTATAATGCAATGATTAAAGTATGTCTGGTGTTTTGGAATATGCCCATTAGGGAATATTTATTTTTAAAAGTGATTTTCTGGTTTTGAAATTTATTTTGCTTTACACTTCTCTGACAGACATGTTTTATATTTGTGTAAATCATCTGCATGCACACGTGTAGAAGCCTTCTGACAGCCTCTTCAGCTTTTCTGTAAGGTACCCTATGGGGCTACATGACAGAACTATAGAAGTAGTATTCTTATCAAGCTGTTGCCTTTCAGGAAGTATCAATATACACTTTATTTGCTCTATCATCCCAATCTTTTAGAAGGTGCACAATCAGAAAGTCTGGCAACAGTCACTTGAAATATCCAAATTAACACAAAGAAGGGAAAGGGAAAAAAGATTTGGTAATAGGTTAAAAATAATTGTGCTATTACTACAAGTCATGTTAACCCCTTATGACTACTTCAGGAAGCCTGCATTATGAAAACCTGATATAATTAGCTCAGTTACTTGTTTAAAGAGCTATAATTGCATTTCAATCAGGAATATATGCATATATGTGTCACTCTAGGACAATATGCTTGATAAATATATCTAATTTTACTAAACCAGAAGAGTATATTAATAAAGTTCAGTGACTGAGGATTGCACAGACATCCTTTCAAAATGGTATACATAATTTAATTTGAACCTAACTTCTGCAGCTTCCTTCTATAATGAACATTTTTGGGCGAAGAGGCATTTTTCTAAGCAGTTGCCTCTTCTGATTCAATGACATTTCTGTAGAGGCTATTGATACAGCTTAGAGGAAGATGGAAAAGATAGAAAGCAATTGAAAATTATTTGTGAAATTGCTTAACTACTTGGCTTTGCTTTAACTTTGTACCATGTTAACATGTTAACCTCATAAGCCACCGGTTGCTGCTGAAGAGTTGCTGGGTTTGAATTTACTTGAAGCTGTGTATTCATATTCAGGCACATATATATATAGAGAGAGTGTAATAATATAACTTCTAGGCAGTTTTTTAAATGGTCTTATGCAGAAAAAGACAATATTTATTTTGTACTGTGAGTAATAAATCACCTGAATTAACTCACCTGCTTAGTTTACTGTAGCATTCAGAAAGTTCTAGTAGAAAGAAACAAGGTAAATTTGTACACTTTCAGATATTTCAATTCACTTTAATTTTGCTATTCTTTATGTAGTACCTTGGATTTTATAATCTAATTGCTAGCCTTGTTTGTTTTTTTAAACTTGAAAATACACACCCTGTATTGTTACTTCATCTGCGTTGTCTTCCTCCTAGAGTATTCTGGTCTGTTTTCAGTCATGAGACTAACTGAATTAAGTGAAGGAAAGAGGCCAGAGAAAAGGAAAAATTATGTCCTCAAAAGGAAGAGAAGTGAAAATTCTGGCTGACAAGCTGAGTTTAAACTATAGGAAGGAAAAACCATTCTTCATTTTTTTCTTATTCTCTCCCAAAATCCTCATTCTTCTTGATTCTTCTTAAAAGACAAGATGTGAATATTTCTGGAGCACCAACACCTGACTGTAATGCAGTTTTTCCAGGTCTGGTACTTTGCTCTAGAATGTTGTATCTGTTGACAGAACAGAAAGCCTGGAAGGGCTTGAAGCAGGATAGAATCAAACTTGATGGGCTTGGCCCCCATCCTGCACAGGAGCATGTTCGGGCTCATGCTTATTTAAAATGTAGCATGCTGCTTCATACAGTGCAGATTTCAGTATATATACTAGAAAGCTAAATGAAGGTCAGTATTACTTTACCCTGGGTAACACATCTTCCCGTGAGGGTTGGTACTGCTCCTGTTGGTCCCCAAAGTACTAGGCAGACCTAAGACAAGCTGTGAAACCTCCCAGTCTGCCACCCCTCAAAAATTCACCCACTACAGTCAAGAAATCTTTTATTAATTGTTCCAGCTGAAAACTCCCCTTGTGCTCTGGTTCACATCTTGTGAGCTTTTGGAGGTGAATTTGGGAAATCTAACAAACAGGTAGCAGTATTAAAAAAGCTTTAAAAACTCGTTTTTAAATGAGTCTGTAGTATATGTGGTCATATCAGCATTCCAGAGTATGCTGGTTAGAAACACTCACATCCAGTGAGACTTAGGAGGGTATGAATGCACTCACCAGTTCTGCTTTTCCTCCACATCTATTATTAATCTCGTATTGTCCCTGAAGAAATCTTACTCAGCTCCATAACTTACACTACAAAAAACCAAAGGAATTATGAAATAGTTGGAGTTTCACTCCTAAAAAGCAGTTTTTAAACACTGTTTCAGTTCTAAAGATTTTTCAAAGGGACTGGATAGGTTTCAGTGAATTTTGGGAATAAAAAAAAATTTTAGCTCAAAGAAATTTTAATACTACTTTGAATTATTGATGCCAGAGGTGTCACAGTACTTCCAAAATTCTGGTTGGTAGGCCACTAGCAAAGAGAATTATTAGTATATTGCACCTGTTGAGCAAAATGAGCAGTGTAGAAAAACACTAGAAGGATGAAAAAGCAATTGTAAATGAGTAAAAAGGAAGGCAGTCTGGATGCTGTGTTGAGATGCAGAGCATCCAGAGCTTTGATCCAGAAGCAGATGCAGACCTGTCCAGAGAAATGTAAAGAAGAGAGGAGGTCTGAAGGAGACAGCAATGAGGCAGCAGAACAGTAGATCTAGATGTCAGGAAATGAAGACTGTGAGCAACTGAATACATACATATGTGTATCAGAGTGGTAGAAGGTAAGTAATAATGACATGCAGAGTTGGAGGAGGAAAGGAAAGAAGTTGGGCAGGGAGAAGAATGGAAGAGGAACTTAATGAAGGGAGTGAGGGGCCAAGGTAGGTGCCTGTTATTTTCTAAAAACCAAACCAAGTTTTCCTACCAAATCCTTATGAAGCTTGATGTTATACAGTTTTTGAATTAAAGCAATCATTTATGAAAAGTTAAGGATGGAGAGAAGGAATGCAGCTCTTAATTTATTTTTGACATGAAGTGGTCATGTCCGGTCAAGTTGTGACCTCAGAAGTTATTGTGTTTGGCAGGGAAGTTCCTACAACTTCAGTGACTTGGTATTTTCAGTTTAATGTGGTATTTCACTCAAAAGGCTTTTAGCATACATAATTGCTGTATTCACAAATTGTTAAACTATGCTGAACAGATCGTGAGCCTGCTTCCTGTATGGACAGTGAGATCTACTCGTTATTCCTTTTTTCCCAGGCTTTCTAAATCAGAAAGGCATTAGAAGGCATCTTCTTTGCAATGGTTTTCTTTCAGGAGAGGTCTTTAGGAAGTGTAATAAAACTAGATGCAGCAGTGAGCTAGATCAGGAAAGCCTGCAGCAGGGGGGTGAGACTCTGGGGAAGGACAGTCAGTGCAGACTTGCCACCACATTTAAGTTACTATTCATGCTTTTCCAGAAGCAAAGCCTGAAGCAACCTTCCTCAGCTTTCTAGACTGCGCTTCTTGTGGTGCTGAGCTTAGAGATTCGATGAACTATTTCACCCAAAGTGTGGGTGTTTTTTTAAATCCAGTGTTTAAAATTCAACTTTTCGGGGTGCATTTGAATGAGGCATCCCTCTCCCCCTCTCTCTTCTTTTTAGTATAATGCAACTTCATCTGTTCTAGATTTTTAATCAAAGCATGGGGTTGGTGGACACTATTTAACTCATGCTGCTGACTACATTAATTTATTACACTATCCCAAGTGATACTGATGGCTTAACTGAAGACAAAGCAAGTCCAGCAAATAGCCTTTGTGTTAAGCCAGGGTCTTAAGAGCCACTAGGTGCATAAAGGTGGAGAGTAATGAGCAGTTGTCTTGGCATGCTAGCAGGCTTCTATTTGAAGTAGGAGCATTTTACTTTGGTTTATATAACTTAATACAGGAAAAATGATTTCCAGGAAACTTTCCTTTAGTGTGCATGACTTGCAAAAGGATTGTGTTGGGTTTTTTTCCTCTTGAGGGACACCAGAGCAGCAGTACATTTTCTTTTATATATTGTTCAGTCATTTGATTGGTATTATTTACTGACATTCAGTAAGACTGTGCATCAATAGCCTAACATTGCAGAATTGTCTTTGGCCATCTCTCAACCTGGCTTTTTTTAAAAAACATACATACACTTCTGACATCCATCCCATAACACTGAGTAGTATTTAGGCAGCTACTTGTTAGTACCCTGCAATCTCTCTACTTCAGCCAAATTTTTATTTGTTATGTTTTAGAAATTGATTCAAAGTGGATTTATGTCTGAGCATGAAGTGCTAAACAGGGGATTTTGTTAGACAAGGTTGTATCAGAACACAGTTGTGAATCAGGCAGTGGGCAAATGACATTATCATATGGTCAAATGTGTGTGTTTTTAAGAATGCATTTTGAAGAGTGATGTGTTTTAAGTATGGTTTACTTTTTTTTTTTTTTTTTGCACAGAAGTCTTGAAAGATAATTTACATGGTTTTTAACAGGACTGAATGGAAAACAGGGCCTGTAACAGAAAAAGGGTCTTCTGACAGCACCCAACTTGTCTCAGTATTTGCAGTGGTGAGCAGTGGTAATGAAGGCTTCATATTCTAAGGGAGTATTAGGTATTGGAAATTAGCAGATTTCTTAGTATTACTATCTGCATGTTTGAAATAGATCATTTTACTCCTGAGCTTATACCTGTATTGAGAGCTTAGAACATAAGCTTTGATGAAAGTTTCCATGTGTTCAGTGTGATTTGCCTGTTCAGGCAACATTTTAATTTTCTTGTTCAATAGAGAAAATATTTTTTTTATTTTAAATTGTGAAATATCACATACACTAGGCTCTGTAACTATGTTTTCCCCTGTCTAAATAAATGTCACTCTTTTATCTAGAAATAACCATATTCCACACAAAATGTCAGTTCGTTCTTTCTGCCCTTTCTTCTTTCCCTGTGAACATTTTCCTGGGTGCGGTGATTTTTCCCAGAAGAAGGACAGCGGGACACAGAGGCCTTGCAGGCTGCGGGAGCGGTGGGAGCTGTGCTGGTGTGTGTGTGCCAGGGTGTGTGTGTGTGTGTGCGCCAGGGTGTGTGTGTGTGTGTGTGCCGGTGTGTGTGTGTGTGTGTGCCGGTGTGTGTGTGTGCTGGTGTGTGTGTGTGTGTGTGCCGGTGTGTGTGTGTGTGCCGGTGTGTGTGTGTGTGTGTGTGCCAGTGTGTGTGTGTGTGCCGGTGTGTGTGTGCCAGTGTGTGTGTGTGTGCCGGTGTGTGTGTGTGCTGGTGTGTGTGTGTGCCGGTGTGTGTGTGCCAGTGTGTGTGTGTGCGCCGGTGTGTGTGTGTGCCGGTGTGTGTGTGCCAGTGTGTGTGTGTGTGCCGGTGTGTGTGTGTGCCGGTGTGTGTGTGCCATTGTGTGTGTGTGTGCGCCGGTGTGTGTGTGTGCCGGTGTGTGTGTGTGTGCCGGTGTGTGTGTGTGCTGGTGTGTGTGTGTGTGTGTGCCAGTGTGTGTGTGTGTGCCGGTGTGTGTGTGCCAGTGTGTGTGTGTGTGCCGGTGTGTGTGTGTGCTGGTGTGTGTGTGTGCCGGTGTGTGCGCGCCGGTGTGTGCGCGCCGGTGTGTGTGTGCGTGCCGGTGTGTGTGTGTGTGCCGGTGTGTGTGTGTGTGCCAGTGTGTGTGTGTGTGCCGGTGTGTGTGTGCGTGCCGGTGTGTGTGTGCGCGCCGGTGTGTGTGTGTGTGCCGGTGTGTGTGTGCCGGTGTGTGTGTGTGCGCCGGTGTGTGTGTGTGCGCCGGTGTGTGTGTGCCGGTGTGTGTGTGTGCCGGTGTGTGTGTGTGTGCCGGTGTGTGTGTGCGTGCCGGTGTGTGTGTGTGTGTGCCGGTGTGTGTGTGTGCGCCGGTGTGTGTGTGCGCGCCGGTGTGTGTGTGCGTGCCGGTGTGTGTGTGCCGGTGTGTGTGTGTGTGCCGGTGTGTGTGTGCCAGTGTGTGTGTGCCGGTGTGTGTGCCACTGCTCGGTGTGTGTGTCCCGGTGTGTGTGTCCCGGTGTGTGTACCACCGCTCGGTGTGTGTGTGCCGGTGTGTGTCCCGGTGTGTGTGTCAGTGTGTGTGTGCCGGTGTGTGTGTGCCACCGCTCGGTGTGTGTGCCGGTGTGTGTGCCGGTGTGTGTGCCAGTGTGTGTGTCCCGGTGTGTGTGTCCCGGTGTGTGTGTCCCGGTGTGTGTACCACCGCTCGGTGTGTGTGTCCCGGTGTGTGTGCCGGTGTGTGTCCCGGTGTGTGTGCCGGTGTGTGTGCCACCGCTCGGTGTGTGTGTCTCGGTGTGTGTGTGCCGGTGTGTGTCCCGGTGTGTGTGTGCCGGTGTGTGTGTGCCGGTGTGTGTGTGCCACCGCTCGGTGTGTGTGTCCCGGTGTGTGTGTCCCGGTGTGTGTACCACCGCTCGGTGTGTGTGTGCCGGTGTGTGTCCCGGTGTGTGTGTCAGTGTGTGTGTGCCGGTGTGTGTGTGCCACCGCTCGGTGTGTGTGTCCCGGTGTGTGCGCCGCCCCTCGGGGCTCCCGCTGCCGGCCCTGCCGCCCCTCTGGAGCGCTGTGCTGGGCGGTTCCCGGGCCGTGCCGCCCCGGCTGGGCTCTGGCGCTGGCGCTGTGTGCTCATTCCAGCCGCCGCCTGCCGCGGGACGCTGGAGCTCCTGCTGGGGTTGCTGTTCAGGGCTCTGCGGGGGCCCGCAGGAAACCCCTGCTGAAGACCTCAGCTGTCACTTTGATTGTGGGTTTGCCCTTTTTGATTCTCTCTGTGAGACAGCAGAGAGCCTGGAGATTTGTTTTGAGTTGTCTGAACTTGGTGAATATAGTTAGTAAGAAGCTGACCGAGGTCATCATCCTGTAAGTGAGCTTATTTACCGCTGTAGACGTGAAAAAGTTTTATCATATTAGACCTGCCTGCTTGGTATGAAAGCTTTTTGAGTCAGCTTGTGACAGGTTAGTGTCAGACATTACAAAAGCGGCTCATAGCAGCCTGCACATACATTTCTCTGTGCATTTTTCAGTTCACCTTCTGCATTTCCTGTGTGGTTTTGATGGCTGATAGTTTTCTTAAAAATCTGTTTTTTAAGTAGAGCTGCACCTTTTCATAAAAATGAAGAGAAGTTGATGCAAGGGAAATTGCAATCAAATAAAATAAATGTATGTTTCAGTAAAGAAAGAAATTGGATACTGTGCTAATACCTCATGCAGAAATTCTAGAAGTAAAAAGTGATATGCACATACAAATGTTTAAAGACATGGACAAACATTAAAATAGTTTTACTGTTTTATTGATACTGTTTCTTTTCCTTAAATGACCTTTTATAACTGGGGTAAGTTAGAAGTGGAGCCTTCTGAGCTTTTGTAACAGTGTGTAAACAGCTTGAAGGGATCTTAGGCCTGTTTGTTGTCTGGATATTGTCTGTGGTAACATTCAAAATTCAGTTAAAGTAGATGTTACATGTTCTGTATCCACTCTTTGGTTAAATCAGCACATGGTTGGGTGTGTGTGTACGATACAAAGCAGCAAAAACTCCAACATGTTGGTTAGGTTCTCTTTGCCTTGGCATTATTTACCAGTTTTAATGAAGTTCCCTAACAAATCTGTTCCTTTTGGGGATGTGCCATAGGATTAAGGAAACACCTTCACTTACATTGGTTTTAAGAAATGTCAGATGGGATGACCCTTTTTACTTCAGGTCTAACTTTCATCCCAGACAGAATGAAAGAATGAACATAAGCCTGAGTATCTGAAAGCTCATCTTTTTTCCCCAAACACGAGTTGGTCTAATAAAATGTACTAGCACTGCCTACAGATCAAGACTGTTGTATTTATGCCATTCAGCATAGCTTATGGGAGCTTGGATCTAGTCAATAAATATGATATGGTGTTTTGATGAAATCAGAAGCATTCAGTAAAAGAACTAAGGTAGATGTACTGGTTTGGAATTTTATTTTTTTTCAAGTATGCCACTGGACAGTGTTCACACCCCACATTCTCACTTTTATGTAGTGACAGTCTCTAGTGCAGCATTTCTCAATTAACGAAAAGTGTAATATAGGAATTGAAAAACAATGGAAATTTGAGACTGATGTGGTGTAGTGTAGAAGCCATAAGAAAAAGTTTGTCTTCATTAATGATTTGCCTGTGTGATGAAACTTAAATACTTCCACAGAGACGGAAATTTGTTTAATGAAAACTTAAACCTCAAGAAACATCAGAGTCAATGGTAGTGCATCATGGTAGTGCATCAAGGCTAATGGAGTTCCATCCACAATGAAGATGTGCCCCTAATTTTTGATTGTATTACTATATCTAATGGGAAAAGAAGAATGAGACCCTCTGATTCTCAATCAAAAAAGAGCTTAAAGAAATAGATGATTTTAAGCAGCCACCTGTGTCGTAACTGGTATTACTGTATCATTTTCATATTAGAAAAGACTAGAATATACTTCTCAAAATTTCCAGAAAACATTGTCAGACATTAAAGTTTACAAATGCATAAAATGTGTTTAGTTCTAGTGAGACTAAAGTGTTGCACTCCTCAATCATCTGGAAAAAAGTATCAGATTTTGATGGGGTAAGGTTAAAGAGTGGAAATTAAGTATAGTCTTTATTCTTAATGTACTAATAAGTTTTGAAATTTAGAATAACATGTAATTTAAAATAGTCTCCTTGGTCTTATAAGCAGGAAAAAAATACTGAAGTGTCTTGTGTAAGCAATGAAATATATTGTAGTGGTATCTCCAACATGATAATGAAAAATCTGTGGGTCATATCTTTTGAGGTGAGCTTTGTATAGCACCCTCATGGCTGTATTCCACTGATCGTAGTGGCAGTGGGTTTTAGCTGTGCAATGTGTCTGGTGGAATCAACAGGTTGCTGTAGGAATGGAGAGGAGGATGAGTTTCGTATGGCATGTGGGTTTGTTACTCCTACAAAAATACAGCGTAACTGTATCTTTTTCCTCTAATTGCATCTGTAGATAAGAAGCCAAGAAATAGGGGTCATACATGGAAGCAATGATTCTTCCATCCGTTTTATCCAACTATATTACAGCCCTTTAGAGCCATGATTCTGAATTCAGCAAGTTAGGTAGGACTAGGTAACAGCATGTTTTGTCATGTGTTAAACAATTGCTACCTGGATAGCTATTAAAAGTCAATAACATGAAGAACATAAAGGCATGATTATTTCAGGTTTGTCCTTGAAATGTGGATCAAAGTTTATGTTCATTGTACAAATGAGTCATTGCAAGAATGAAGAGAGCACTAAAAGGTGTCTCTGCTTTCTGTTGTTTGTGGAGGTTAAATAAAGTTGTTATATAAAGATTTTTTGAATATTAGGTTTGCCATCTGGGGAGAAGGAAATAAAAATAAAGGGTAGCTAAATAAATCCTTTTAGTGTTCCAGTCAATGAAGGAGAGAAAAAAAGGCCCTCTACAGAGTTGCCATAATAATACTAATGGCCAAAATTTCTTACTGTGTCTTGGACCATTTTTCATCGCTTTTACCTTTGAAATACCTTCATTTAAATCTACACGGCCTCTTCTTGTAAGTCTTGATTTGGTGGCTTATTTAGATTAGAGGGAAAAGTTATTTTGTGGGTCCAGAAAATGCTTTCTGAGTACAGTCTCTGTTTTTTAACCTTTGAACTCTGTTCCTTGCCTATCAATAGAAACATATTATAACATCTGTGAATGTGTATTTCTCTCCCTGCAATTTTACATATCCCTGCATGAAGCAGGCAAGATTTTTTGAACTTCCTATTTACAATATGTATACACACAAAGTTTCATTATGGTGTACTAAAGAAAAATTTGTAGAACAACATTTGTTGTTGTTTTATTAGCTTCTTCAAGCTGTATTTTAAAGATGCAATATACTAAAACCTTAGTTCCCCAAAAACGAAGATTTCTGAGATAGAACTCTTGGCTTCTTTATCTTTTTCCTTCATGTTAAAAGAAAATCTGAAAGGATATTTTACCTGAGCATATTTAACACCATCTCCATGACAACCAGCTAATTAATCACTATCAGTCTGGCTTTGGTCCTCTTCAGCAAACTGATACTCTCCAGCTTTCTTTCACATATCTTCTGTGTTTTCTATGAAGGTCATTTATTTAGCGACATTATGTCTTTGGAGGTAGAAGCCTTTTAATACAAGAAATAATTTTCTTTAAAGCACTCTAAATGTACCTGTGGTTTCCTCTCAGTTTTGCTTCCTGCACCATAGTAGGGAGATTTTAAGGTTAAGGTTTGGGGTTTTTTTTCCCTCGTCTTGCTTTTTCTGAAATTTACATTTTTTCCTTTTGAGCAAAGAGTTCAGTAGTACATTATGACTGGCCACATTGCAATACAGAAATGCCCAAGTGGAGTTATCATCTTGTATAACAAGTAAGAGTGGGCTAAGGGTTTCAAGTAGTTCCTTTGCTTCTTGGGACAGATTTGGCTGGTCTGAGCCTCTGTGTCTGCATTGCTGTAAGTACTCATGCTTGCTTGTGTAAGTCATCACTGCACTATCATGCAGTCAGAGTTTCTGCAACGTTAGAGGTACTTGGAATCAATCAACATACTTGTCATGGCTACTGCATAATGTTTTACATTTATAAATTTGGTTAGGAAGCCTGAAAATAGTATTACTGTTGCAAGTAATTGCAAATTTTCCCCTATGACAGCAATCTTCAGCCTGTGAACTGTAAGATCACGTCTATAGAACAAAATGTCTGTGGGTGCTCAGACCAGTCATCCATATAGCTCAATATCCTGTCGTTCTCCACAGACTCTCATAGAGGATACTTGTGATAGACTCTAGGGACAGGAGATAGGGTGAGGTTGTGCAGGATATGTTCCCCAGAACATTTTCCCAATCTTCACCTGTTTGTGGCTAAAGAGTTCAAAATTTGCAAGGAGTAAATAGAATGAAAGTTGAGGCTAGGAGGGAAAAGTATTTCTCCATCCTGAGCACATCTTGTATTTTTAAGTTTTCATTTTGTTTCTGAATAACTATTCATTGCCTCTTACAAATTAAATATGTTTATACGTATGAATTTATTCATATTATGTAAAATTTGGTATATCCCTCATTCCTGCAGTCTCCTTTTCACTGACACGTTTAATTCCAATCCATGTTTTCCTGTCATGTCTCATGGATTGTTGGAAGTTATTCCATATACTTATTCTTTGGCTGCTGTATTTTTTGCAGATAGTTTGTGGACACCTTAATTATCCGTGTAATCTACTAGTATAGTACTTAGTACTTCTAAAAGCTGGATGTTGACATTCAGGTGTAGTTAAGAACTCCTGAAGATCGAAGCAGAACATTAAAACAATTTCCAGTAGATTTGTGTAGAAAAGCAATAGAAAAATCAGTATTTTGCCTGAATATTTTACATATTGTTGAAAGTAAGAAATGCATATAACATGCAATATAACATTAAGCTGGTTTTAACATGTGCAAAAAAACGAGAAAGAAAGCAACAATGTTTAGTCAACTAGTTTCTTTATTTTTTTCTGCATGTATTGAGCAAACAAAACAGTTTCAGAAGGGCGAGATGAACTGGGAAGGGCTGGAAATAATTTTTGGTAGTTTCCTTCATTAGTTGTTTTTTAATTTTTTTTAAATCAGTTTGTATAAGAATGTATAACTGAAGATAATAGATATGGATATTTTACATAATAAATGACTAAGGAGATTCATTTGAGCAGCTCTGAGCAGTTTAGTACTTGGGATTTGTATGAAGTGAAGTGGTAACTTACACAGAGTTGGGGATGAGTAAGTGACCATGAAGATGGGAAGTGTTACATCCCTCTGGGGAAATGGTTTCTTCTCCCTCAGGGACCCCTGGAACTCCTGTCCTGTAGTCTGACCCTTCCTTCCCCTTCTGACCCCATTGGCTGTGTGCCAGCTCGCCCCTCCCTCAGAAACCCTGAGAAAAGACCCCTGTCCCCTGGGATCGCTCTCTCTCCTGGGACACCAACCTGGAATAAAGATCTGCAGCTAAAAGGGTGAGAGCCTCTTTTGAATCCTTTTCCTGTCTCTCTTGATATAATCCTCCTAGGCCTGAGAAGGACTGAGCTAGCTTAGACCCTTGAGGGGAATAAGGAAGGTTATTTATCAGGGAAGGACTTTTTTTGTGGTAGATTATGTCTACTCTGAACCATTTTCATTCAGCTATTTATTTGACATTGTGATGTATCTGGATTTCAAATGACATATTAATGATGTTCTCTTTTCTTCTTTGACTTTTTTGGTTTTGTTTTCTTGGTTTTGTTTCTTCTTGACATGCTGTGAACTATCACTATGAAGATTGCTGTGTTCACTGCATCCTGGCTTGCTTGTTCTGTGAATTCCTCACCCTGTGTAACATTGTTCTGGGCCACGCGTCCTGTGGCATCTGCGCGTCGGAAGCCTGCTGCTGCTGCTGCGGGGACGAGATGGGGGACGACTGCAACTGCCCGTGTGACATGGACTGTGGCATCATGGACACCTGTTGTGAATCTTCAGATTGCTTGGAGATCTGCATGGAATGCTGTGGGATATGCTTCCCATCGTGAAATATTTATCCCTTTCTCTTTTATTCTCAGTAAAACTGGAGAGCTTTTCTTTAAATACATTTGAAGAAAGTCAAGGTAGGATCTTCAAACTTGCACTGTTAATTCCCTTTATATAAATATTTTTTTAAAAAGCAATCCTCAAATCTGTATTCTAACACGAATTGTATAGTTTTGTATGTGAAACTAAAGCTACATTCCAGCTTCCTTTTGGCTTTGCAAATGGAAGAGTTTACTGAAAGTGAATTATAGGCCTGATACAGCAGGTGATATGAAGGCAAAAATGCCATTTGAATCGAGTGATAGGTTTTGATCTGAGAACAGACTGCAAGTCAAAGCCTTAAGTATTTGCCTTTACCTACTTTAATGTTTAAACACTCAAATGCCTCCATGCATAATATGCCTTTCAGGCATTTTGAAAATCAAAATATCTCTATTTCTCTCTTTTTGGGATGAAACCAACTTCTGTCTATTGCTTTAAACTTAATTCAAAAGCCAGCATCAGAAATCTGCCATTGGTTTTGCTACAGTGGTCATGTTGGCAATATGTCTTTTGTTTTGAATATCTCATTGATTAGAGAGCAACTCCTGGTATTTTCCATTGCTGAGGTTATCTGACAATTTAAAGTCAAATATAAGTTTTGCCCTGGACTAGAAGAGTACCAGGATTTCTTTGTCATCAATCAAGACAGAATAGAGACCTTATCATTTTAGTTCAATACTATTATTACTTGAAATGCTTTGTCTTAGAAAGAGACTTTGGAAATCTGTGTAGACATGAAATATATCCTTAGAGTCAGAAAACTAATAGACTAACAATACTTCAGAAATTTGCTATAAGAGGAAAATCATTAGATGTTAACTCAAGAATCTAAACCAGTACATTAAATGGCCTGGTCGGTGTTTGTGGCTTTGGAGCCAATGTCACATAGCTTAGTATTTATTTCTTTATGGTGTAAGAAAGATCTATGAAGGATAGCAGAATCTAAACAGGGTATAAAAAACAAATTAAAACTGACTTGATCAAGAAATTCTGTCATTATATACAAAAAGCAAGTGAAAAAATGTTTATTTTCAGATAAATTTTAAATGTTATTTTTAATAACTATGTAAAAATCATTTAAAAATATATGATATGCTTTAAAAATAAAAGGCTTGGTATTTAAAATGTTTGAAAAATACAGTTAGGATCCATTGGACCTAACTGTATATTCCCTGTTAGACCATTAAGGTTTTCCAAGAAATCTCTCTCTTTTGTAATTGTAATTGTGGAACACATAAAGAGGTTTATGGCATTCCCAGTCTTAGGGAATTAAAGTACCCATTTTCATTACCATCTGCTAATTGCTCCCCTCCAAGTCTGTTGCTCACAAACTTTTCTATGTAAACCACCCACACATCTTGATCTCACATACTTAAACTTTCCTGTTTACACTCCAGATATTCCATTTGTAAAGTGTAGATTTGTAGATCTCCTAAATTCAGGCCTTGTTACAAGAGTCATCAATAGCCAATAGCATGTGTGTTGAGTGAATTGGCCATAAGTGTCTCTTTCTACTATAGTGAATTCAATTTATGCAAATGTGACAAGCTAAAGATCACAGGAGCGTGAAGCTAAGTCGACAAATGGTCTGATACTAACCCAAGCTTCTTCTTGTGAACACTGACTAGTAGTGCCTACTACTGCAAGTTATCACTGAAGCCGAATCCTTAACTATACTAGGGAGCTGGGAAGTGTTACATTTTGCCTTAGCATATGCAATATTGTGGTGTGTTCTTATGCAATGCAGATTCACCCTCAGAGGGTTTCCTAATCTGTTTTTGATATTTGCTACAAGTATTATTCTTATATTTTTTTTCCCCATGTATTGGGCCAGAGTCTGATCCTTATTATATAAATTAAGAGCATTTCCATTCATGTCAGAATTTTCTATTGGTTAAATTCCAGTTAGAGAGCACAAAAATATTATGGTAATAGGCAGGCTAATAAGGAATAATATAGTTAAACCGATAAATTCCCAGTGCTCAGAATCAGGCTCATGGGGCTCAATTATGACTCCTAAAAGGCTGAACCACATTGGGAAGGGGGAAGAGGTGCCTTGGTTGAGTGGCATTGCCTGGAGGCATTTTGTCTTTGTAAGGCATAATGCCTCTGGGGAAATTGGGGGCATCACAGTGAGCATTGGGACTCAATGCACCTTGGAAAAAGTCTAGACAGTACTTTGTCCATCGCAGGTCTGTGGTTGACACCCTGGTTGTGGGAACATGTTCTCTGAGGCTAGACAGCACCATGAACTGTCTTTCCTCATGTCCTGGTCACAGAGAGGTGAATTATGGCTGTTTCTTGTCTGGTTGTGCTTTTGGGACAGGGAAGAGGAATTCCAGTCTCTTGTCTTGGCCCAATATCGGTGTCCTGCTGGAGCAGTTCCAGTTCTGTGCTTGGGAAATGCACATTTGTGTATTTTAGTGAATGCTAGATCTTACTAAAAATTACTTTTACGACAGGTTAATATGGTTTAAAAAATTTAAAAATACCAATCTAGAGAGTTCTTTTCCTGTGTAAAAGTTATCTATAGAGTTTGCCCTGCACAAGCCCTTGTTTCTACTTACTGGAACTTAGTGGGTTTTTGATTTATTGAAAGTATGAGAACAGTAATTATGAGAACTTTGTTCATGCATATGTGTATCTACTTTTTCTCACACACATGGACATCCACACAGAGATGTACCTTTTCCCACTTTATTTTGAAATACTATGAAGTGAAAATAGTATTATTAAACCTGATCATGATTAGAAATATCAAAGTATTACAAATAACTGAAAAAATAAAAAATCGTGTATTTTGTTTGGCATTTAAATGTAATCTGCTACTGTTTGTCATAGATATATTAAACTTTTGAAAAATGTATCTTTGTAGCAGAGAATATTAGCATGTAGTTTAAGGAATTCCTTTCTATATTTATATCCTTAAATTCTATTTTGTAATTTTCATTCTGTAATCATTCCTGTAAGCACCTTGTGTAATGAAAAAAAGCAGAATTAGAAGTCAAATGTGAAAATAGAGTTTAAATAAAATGAAAACATTAGAACTTAATTGTCTGTTTTATAATAGTTCTGAACTTGTACAGTATTTTGGGTTATAGTTCTGCAAACTGACCCATTTGAAAAATATGCTGTTTGTATTTTATATCAATTGGATGTGCTACTTGCAAACACTATTTTGAAATAAAGATCTTTATTTTGAAACTTTGGATACCACCTTCTTCTAGTCTTGCCTTATTAGTCCTCTGAAGAATAATTTCATGACTTTTTGTGGTCTTTTTTTCTGCTTTAATCCTTCCTAAAGGTGTTGGCCTTTGGGTGACTTGCACAGAGGGTGAACTGGTGTGTACAAGTTGTCTTACAGGTGGAGCTCAGCCAACTCAGGCATTAGAAGCTGTGCTAGCATGTACCTCCAGCAGTAAAAAAGTTTGTCATTAAGAGGGAAAATTCATTCCTTGGTGAAAATGGATTATTCAGGTGAAATTCCAGTAATGATTAAATTTTATCAAGGTGAAAGTTATTTTAATACATCCACAGCAAGTCTTCAGTTTACTAAAAAGAAGCTGAAGCAAGAGTGTAATCAGCTTTTAGTATTCATATGATTTTTTTTGCATGTTGGCTTAAGCTAAGTGTGAACATCCTTACACTACTTAAAAAATGCAGAGACTGCATGTCTACAGTCTTTTGCACTAATTTTTCTACATCTATATCCCTGTAGAGGGCCAAAAAACAATTACTTCTCTGGAAAGGTGAGGAAAGAGGAAAGGTGATAAAACTGGCAGAAATTCTGTTTGAGCTTGTATCATGAAGACATTGAGAGTATGCACCAAAATACTTGTTTCAGTAAACAAACTGATAAACACATAGACCAGTAGTATCATTTGACACCTGTTTAAGTTGGTTTAGCTATCCATAATACATAAGATTTCTAGAAAAAAAGTGAAGAAGGATCAGGAGCATTCAGGAGATTTTGGATTGAATAATGGCTCTATTTCAGTCATAGTTCTTGTGTTAAGAACTGTGTGTTGACTTAGAGGAGTCACTATTATAATATTCTAAATGAGAAACTTTTCTCAGCTCTTCACACATTCAGGGTTTTTTTATGTTATCTTAATGGTTGTAATATTTGATGTATGTTCTTGGAGAGCAGTGCCAGTTATATTGATGTATCTCCATGATAAAGTTTTTGTCTCCAGTCTTGTAACTTTCTAAAATGTAACAGATCATAGAATGAATGATGTATCTGAAATCCTATTCTTGGCCCAAAATTAAGCTAAACCTTAGAGAAATGTCTCCCTAATGTCTTGTCTTAGTCCTTGAGTGCATACACCATGTACTGGAAAACTCCACATTGTGTTGATGGTGACAGTAGTAGATGTAGAATCCTACAGACATTAAACTTGTCTTTTACCTTACCTTCCTAACCTTTTGCCAGCTCTTAGCACTTCCAAAGAGAGCAGGGAGACCTTAACTCAATTTTAACGTTGAAAGAAGTTCAGTTAAAATGTGCTGCACACACTTCCAGGATGCACTTGTTGGGTGTGCTCAGTGGACTTGAATGTGAAGTTGATTGCTTGTACAAAGTTTAGCCTACTCTTAAACACTTGTTTATGCTATTTACCAGTGATTTGCTGTTACTGTCATAAAAGGATGGATTTTCCCGCCTTTAGAAATCTTTAATATGATGGGATATTTCTACTATAGTTGGAAAGAGAACGGTCTCTGAATTATCATTCTGCAAAACAGGCCAATGTTTAATTTTATTAAATGTTCTTAATGTCTTTATGGTTTTTAATCTTAGCTTCATAGAATGGCTTGGGTTGGGAGGGACTTAAGCGTCATATGATTCCAACCCACTTGCCATGGGCAGGGACAACTTCAACTAGATCAGGTTGCTCAGAGCCCCATCCAGCCTGGCTTTGAATACTTCCAGGGGTGAGGCATCCACAGCTACTCTGGATAACCTGTTCTAGTGCCTCATCACCCTCACATTGGGAATTGCTTCTCAATATCTAATCTAAACTTCCCCTCTTTCAGCTTTAAGCCCATTTTCCCTTGTCTTATCACTACATGACCTTATAAATAGTCTCTCTCCATTTTTCTTTTAGGCTCCATTCAGGTAACTGTAAGGCTGCAGTTAGGTGACCCAAAAGATCTTTTTTCCAGGCTGAACAATTCTCCTATCAGTTCAGCACGCTTAATAAAACACTGCGCACAATCCTGTTTTCTTATTTTATGTACGCATATTATAGCAATTGTTAGTACATTACCATTCAGTACTCATAAAATGGAATGTAAGATGAAAGACTGTATAATACCTTTTATACATTTACTAGTGCCTTACTGATTTTTATTCTGGTATGCGTATGCTATTTTAACTGGCAAAATACTCCACTATAATTGAGGCTCTTTATATCATCTCAGCAGGGTATGTAATTGCTGCCCAAGCACTACACAATTCCTCTTCAATCAGTGATGTAGGATTCAGAAATTTGTCTCATCTCCAAGTTGCACAAAGTGACCACACTGTGAATATGCTGTACTCCAATACGTTTCATGTTACAGTCCTACTTTTTTAGGCACCAGATTCACTGTGTCTACCTTTGTTTCCTTAGCTTTTTTGCAAGGTAGTATGTTTGGTTTTGTTTTGCTTTTAAATTTTGGTTCAAAGAGAATTGAAAGGGTTTTCATTATCTAAGTCTGGAACAATACCAAGATACATGTTGCATTTTAAGTTGTTTCTTCATCTTTTGTATGTTCTCTGCTATATGCAACTTCTAGTCAAAGAGACTTGTAAAAGCAATGTCTTTGGAACTTTGGACTTAGCATCTAAATAACTGAAGCTCAATACTGTTGAAATATTTCAAAATGAAAATTTATTGAATATTTTTTTCTTGCTCAAGTAAAGCACCAGAAGTTCTATCAAAATGGATTCTGCAGAATTTGGCAAAGTGAGAATCTTCAAAATAGTTCTGCTTGCAAGAATGAGACTAGCACATTAGTTTCAAATTAGCACATTTTAGAGTAGCATATATGTATGTGTGTGTGTATATGTATATATATTATGTGCTAGCTTTTGGACTCTGAGCTTCAGTTACTGAGGATTAATTAAGAACAAGCTGGGAAGAATAAATGTATTAAACAATGCAGTATTTCTTTCTTCCCTAGGAAATGCAATTCCATTTGTCTGTTCCTTCATGTGAGGAGGAGACACCTTGATTACATATTTAATGTAGACTAACAGCAGTGGTTTAGAATCCACAATAACTTCAAGGTCATTAGAAGTAGCGTGTGAAGGATAAAGGGAAATGTGTTGCAAGGATCCCACTACTCCTGACAACCACTGTCTCTGCCTCAATAATCTGTTTTGCAACTACCAAGCTTTCATGGGGTTAAGTTTAAGAAAATTAAGGTATCCATGGCTGAAATTTTATATTCACTCTTTTTTCTTCAGAAAGCATAATTAGACATATTTACACAACTACATTTTAGTAAACTATTATGTCAGCTTAACCGCAACACATATTCCGGTTAAAGTACATTAAACAGCAATCCAGAAGTAATTTAGCTGCAGAAGGCATTATTTTCTATCTAATTATTTGCAAATTAATGAATAAAATTAAATTCCAATCACTGAAAAATTGAAGCAATGGTGAGAATCAGAACTACAGATTAGTTAAAGCTATGCAATGCATAACAGAATTAAAGCCGCCTTTTATTCAAATTCAATGCTTAAAAAAGAACAAATCCATCATCTTGAAATTTGACTTGTAGCTTGACATTAAAAATAATATGAGTAGAATTTTCAGTGGGGTAAGCACAAAACTAGTTCAAGTAGTGTCACTCTCAATTAATGTACTCAGGTGCTGTGCCCATTAAAATTCCCACTTGTGGGTTCAGCTCTCTATGCAAATGGGGTCATTACCTGGAGAATTTAATTGGGTATGACACTGGGAGTAGGAATTTTCCTTTCAAAATAAACCTTCTTGCACACATTTTCACTAGAAATTTGATTGTTACATATACTTCATATTGTTTGGCTCTATAAATATTTACCAAAATTGAGAATGGCCTCACTTACTTATTCTTTTACAGGTGATTCATAATGCATCAAAATGATTTTTAGATTGTTCCATGTATTGCATATGCAAGTCTTGTTTCAAAATCTGTGGTGAAAAATCTTTTTTTTTTGGTGTTAAAATGGTATATTTACATGTATCACATCCTTTTAAGGCTGCTACTAATTTCTATAATGTCTGAAAGCAGAACCATAATAATTTTGTAGTATATGTGTATGTAAATGGAAAAAGAGATATTTCATACTGAACCCCTACCTTACACGTTGTTTGGAAAGGACAAAAATTTGTTGTGTTTCTGAGTAATATTAACTTCCAACTTTTCTAGACATTACTTTGCATAATCATTCGTATAAATAAAGCTAATAGTGAAAGATATTAATCCCAAAATGTACATACAAATCTTGTGGAAACACAGAATTACATGATTGGATCAAACTTGTAGAGAACTTCCAGTTCAGCAGTCTAAGCTGTGTCTAAAAACATGTTCTTGGAAGCCTCTGATGAAGGGATTTTGGACACTAGAGATGGTTCTTACTTGTGCTACAGTAGAATTTAGTAGACAGAAAGCTTTTTTCCTTACATCCCATTTAATCTTATTTCCATTTCTGCAAATAAAACTGAGGTACCCCTGTCCTACTCCCAGTGGATGTGTAGAACAATCACCATTCCCTGGTCATAACCTTTCATACGGTTTGTATACTCCTGCCCAGTTTCTCTTGTGTAATCCAAAGAAATCTAGTCCCAACCTGTGTTTTTTCAGGCATTATAAACTGTATGAGCTGGGCTTCTCATTTCCAACTATGACAAGACTGTGGGAGCAACTCATGAAGGAAATTTTTTTCTGCTAATAAGAAGCACAGATGGTGGATAATGTATTGAGGTAAGAGATACATTCATGTCTATAATGTGCAGGGATTTCTGTGGCATGAATGTTGACAGTATTTCACTTGCACCTTAACTTCTATAAAGGAAACAGCTGAAAGAATCAGCATTATGATCATCTACATAATCCCTTGAAAGATTTTCATGAGATTTGCAGAATACTTAAGATTTCCAGAACGGAGACCTGCAAATGTTGTAATAGCAAACAAAATGAGAAAATATATCGGCCATGTCATTAAAGCTTAGCTACATTTGTTACTTCTGTATTTTCACTCCATCTCAGCTTTCAGATTCTTGCCACTCTTTTGGCCACTTGATTTACTAATCCAGCATCCTCTATTTTTCACTGAAACTTCCTGTCCAGTTCTGTTGGGTGTCATTGCTTCTTTGATGCTTAATACATATTTATGAAGGAAAAAAAAAAGCTACTGAAGAGTGTTTTGTCTTATTGAACTTACCTGTAACCTTGTAGTAGCCTTGCAATATGTTGTAAGATCATAGGTGAGAGTGGATTTTAACTAAACAAACTGTGTTTCAAAAGGTTAGTGCTCCCTTACTACTCTTCATGCTCAAAAATGGTAATTAGAATAATTTTATTCACAGAGAAGATCTAATGTATGTCCATGTAGTTTTATGGAAAATACTTCTCAATTATTATTCACTAATGAGAATAAAAGTTTTATAAAAATAATTGTATAGCCATAATATACCTGAGTTCTTAACACTTTTGATTTAGGACTTATATGACATCTTGATTTGCAGTATTTTTCTTTAATATGTACAGGTGCTGTAGGCTGAAACCAAGTAACTGACAGGCCTGAAACCCTAGTAAGTAGTTGTCAAATGAAAACATTTTAAAAGAGTGATTTTAGAGAGGTTCTGAGGAAATTAGTACTGTGCCTGCAACTCTTCAACATTTTAATCAATGATCTGGAAACATTTCTAGCATAATTCATAGAATCAATAATTGATGGAACAGTAAAATAAATACATATCATTACAAGGTGCTTATTTAGAGCAATCTGAACCTGGTAGGATGGATCTCATCTCAGAAAATGCATTTCCATGCTATAATAGGGAAAGGAAATATTCAGAATTTACTTAATATAAAAAAGAATAATTTCAAACACTTTAAAAGGGCTTGAGGATCTTGGTGAAGATGGTACTGAACAATGAGTTTCAGCTGAAATCCTGCAGCCTTTCATGGTGACCTTTTGATATTTCAATGGAGACAAGGAAGAGTGAGTGTGCTAAGGAAATCAGTTTCAGAACATGCTTTCAGGCCTTCATATTTTGAAAAACAGAAAGTTCAAAATAGAACATCAGAAATTACTTAGAGATATAAAATCACTTTAAAAAGAGAGAATTTCAAAGTGTGGTTTACTCAAGTTTATCCAGCAGAAGACTAAGCTGTGACTTCATCTGTACTTGTATCTTCACAGGCACAAATGAGACTGCTTTGAAGCTTTCCTTATTCTGCCAGAGAGGTACAGAAAGAACTAAACCCTAAAGCCAAACAAAAATGGATGTACAATTTCTTACCCAAATGTAGCTGTGAAGATAGTAATGAGTTGAACAAACCATCAAACCCAGCACTTGATTCCTCACCTCCTGGTAGTCATGGTCCACAATTGATGCTTTTATGCTTTTCTCAGAGTTAACACTTACCTTTAAAAGGCTCTGTGTGTATATGAATACACACACACACTTTTTTTTTTTTTTTTTTTTTTTTTTACCACTGCAGGATCTCCACAACACAAATATATATATCCTCTATCACAGTAGTTGTACATAAGTGGTCACAGATGATTCCCATACCAACATTCAAATATGGTGAATGTGCGTTATAGTTCTGGACTAATAATTCAAATAAAGATTAATTTCTATTTCAAAAATGTAAAACACATTAGATGTTAATTTCAAGTGCAAAATGAAATTGAAGTCCCTAAGAAAATACCTTAAATTGGATGAATTACCTGTAAAACAAACATCATAGATAAAAAGTGAATTTGCTTAATATAAAAAACGTTAATAAAATGGGCTGTGAAAGGAAGATAAGCAGCAGTGTTAAGATAAATAGTTCACTCATAGTGAAATAAAGCATGAAAGTTCATCTATGATATAGAAGTTTATGGAAAATTCACAAGACAAAATGCATTCCAGTGTATTAAACAAAGGACCAATGGGATTCGTGTGATGTGAGCTGCCAGTAGCCTCATCATAACCATTACAAATCTACTCTGAAATGTTAAAAAATCAAAAATACAGAGCTAGAAGGTCCAATTCCTCTGGGCTGAGAAAAGGAAGTAGGTACTGACTGTTCTTTGTACACTATCCTTCCACGTCTTGCAATGCAGGAAATTATAGGGCAGGTGGAGAGGTCAGACGTGTGTGGAGACTTTACTGCGTATTTCACTTCCCTGCTCCTTAGTTAGAGGCTAATAAAATGCTGTGTTACATTGATCCAGCTATAATTTTGCATTCCCTTACTCCAGGAGAAATTTAGCTGGCAAACTGTACCATTAGGTTTATTTATTTATTTATTTCCCTTAGGCTTCCTTGGTCCTGTGTTATTCTTAAGAGAGTCAAATGATAAAATGAAAATTGACCCCTATGGAAATCATTAGTAGTTTGTAAGACTGTATTATGTGACATGGGGATTTCTCCAATGACCCAATGAATTTTACCCTTTTCTTTTCCTGGTTTCCAGAGAGAAAAGGGTTTAATAATCCACAGTGATGTATATGCTTGCATATGTGTTTATCCATTTTCTTACTCCCTACTAAGGATTTTTAAGCCTTGTGGTCTCGTTTAAGTGAAATGAAAAGTGAGACCAATTTAAAAAAGCCAAAGAAAATTAAAGGAGACCAATCTTATTCTTATCCCAGTGAGAAGACACTGGCAGAATTTGGTAACCTCCTGTAAACTGTCAGGGAATCCACAGAAGGGAGACTTACTGAAGTTCACATTTTATTAAATGCATAGAAGTCAAGCTGAGCAACTGAAATCACACAAATGGAAATTAGTTCTTCTACTCATGGAACTAGCTCTTCTGCGTGGTTTATGCTTGACTCTCATGCATATGAATAGTTTAAATTACTTTCAAAATAAATCCTACTTCTTTGTCTCCTGTTTTGTTATGTTTACTTTTGGAACTCATCAAAGGGGAATACCATAAAATATTTGGAAATGTTTTGTGGTATTCCCCTTTAATGATTCAAGGTTTCCCCCTCTCCCCTCCAAACAGCTTTCTAAATCCATTGTTCCAAGAATGTCTTGAGGAAGAAAACTAGAAATGGCTGAAAAAATAATTTGCTAGTAGTCAAGAAAGAAAAGACTGAAGGATTGAAAAATAAACTCTCTTGGTATTAACATACTTGCTTGTTTATTTCCCTTTTATCCATCATACTTATTGACTCAAGACTAAATTTAAAAAAAAATTATCCAAATAACAAACTAAAGCAAGTTTCTGAAATAAATATTTCCTAATTAAAGCAATAAATAATATACCACATAATTGTGCTCCAAGTTAGCATTAATAAAGTATTATATTCGTAATTTTTACAACTGGAAGTATCTTTATGGTTGTCATATTTTACCGTACACATAGCTTGATTGTTGCAGAGTAGACATCTGCCAGAAACATTTCAGTTTAGCATGATGAATTTACTGTAACCCTGTCAAAAATTACATAGCAATGCCAAAGTATTGCTTTGAATATAGGTTGAAAAACAGAAATAAGTGTGTTGAGGAAGGTTTTCAAATTCTCTCAGAATACAGTCATTACTGCTGTTACAGCCAGGCACACAGGAATGCTGCTGCTCCATGGGGGATTCCTGGAAAGTGAACACTACTTACTTAATCAGGGTAGTGAAAGGCAAAGTCGTGTTGACTGTAGGTGCCCTGCGTATGTTATCAGCATCCCAGCAAGGACACTGCTGCACAAAGGGCAGGCAATTTGCACAAAAGTGTAAAGGCTTTTTGAGGCCTTTTGTTAAAATTAAAATGGGAAGGGCACACTTGTTTGCGATATCCTCTGTGGTGATTGTATTTCAGATGCTTGATTTTTTACTATGTATGAAATCTATCCAGCACTGCTTGGGTTAATATGCTTGTTGAAATGTTGTGTCTGAATGATTTGGGCCAAATTTGAGCTCAGAAAAACAATAGAGGCAATAACGAAAAGTATATGCTCTCTGGAGGCTTAGAGGTAATTCTCTAGGACCCTGACATTTCAAGAAATAGTCTATCAGGAAAGGTGAGTACTCCTGCATCTTTGATAAAATATTCTTCTGTGTCTTATGTGGTTTAAATAATTGTAGGATATCTCACTTGTTTCTCAGGTTAGATATTTTTGTATTTTCAATAGAGGCCAAAGATATTCTAGCACATTTCAAACAGAAGCTAAGGTATGATCCTGGGATGCTCTCAAATACCCTATTTGTATATTTTATAAAAATATTGTTTACAAAAGGGGATTATAAGTCTGCATAGGCCTAATGTCTGCCTACCTCTATGAATATTACTATAACCTTCAGCTAAATCCTGGAATCAAGGGTATCATACCAATACATAGTCTTCTTTAATGGGCTTTTAAACCCTAGACAACAGAACTGATTGTTCATATGTAGATACAATTAGTGTAAATGATTATTTACTGAGATTAATATACTAAACAACAGACATGCATTGTTTTGCTCTGTTATAATTTTCTATTGTTACATGATTTCAAACATTGTGTACAAAGGTCTGACAGAAGTGTAGCAAGGGGTCCTTCTGCCTTTGCTGATTTGTACGGATAAAACTTCACCATTGAACCCCATATTAAATGGAGGAACCTGCGTTTCCCTCTTACCTTTCCCTTCTCAGAACTGTGTTTCAGAATTCTGGGACAGATACGCCGAGCAGTTTGAGAGCAAAAATAACCAAAACCAAAGTGAAACCAAAACAAAAACCTCCTGAGAGATGGTGGCCTAGAAAACTGGAAACCATGTTCCAAAACAGCCAAAGGGAGAATTTCTTTGTTCCTTCACTGAGCTTTGGGGAGGTGTGTGGGAAAGCACCTGTCTGTGAACTTTCCTTTCAATAGCTACAATCGCTGTATTTATGTCTATAAAATGTATTGCTATGTGACTATAAATGTTAATATTTGTTCATGCACATGAGTTCCTCTCTAACTAAATATTCTTGCTTGGATTGCTTATGGCTAACATCCTACTCTGCCTTGCTCCTGTGAATTACCAGCCCAATATGCTGACGGACTGACAAGATACCCTCTTCTGCTACAGCTGAATTAAGGCTGATGCACATTACCCACAGTGCTGCCTGACAAATTGAATCATCTGCTCTAAGTGATTTTGCCTGTTTCAGAGTACTGGGAAACTCAAAGGGCATCAAGTCAAATTACACATTGATTGCTGTTTGCCCTGTAGCTTTTGCACACAGAAGGAATCACATACAACACTTAGAAGATTAGTGGAGACTGCATCAAGGGAATTTCACATGTAAGCATGTGCAAGCTGGACTTCTCTGGTTGGTAGTAGCATCGCAAGTCTAGTTATCCAGGAAAGAGCAAAATTTATGTTAATGTGTGCTTCCCAGTTGACACAGATGTAGACTATGTCATCTTTCCTGTAGAACTTCTAATTCTCAACTTAGCCACACCATAATTCATGTTTTGTTTGGAATTATTTTTCCTTCATCAAATTAACAAAATGTCAGAATATCACGATTAGAATTATGTGTACATTATTTTATATATTAAAAAAAACCATATGTATTAATGTTTATTTTTGCAGACAAGGTACTTCAGTTTATGAACTACTTATCACTGATCTGTGACTGTATGATCTACAACTATCCAGATTTGGGGTGACAGACAAGTAGTTGGATGCCTGAGAACACAACTTTTATTTTCAGTCTTTGGAACCTAGAGATTAATACTTCCTTAAAAAGCTGTAGCAAAAATAATTTTAAAGAAAATCCAAGAAAACAAAGAGTCTCATATGAAAAGAGGTTGTCTCCATGTCGGGATTGGCCTTTTCTTCCGGACAACAAGCAATAAGAGGACTTGGTCTTAAGCTGTGCCAGGGGAGGTTTAGGTTGGACATTAGAAAGAAATCCTTCACAGAAATGGTGACTGAGCATTGGAGTGGGCTGTCCACCATCCCTAGAGGTGTTTAGGGAAAGACTGGATATGGCACTCAGTGCCATGGTCTAGTTGAGGTGGTGTTCAGTCATAGGTTGGACCTGATGATCTCAAAGTCTTTTTCAATCTGAAAAAAGTCTGTGATTCTGTAAACTGCTTATTGCAATAGCTGACATTTAAAAGACAACACAAGATACTATACAAATTGCAGTGATTATATACCAGGCATCAGCACAAAGACTTATTTTTATTTCATTAGCAACATTTGTACTAGTTGGGGCCTCTTCTTTCTCCTTCTTATGCTGACAAGAAAACTTTAAAAAAACTCATAGAATCATCAAGGCTGGAAGAGACTTCTAGCATCATCTAATCTAACCATCCATCCCTAAAACACTGACCAGCATCACTCAGTGCCAGATCCAGATGCCTCTTGAACATGATAAACTCACAGTATGCTTCTCAGAGAGGCATTGTAAATATTATGAAATAATAAGTCTCTATGTATCTTAGTTTATTGATCTATAATTCATGTAGAGTAGGATAAAGTTCAGCATGGATCTCTGTGTTCAGATTTTCAGAAAGGTCTTCCAAGTCATTTAGTCCACTAAATGATCATGAAGATTTCTAATTTCTGTCTGATGCTGTGAAAAATTCTTATTTGTTCCAGTTTTCTTACAGTTAGCTATTAAAAGCACTATTTCTCTAAAATTTTGTTTCTGTTTCTAAGAAAACAGAAATAGAAATCACTTTGATTTCTATTCTTGGTGTTCTCTCTTACACTCGTAGACATAGATATGATATGTAAACATACCACAAAAAATGTTCTCTAACTACTTCTATGAATTGAAGTCGCCAGTCAAGGAGAGGTGACAGCAAAAGAAATGGGAATAATATTGTTTTGTATGTACAAACAAGGGTAATTTCCTTGTCACGTTCTATGTTTTGAACAGATCCTTTAGTTCTTTTACCTAATGCATACTACTCTATCATGATCAACATATTAGAAAGAATATGCTGCTCAGAACTCTACCTAACACAATTTCTGTTTGTTTGCTTGAGCTGAAAGAGTTCTTGTTTGGTTTGTTGCTTCAGTGAATTCCTTGCAAAGAAGCAAAGAAAACTTTCATTTTTAGTAGCTTTCTTCACCAGGTATGAAAGTGGTTTGGATTCACAGAAAGGTAGTTTTCTGCCTTGACTTAAAAATATACTGTATGTGTCATTTTAAGGTCAAATGCCTCAGTAAAACCTTCCCAAAAACGGACTCATTAACTTATTTTTATCAGGTCCCTCCTGCAATTTTTTTTCCTCCAGCTTTTTTGATTTCAGAAATGACAATGATGGTACTAGAGATTTCTGGGAATTTCTGCATTGTGATGAAAGTTGTGAACTGAGGGGGTTTTTTAGTAAATAAGACTTTTTTATTTATGCTGTTTTGAAACCAGACAATTATAGCACTTGTACTTGGGGCAGCCAAGTACACATTTCTGCATAATTTGAAAAGCCCGGTTTCCAACAGATGAAACAACAGTGATTTGGGGTTTGCTTTTTCTAGTGTAACTTTTATCTTAATTGCCTTTATTTATTTATTGTTCTTTCGCCTATTGCACTGTGTTTAGGCCTTTTTTCATGGCTGCTCGTGACAGTCTCTTGTCCTATACAGAGCTTCTGTCCTTATTCTGTTCCTCACAGTGTAGCCAGTCAGCCAGTCTTTCAGAGAGAAGTTAACTGGAACTTGGGTACTTTTCCAGTTGAAAGACAAACCTCTTCTTCCAGCAACCCATATTTCAGCAATTAGCAAAGTGAAGTATTGTAGTCAACAGTAAATAAAAACACATGGTTCCTGCAGCTGGAGTCTTAGTCTTGCGTAAGGCTTCCCACAGTCAGAGCTGCAAGTGGCAGCCTTTAAATGCTGGTGGTACTGCAGCCCATGGTTTTGCAATTGCAAAATTCTCGTTTTGGCTAAATTTGAGTTTATGGCTGTCATCACAAAAGTACCAAAAGAGAATGCTATTTTGCTGCATTTCCTTTGGAATTACTGCTGGGAAGTCAGTGAAGGCTAGTGTGGTTATTTTATAGGAGATACGTTTCTGTACTGAAGGTTGAAACCCACTCGACTTCATTTAGCAGCACTTCTCTCCATTTAACTAGACCTTCCATTCCTCTGTCCTGGGATATCTTCCTTTCTGAAATTAGCAGAGTCCTCTAATAGGGGAGTTATACAGCTTGTAAAAATTTGCTCATCTTGTTGTTTTAGCAGCTGTATGTGTTAGTGTTCACTTTCTGTGTTTCTCTTGCAGAAAGTGCCATAGTCTTAAACTCTCCTCTGAAAATGTTATGAGCCTGTCATTTTTTTCCCTCTTGATTCACATTTCAAAGAGATTTGCTTCTTTTTATCATCCTGTCTACGTTCCCATTACAATTTTACATTATGATATTGAAGCAGTCTTTGATCGTTTTGTAGTGTGTGTAGGTCCTTGTGCAGTATGTTCACTTGCTTGTCTGGTAGCATGTTCACTTGCTTGTCTAGAATGCTGCACGTCAGTGACACAACCTGTGCAAACCTAATCTCATCTGCCTTGGTTTTCTGAGTGGCTGCTCTATTTAGAGTGATGTCCTATGTAATTGTCCGAGTGTTTGGCTGAGCCCCTTTTGATAATTAATATATTAGTTACTGAGGGGTTTTATAAATAAATTTCTTCTACCCTTCCCTACTTTTTTTTTTTTTTTGAATAATAAGAATTGGATATTCACAGAGTACTGTCACTACATCTGCCCACTTTTTTCCCACCCCCTACACTGACATGATTTTACTACCATGATAGAAAAATTAATGTTTGTTATGCTGCTGATAGTTACCATATGATAATGAAAATTACTTCAGTTTTCAATAATCTCTAAGCACTTGTGTTAAGTTTTGGCATCCCTGTAAAGGGGCTGTTATCTTACAGATCATATGAAACAGGAAGAATGCTTGTTATATTGGTAGAGGTCAATTACACTTATAAGTTTGACTGAAATGAAGAAGGCTAATGAGTGAGGAACAAATGTGTGTGTGTGAATGACAGAATCTTTTTTACTGTGTTTATGGGCAAGTACCACAGACTGTCTCCCCATTACACTCATTAGACTGGTTTTTGAAGGTTGTTGACATGTAAAGTTTATTGATTTTATGGCTATTTTTTTTATGAGGAATATCTGTGACATGAATTTATGTGCATTTGCATAAGTAATCAGAAGGAATTTAAGAGTGATATAAACAAGCATTGCAAACTTCTGGGTGAATTTTATTTTACCTATTATCTTTTTATTATCCTTTTGTTTTTGCTTTTGTTTGGTTTGGTTTTGGTTTTGTTTTATGGTATTGCAGAAAAAAGGGTGGGATTTCTGCTTGCTATATAGTACTTGGGACTAGTGATGGGAAACGGGGAGCAGCTAGAAAAGTTCCTGTAGGGATAGGAAGGGGAACGAAAGGGACCTAAACTTTCATTTTGGCTGCATTCTGCATAGCCTGAAAGCCTCAGGGAAACTTCCAAGTGTTAAGGTAGGTAGGCTACAAAGTACTGATCCAGTCTGAAGATAACCAAAGCACAGCTGAGGGTGGGGAGTCTTGAAACTGATTAAAAGTAATCACAGCCCTGTGGCCTGAGGCATGCAGAAAACAGAACCATTAATGCTATCTGGGAATCCATATAATGTCCTACATAGCAATTGCCAGTAAAGGGGAAAAAAAATTCTCTAACAGTACTTCTTGAAGCCAGGGAAATTTCTTCTTTCTGCCAGTGAGACTGAGAGAATTATTCTGAAGTGGCTCAAATTTCAGCCCTGATGCTGGTGGGGAGGTGAGAGCTCTGTTGCAGAGTGAGCATTCTAAATCCAAGGGGTGTCTTGACTTTTTGAGTTTCTTAATTGACAACCCAACTTATCTTCATTTATAAACCAATAGAAGCTATATTGACAGATACCCGTATCTTATTTTGTGCTTGATATATTGTAATATATAGAATAACACTGGGAAGAAATGGCTGAAAAATAATTGCAATAAAATATTTCAGTAATGACTTATACAGAACCTGCTGTGAATACCCATATGCTGTTGACTTCAGTGAGAATATGTGCTGTAATAAATACAATAGAACTCTATTTTTATTTTAATAAAAAGATTTGTGTAAAAAAAAAAAGAAAAGAGATGAATTGCATTACTCATTTGTCTCTCTTGAATTATCTTAACCATATGTGGTTGCTCTTAGAATTAACCAATTTATTATTTTCTAAAGAGCAGCTGGGGAACTGTTTAATATATAAAACTGAAAGCAATATAATTACAAACAGAGGGGCAGAAGTAATATTGTGTCATCACAGTTTAGAAACCAAGTCTCCATTAGTTTGTTTCAGCATTTATCTCAATAGGATGTTTTTGGCACAGTACGTTTATTCCACCTGTTTGTAGACCTATAAACCTCTTCATTCATATTTCTTCTGTGATGTTTTTATTTTAATATGGACCAGTTTCAGCTTGCTTTAAATAATTTCCATATTTTCATGTTCATTTTCATCTCTTTACATAAAAATAGACCAAATCACAAAGGCAGCTGAGAGCATTTGGAATAAAATTTAAGAAATAAAAAAAAAAAAAAGAAAAGATATTTCAGGATTTTTTTTAAGTTCACATGTTTGCATATGCATTTTAAATTCTGAAGTTGTGTTAGTCCTTGTGAAAGATGTTTCAGTACTGGAATATGTAGGTATATACCCTCTGAATGTGTCCATGGCTTTAGTGCGTGGTACACAAAGTAATTATGTATGTGCTGGGTAATGATGCAACCATTGCCACTGGGTCTAATTGACCTACATAGATGCTGTATATAGTATCTGCCCACGTGTTTCTAAGGGTTAGAATTATAGATAATTATATTTTTTACCCTAGGTGACCATTGTTTTAGAAAATAATGGTCACAGTTTTAGAAATCAGGGTATAGTCACACTTAGCAGAAATAGTTCTTTACAAGTGCCATAAATTGTTACTCTTTTGCATTATTTAGGGTAGCTCAGATAGGGTGCTTTGAACTAGAGACTTTTTTTCTCACTTTATTAAAAATACTGAATTTTCCTTATTTTTTCAATGTTGTACATTTTCTAGCCCTTCCTTATTAATGCCTTTGTTTTAAAAATGGGGCAGAGAGACTCCTGATCTCAGCAAATATCTTAGTGAGTATACTTTTGCTTTGGGGTAAGCACAACTTAATATTCATAAATCTTGAAATGCAGAGGCAAAACGTGAAGAGAATCAGTGTAGATTCTCAAGCAGTAGGTATTGGGGCTAAATATCTGATGTGAACAACTTATCAGAGGATTGGCAACATTATGAAAGTATCATGTAACAGCCACGCTATTTCTAAATTTCAAAAGAACTATGGAAAGCTCCCTAGTACTAGTTGGCAATTCAATATCATATGGTTAAGGAGAAAATACCTCATATAAATAAACCTCAACAAACTAACATGAAAGGAAACAATAAAGTAGAAACCAGTGCAATAAAATAAAAATAGTTCTTTGTAATGGTGCCTGAAATCTGAAAATCAATTGAAGTTGCTTTTTAAATTAACAGGCAAATAGTTCATATTATAAAAGACACAGCCAATCAAGTGTTGCATGTGTAGTTAGAAAAATGTTTATTTCTGATTGATGAAAAAGTCTCAATAGGTGCCTATATTATGCACTACTTTCCATGTTAATATTAACAGTCATTGTCTCAGTTTGTACCATGGAATAAAATATACTTTAAAATTAAAAAGTAAAATTTAAAGGCAACTATAATAGAAAATAACCAAAATCCAACCCTCTAAATGAAACTCAGAGTTGTGCTAAAGATGACCCAAGAGGAAAGCAGGTTTTGTTACACATTGCTGACAGGAAAAGTCAGTTGCTGTGTCAACATACCTTTGGAAAAAGCATTCTGCCAGCAGTTCTCTCCCTTTGATACTGAGGGCAGTCAGCATTCTGGATTATATGGAAACAGGATGGTGCGGAGAGGGTGGGGAACAGCCCGGACACAAAAGCCTGGTCTAGAGTTGTGCTTACAAGGCTTCATATGGGGTTGCCTCAGCTGCTTCAGAGCCAGTGGGGTTCTGGTTGGAAAAGTCCTGTGATTACCCTTAAGTGGTTTTGGGAGTGTGAGCTGTTTTTCAGTGCATGGTGTGTGTCCCTATGTTTGATTCAGAGAAAATACATATTGCTTCCAAGTCATTTCTGAGGCACCTGTCCTACAAGCCTATTTGCAGGCACAGAATCCCTCTTTAGCACAGTTCATGCCTGGGAATTTCCACATTTAATGGCCTATGTCAACTAGGCATTTTTTCATTGTCATTTTAAAGAATTCTATTGAAGATGAACAGGAAGGAAGAGAATCCATCTTTCTCAGCTGTGATGGTTTTGCAGGTCTAGCTGCATTAAAAAGCATTAAAACTTTCTTTTTCTTCCTTACTGATGTCAGCAGATCCCGCTCAGAACGCTCAAAAGGACTGACTCTGTGGAATAAAACCATGCCATTATTACTCAGAAATTGTACCACTTCAGGACAGAAGAGAAAAGGAAAGACTTGAGAAGGGCAGGACTACTCCGTTTTACCTGTGGCTCATTGATGTTAGCTAGTGCAGTTTGTCAAATTCCTATTCCTCTGGTCATCACTAGTGATATTTTCTAGAATATATTACTTTAATCTCTTTTCTTTGTGCAGATGTTTCTTTTTGAAAATTTATTTGAACTTTATTGAATGGTATTTGAGTATGTTGATACCAAATGATAAACTGTAATAAAACTAATAAAATCTGTAGATCCCTGAAAACAGATAGGTGAAATATGACAGGGAAATGTTTAGAGAGATCCATTTCACAGCTCTGGTAAAGGTCTGTTTGTATTTATCTCAAAGTATATGTCCTCATAGGACAGTTTTTGCAGGATTTTAGGAAGATGACCATCCCAAAAAACATTGAAATTATTTCAATTATTATTATAAATGTTCCTTCTTAGATATTACATCTATCTGTATATGTGATCCCAATTTTGCAAATTTTTTCAGTGTTAATTTTGGAGAAGATTTTATTTTTTACTTTTTTTTTTTTTTTTTTTTTTTTTTTTTTTTTTTTTTTTTAAGTAAGAGATTTGAAATTATCTTTGCTGTATGTTCTGGGAAAAACATCATGCTCTAGTAGATAAAAGACTTACTTACTTTGTATTTCCTGTACATGGTTTTATAGGTTGTTTAAACTTTTGGGATTTAAACTTAATGTGGTCTGTCCACAAAATTCAGAGCTCAGTTTGTGGAAATACACTTTAAGTAACTCCCTGTCATTTCAGCATCAGTAAGGCAGTGCAGGCAAGCTTATGAAAAACATCAATTTTATTCTCTGCCCTTAAATCCCAGGGTGAATGTATGTTATTTAGCATATAGAAAAGACACTCAAAACAGGGTTAGGCAGACAAGTACTGCAACAAGGGAAGCTTTTGGCCTGGGGAGTGCAGGAGAACATGAAGACCTGCCAGTCAACGCTGGACTGCCACCTGGTGCTCGTGGGGCAGGAGCTGCCTGCCCGGGCTTCTCCTAGCCCTCACCTTCCCAGTTAATCCAAGTCAACAAGTGAACCCGCCCATTTTCTTAATTGTTCATAACTTTAGAACTGCATGATCCGAATTAATAAATTTCTTAGCAGTTTAATAATGTACAGTGACAAACTTTGTTAGGTTTGATTTGTATCTTTGAATTATTTAGAGGTCTTAACTATTCATTAAAAAATCACTTTCATAAAACATGTAATTGTGTTTTTATAGAAGAAATTATGTATATTCTGAGTGTGGCAACACTGTAGAAGTTTAGCTAATTAGGTGTTTCTGAAAAATCCTTTTGAAAAAATGCATGTGGGCATGATTTTACTTGGCATTAGTTGTCTCAGATTGTTGTCTACAAAAAGAATGGACTAATGCACTGAATTCTGTAAATATTCAAGATGCTTCTGTGAGTCTTTCAGAATCCCATGGGTTGGATGGATGCATCAAATCTTGCTCTTTTCATATAAGTTGGGGTTCATGTTGTTTTGCTTCAGCTGTTAAAGTGAGGCAGCTGTGGTCCTTCTATGGTCTGCAGAAGCGGAGGGGCACTCCCAGAGGGCACAGCATCCTGTGTGAACTTGGGCTCTGAACACAGAAAAAAACCGGAATCAGCTCTACAAATTCCTGGCCATTCCTCCCACTCACTGTAGCCCTAGCAGTCAGATTAGAAAAGTAAAGTTAATGAGAGGAATTTCACTTTACCCTGTCTTATTTGAAAATTCCTACTTTTGGATACGAAGAGCATACCTCAGCTATGAGCCATGACTGGCTGATGCTGCATATTAATTTTCAATACATTTCCCTCCATGCTATGAAATAATCATTTAATAAAGCTTTCAGGGGCAGTGTGAACCTTAGTAATATAGCTTTAATAGATCCGTTTCCTGGGAACTTAAATCAAGGCTTATGTCCAATGCCAGTATTAAGGTAAAGTCTCCCAAAAGCAGCTGTGTCCCTCGTGTAGGTCTTAGATATTATGAACCAGTTTGGATCATATTTTTCTTGGTGGGAATGTTGACAATAGTTCTCAGTATAGACCTCTGATAAAGAAAAAACAACACCCCAGTTTAGAAGACATACAGAAAATACCAAATGATATTATTTACACTGATAAAATTCACTTGCATGATCTGGTCACAAATCTTAAAAAAAATTATTGAAACGTACTGTATTAGTTACTTACAGTATATGCTTTTTCTGCTCCTCCTGTTGCTTAATAATTTTGAAATTTTTTTGTACATTTCTGTGGTACATTTAAATACAAGAAATGCTAAAGTCCTTTTTTAAATTATGACCCTGTTGCAGTTTTTATCCAGGAAACCATATCTTGTTATCAAAAGGGGCTGGAGACAGGTCACTCTGTTGGAGCTTTAGAGAATATAGCATGAAAACAGCTGTAGCACCATTCTGGGTGTTGATACAGAGGTTTTTCTACTCTGTGCTTACTTAGTGCTAAGATGTATGTTGGAGATAACCTTTACTTCACTTCTCCTTTTAGAGACAAGAAAAAATGTTGAACTTCAGGCTCCACGAGCACCAGCAGTCCCTCTGCATTGAGATTTTGTGCAGGGTCTACAAATACACTAGAAAGATGGATATGAGCATTATTATATGATTTTCAGCATTTCTACAGAGCAAAGTGATAGACAAAAGGTTCCTCTTGAATTCTTGATTAAATAAGTCCCCTCATAATGAGGCTTTGAATTAGTGACTGGGTACCTCTCTGCTTAGAATAATACTTTGTATTACCAGGTCGTCATCATTTTTAAAGTCTTTAGGCAATACGTATTTTTCTATTAATATAGTAATATAAATGGCAAAACCATACATTTCTATGTTGGTTAAATTCTGATTGGATGAGACTTCATTCTTTATTATGTATAAGCAACATACATATGAAAGTAGAAAAGCTTATAAAAATTTACTACTGTAATTTTTAGTAGGGCATTTAAAATATCTGGACAGAACACTTCCTAGTCATAAATATCTATAATAACATTAGATTTGAACATGTAATCAAATGAAAGTTCAGCACTTTGCCCAGCCTGAAAATAATAAATGATCAACATAATTAGTCTTTTATTGTTCTTGTAGCAAAACAAATTCATTAGCAGTGGTTGGAAAAGTGTAAAACTTGGAAGCAGTTTCCAACTGGACAAATGTAAGGTTTGATGATAACATCTTAAAAAACTGTATAATTAGAGGATTAGAGGTACATAGTTGACAGCCCATCAACTAGCAAATGCTTTAATGACACTTTGGTCAACAACAAATAAGTTTTAAAAATCCCCATGACCTTACAGGTTTTTTAAATCTTGAGGGGAAAAAAAGTAATCTCAATCCTTGATTTTCCTTTTGGCAGTTTCTGCAAGGGAGGTGGAAAGTGTCTGTTAAAAAGGAATAGTTCAATTGAAACAAATTCCTTTCTTTTGTCTCTGAGTGAGCTGCACTGTGAAAGGACATGAAACGTGAATGCACTGCCTAAGAGGTTTACATTAAAAGATAAGGTACAGACTGAGGGTAACTATTAACATCTCCATTGTACAGCAAATACTCAGAATGGTAAAACGTTGCTGTTCAAGAAACAAGAAATAAAACAGAGCTTTAGTGTTTTTAAAGGTCCTCTGTAGATACCTAAATTTTCCATGTCTGTCTTTTTGTTAAGAGCTGTTATTAGAGCTGCTTGAAGAAACTCCAAGTTATTCAGCTGTATGAAGTCATCTGAGAAGAGATGAAAATGCCCTTCATTAGTGATTTTATTAGTTAATATAGTCTGATTTTGAAAATGATGCTTCAATTTAGCAGGAGAGATTTTCTTCTGACAAGGTGATTTATGTTTGTTTGTGGATCAAGCTTCCAAAAAAGTTTTAAGTAGTCAAATTTGTTTGAAATATTGCATGTTTGCAGTTGTGTGTGTAGTTTTTCCACGTGGGGGCCCGGACAGGGCCTTACTTCTAAGTTCATGAAATCTAATGGTTAAGTAATCCACATCAAGTTAATGAAATTTAATGGTAAAGTAATCCACATCAATTTAATGGAGGTTAGGTCAAGCCTTATGCCCAGATGTAGATAATTGCCAATTGGAACTAGAATATACAAACATTGAGGTAACTAGTATTTCATTTGCTTTTAAATATCTTGGCTCCTGGACTGGACTCCTGAAAAGTGTTGAAAATATGACTTTCTTGATACCTCCATGTTGTGATAGGCAAATGAGAGCTATATTGCATATCCTGGTTAACATCCTAAATGCTTGACCGCTCTTTTGGGGTAGAGGCTGAGTTAAGTGATTTATCCAGATCACTATAGTTGTTTTCTGTTTTAATTGTACAAATGTAGGAATAGCTGTTTAAGGATGTTGAAGGGATTTAAAATAAATGCACTCATTATGCCATTTACTCTTCATTCATCCAACTCTTTTTTTACATACTTTGCTGGCAAAATATCTTTAAATTCTTTAATTAAGCTAGCAGTTTAAGTGAAAAAAATCAAAGTTCAACACTGGACTTCTGCAGCATTTTTTTCTTCAGTGTAAAATGCCACAGAGTATATTTACAGATGAAGTCCTACTAGGAAAAAGTTATGGCCAGAGGGCAGACATTGTTGTCAGTTACACTGGACTAAGTCCACTGACTTCAAAGAAGTCAATATAAATTAAAAATGTTTTACTTGAGATGTGAATAAAGACCAAAAACTAGCATTTCTTGAAACTGTTAATTCAAAAATATTAATACAGTTAAATTAATTAGAACTGTAGAAATATATCAAAATGCACATACATAATTTTATTGTTTACGTCACTGAACTGAATATGGAAGTTGAACCAAAAACACTATTCCGAACAAAGATGCTTTGTTTTCTTTTACAAAATATTAGTGTAGCTTTGCTGAAATTTTGTGGGAGCCATGAAATTTTGTGGGAGCCACGAAATTTTGTGGGAGCCACATGGAAGTACACAGAAGATTCAGGACTGAAAATTTCCTCTTCAGGAAATAGTGTAAAAGTCTTCTGAAAGAGATCTGTGAAAGAGCTTCTCGGTCTGGACAAAAGGAGCTTAGAAGAGATAGTAAAAGCAACTTCCTAATTCAAGTGAAGTCTTTTTTCCCTTTACTTTCTCTCCTTCCACTAAAACAGTATGTGACTGAAGACCAGAACGAGGACTAATCTCACGTAGTTGTGGATCTATATCTGAATGAGTTACCCCAGAAATTGTGGGAGTCCATGGAGAGAAATAGGCACTTTTGGGTAAAATTCATCTGACGTGTTTTAGTGGAATTGTGGCTCAGAGGTGACTGCTGCCCTCTCAAACCATGAACAGAGTCTTGGGTCAAAGGAGTGTAAGAAGTTATATTTCGCTATTTAGGCTTTTTTTTTCCAATGGCCAGCTGGGTTTGTGACCTAAACCCATTTCTTTTTTCATGGAAGAGATCTGGTTTTTGTATTAAAAAAGAGTGTAAGAACCACGTGTCAGAAAGCTGGAAAGCTGCTACTCTAGTGCTTTTAGTGCAGAGATTAGAAGGGCGGTAGGTCATCTTCCCTGTCTCTCTGGTAATAAATGGATAGCTGGATTGCCGAGCTACGTTACATCTTCTGGGGATTTTCTTTAGTCAGATTAGCTGAGAAAGGCTCCTACTGTATGTATAATGTCTTGATCGTGCAACACTCCTCTGGCAGAGGAGAACTGGGGGACAGCTCTTGGCAGACAATATGGAAGGATTTCCAGATGAAAATATTTCCACTTCTTACATTTTCTTTCCTATTTGAAATTTTCCACGGGGTAAATTTTCTGACTAATTCTGATTGCAAATACATTTGCAGTCTGCAACTGGCTTTGTTCCAGTATGCTACTTTTTAATCCAGTCCCAAAGGGAAAAATGCTTTGAGTTATCTAAAATAACCATGATGAACGAAACTTTGGGCCTGATTAGGACATGAAAAAATGCTGAATTCAGCCAACATAAATGATTTTACTTTAAACATTGATTGTTTTGTACAAATATTTTGTTCAAGCAAAGCAACTCATAGAAATAAAACTGAATATGATCACTCAGAGTAATTTGATGGAAAAAGCAAGACATTTTAAAAATAACTTTATTTTCTGCTTGATAGACAAAGTTTTGACTGTTCATTGCACAACAAGAATATTGTAATGAAAATTTTTCTCTATAGGGATGAACAATATTTCCCACTTGTATGTAAAATTCTATTTTCTAAATAAGATAGCAGCCATTATACAGCTTGTAAAAGAAGTGTGAAACAGTTTTCTTCTTCTCTAACCCACTGCAGATTTCACCACTGGAAAAGTAAATAGTTTATTATGTAGCCCTGATTTCATGCCTGAGATGTTCTGGTTTGTGAAATTTCTTTCCCAGGCCATTTGCTGTAAACAAGAAGAGATATTTTGTTAACTATATCTATGTTATTCATTCCTTTTAGAGGAGGGACTTCTTGATGGCCCTCTGGTTTAATCAATGTGGTTGAAGAGGTGTTAATTTTGTCCACCAATCACATTGGTCTCTGTAAATAGTATATAAAGAAATCATATTTTGAATAAATCTCTCTTCCTTGCCTTCTGAGAAATCACAGAGTCAGTGCGTTTATTTTATGTCCTATAGCAACATTATTACATTAGGTTAATTTAGATTAATCAGACTATTTTACAGTAAAAGCTGTAGAATACATCACATATCTTAATTACACCTTCTGGTTTTCACAAAGTTGTAATAGATTTGTGGTTATTATTTCTCTCAGGAAGAGAATTCTCTGGTCTCCCCAACTTACCAGAGGATGCGAAGGTTACAAACATGCTCATGGCTCCAGGTGATATTTCAGGTTTGTGTTGCTACTGACTGCTCTTCTCCCCAGTCTCCTTGGCCATCAGGCCGTGTTTCCCCATACCTGAGTACAGGGTGAAGGGCTTTGGAGGCCCTGTGCTATTCAAGTCAAGGGGTGTTTCCAGCACAAACTCTGCACTTTCAGTTCATCAGTAAAGGGCCTCCTGTACTGCAGCACCGAACGAGGGGGCAGTGATAAACTCACAAATTCCACTGGCCCCAGGGAGGAAGGAAAAGGGTGGATCTATAGCATCAGAATGAAGGACACACTGGAAATACACAAAAGACATGCTCCAAGGATTACAAACACCAGTGAGAAGGTAACCCGGGATTTCAGTCTCTTTTGGATATGACTCAGGCAGATAACACAAGTTACGCTGTGCAGTACGTGATTTATTGTGATAAACATGTATTTTAATATAGACAATATAAAAGCAAAAATTGTGTATAATTTTCTGATATTGGTTTAGTTTAGTTTTTTATTTTCTGTTGGATGGCAGCAAAATCTTTTTTTTAATTTAAAAACAACTTATAATCACTAATGCATATGTATTTTTAAACAGAACTGAAGTACATATCAAATCTTATTACACATGAAATCTAAAAACTTTGTGTAGTATTTTGACCATGAGGATAGGGTTTGTGGGAGCTTTCTATTGTCAAAGAAGTGTCCAAGCAAACACAATTGTTCAAAAAAACCTTTGAATAAAAATTCTACAGATAATGCTTTAAATTTTTAAATAGTTTGGGGTGTTTTTTCTGTGATAGATCTATTCTTTTTGATGTTAGTGATAACATACATTCCATCGATCTGTCTCCCCAATGACCTGCTGAAGTTTGGTGGTATATCTATTAAAACATTGCTTAAGTTCATCTTCCTTGTTTTTTCTACAGTAAGTTATTCCTTCACAAATTATCCAGTCTTGAGAGGGAGCTGGAAAAAAAATCCTGTGTCTGTGAGCAATATTTTCCACTGGTCTTGAAAGAGCAATTAAGGAATGTTCTATTTATCCTTCCAAAGCCAGATTTTATCTGTTTGGATATTTTACTTTCCTCTCTCTACTTATAGTATTTTTCAGTTTTTTCTCATTTCCTTCAAAGTAATTCTATGTTTTCTTGTGTTAGACATTTTTCTCTTCCAGTGAATGCCAGATTATACATGATACTGGGATGAATATCTGGGAAAAAAGAGAATCTCTTTTTATGATTATCTTTTACATTTGCACACTGTAACCTTTTTTTTCAGGGAATTCTTATGGAAAAGTAAGACACCTATGAAATCACATTATTGTTCTAAAAGGTGAAGTATTCTGAACCAGTTTTTACTGAAATCAATGAAACAGTTCAGGATAAATTTGTATAATCACCAAACGAAAAGGAGTACAATATTTGTTGCATTTTTATTTAATTTAGAAATCGCGAGTCATAACCCTTCAAATCTCTTTTGAAAAAATGTTCTAAAATTCAAACTACATTGCAAATTGCTTCATTTTGCATTGCTTATTCCGAGTACACAACCACTTACTATGTGATATTCAGATAGATTTTTGCATACCATACTCAGATTTATACAAGGTGAACATATTTATTGTGTTGCACAAGAAGAATCCCATCGCAGGTTAATCAAGACTGGAAATATTGTAAAGATTCATTGCATAAAAAATAAGTTAATTTCCACTGTAACTTAACTGTGAATTTACATTTTAAATTATATTTACGTAGGTATGACTAACTGTTCTATAAAATCCTCTTGTACAGATGTACAAGATGTATTGCAATAGAAAACATTATAAAGCATTAGTTACAGACTATATATAGTTGCTATTTCTTAGAAGTTATGATTATTTAAAAAAAACCCCAAACATAAAATGCACATATAAGAAGCCTTTAGTATTATAAGCATTGTAATAACTACATTCTGGAAATTCAAAGTCTCAAACAGTTCTATAACTCATCCCATTCAAACCTAATACGGCACAATGCAATTTTTACAGTGCCCTTTGTGCTAGTATCCTGGAGCACTTTAAAATGAATAAAGTTGAAATTAGCAATGTAGCACTCAATTTCCTAAAGGAGTTACTTTAGAAAAACTAAGTAAAATCAATGCCTTAAATGTTTGGATTTAAAACCCTGGCAATTGAAGCTCTTTTTATTTCAAGTAGCAAAGTATTCCAGATCTCCCGAAGAAAATGTCTGAAGGCTCTATAGGTTTAGGATATCAAAAAAGTATTTAAGAATTATGAAACCATCATCTATCAATCTCTGAGTGCATACTGATAGGCATGGAAAGTAAATGTAATGTCTAAGTAGAGCTATATAGCTGTCTGCATCAAATAGCAAGCCAGTAGTTTATTTGCATTTCTATCACACATTTCACCTGAAGATCTCAAGCCAGTCCCTCTGTTAATTCCAGCAGAACAATATAAAACGCTTAAAAAATACAACAGTGAACTCCAGTAGCATGCTGAAGAAAGGAGTTTTGTATGAGCAGCAGGTGAGGTGCAACCCTCCAATAGACTACAGGGTCAATTGCACATCAGGGGGCATCCCTTGCGTAATGGGTCTCTTCATAAGTGATTTTATTGAATTATAGTTTTGAACATGATTATTGCACATCCTGTATTTACATATGGAACCATCCTTTGCAAGAAACAGTTTTGAAGAAACTTGGCAATTGCAGTAGTAGCAGCAAGCAGTAGAGAATCAATGCCTGTATTCTCTCTTCTCACTTGAGGAAGCACTTAATATATACCAGAATGTCAAGATGGAAAAAAGAAATCCACAATAATATGAGAGCCTGATAAGCAAGCCAGACTCCTGCCATTTCTGCTAACCAGCTTGATTTTACCCAAAGAAAGAAATAGACTTCTTTTCAAACCAGATAAAATTGGAAAGTCGCCTTTTAAATTATAGAAAAATTGTTATAGTTTATTTTGATAGTGTTTTGAGAGACATGAAACGGGAATGCAATATTTTCATACATGCGACAGGAACTTGAACTGTTCATGGTGCTCAGGATGAGAAGCATGGTCATAAATGAGTCCTCTAAGCAGGAATCTGGGCATTCCTCACCTCGACTGACTGCTGGTGGGCAGGAAAGCGAAGGTCTGCAATGGGTGTCTATTAGCACGATTCATTCAGTCACCTATGTCATAAGGCAACATGGAAGCAAGATGTAGGATGTGTGGTCACCTGCAACTTCTCTTTGTAGCCATAGTTTGCATTATTTTCATATCTTCTTTTAAGTTTCCTTTCTCTTGTCTTCCCTATTGCTACAATTCACTCTGTAGCAAACCAGTAACTTCTTTACTTGGCTAGGCTAGCTATCTCTGATTTCTGTTGTGCTCCAGTAAGATAATCGTTCACCAGGAGGGAAGCCTGATTTACTGGATCTGCTTTGAGCAGGTCAAACCAGATGACTTCTGGAACTTCCCACTAACCTGCTTAGTTAACTATTAATGCTGAGTTGTCTTTTCCTTTATATAATGTCTGCTTTAATTTACTATTGTAATCAAGGCCTAGGTGCTGCTTAGTTAGTTAAAAGTGTTGCTGTCATTGTTCTCCATGTCTTTAAATAGTCTGCTTCTGAGTTCAGTGAGTAAATGAAGGCACTTTATAAAAGCTTGCAGTTTTATCTACATCTTTCTTTCTCTCTCTCTAGTGATACCTGCACTGATTTTTTGACATGAACTGCCAAAAGGTCATTTGTGCAGGCTCTGCAGTCACTCATGGCTTAGAAGGATGCATTTATTTTGAACAGCACTTCACTGTTTTCTGAAATTGCTGAGACCAGGATGGATTTGGGAAAATTAATAACTTGTAAAAACTTCTTTTTTTTTATTAGTATGCTTTATGCTCTGAAAAAGACAGCCAATTGACATAACAGGACAGACTTTGTGTGGCAGGAAACACTATAGGCACCTATTACAAAAACAATCTGCATTGTGAATGTTACCTTAAATATGCATTTCTGCTGTCATGAAAACCTTAATTTGTTGTGTGATGAAAGACTACTAAAATCTAGGCAAGTCTGAGAAGAAAGATATGAAACCCTTTGCTGATGGGACTTTGCCACAGAGGTGGCAGGAGGGCATGGGAGAAAAAGAAGGGAGACAAAAACATTCCAGGAGTAGAGAAAGGTATTTTCTTTGCGTTGGAAAGAAATAGTGTGTCGGGACATGCCTTGTGTCATGAGGAATGAAAAAATACACTGGTGCTGGGAAAATTACAGATGCAGAAATTAGAATTTACAGGTGTAACCAGAGGCTGCAAATGAACTCTTGGGCTGTTAAAGTTCACAGCACTGCTGTATGACTCAAGGTTCCCGTCAATTTCTGAGGTACACGAAGGTGTTTGAAATTGGATTTCTTTTGTCGTATTCTCAATGACCAGAAAAGAACCCAATGAAACAGCTAGCAGAAAAGCAGCTGCCTCCATAGAAAGGAGAAGGTTTTAAAGAGAGGTCCTTATTAGAAGGCACAACCAGAAAGAAGAAGAAGGAAAGTACAATATTGTTCCTCCCTACCTTCTTTGTGCAGCTGGGCTCTACAGAAAGATGACCTGGAGGAGGAAGAAGCAAACATAGTCTCTGTTACAGACAGTGTCTCTAATGAATATCTAGTTCCACATCATCAGCCTTCCCTCTCCAAGTAATTTTGATACTGTTGGGTTTTTTGTAAAGTTTCTATATTAGATTAAAGTAACAGAAATGTTAGCCTATAAGTTTCTGCTACATCTAGCAGAAACAAATGCACTAGCTTAACAAGACAGTAAGCATGGCCACTTGAAACATTCGTCTTAACTAGAGATTCCAGTTCTTGTTTTAGACTTTTTCCTATTCTATCTACCCACAGTGTGATGTTTTTACAATGCAAACCCTCTGTCACCTGTTCCATATCATTAATGTTTAAGGTGGTTTTGACTGTCAGGTTGTGTGTGTTTTGGCTCACAAGAAGAGGCTGTTTACACTCCTCCATATAGGCAATGATGCAGACTACTCAGAGGAAGAAAGAATTGAGAGGTGAAAAAAGCTATGAATACTTCCAGGAAAGTGGGCTTTCAAAATTGGTGTTATTTGCCGACAGGAAGAATTTTCTGACATTGTCATCAGATTTTTTTTTTCCTGATTCTCGATTTCTCTTTATTGGCGGGCTGCTGCTCTTTTGCACAGTTCTCCTCTCTGTCTGAATCAGTCGCCAAACAGCCGTCATGTTTGCGTGGTGTGGTTGGCCTCATGTGCTCCCACCCCGGGAAGGTGTGCACATACTCTGGCCCCTTGTCCAGAATGTTGTGGTAATGCAGGTCTGAAAATAAAGCTCCTAGTTAAGAGGAAAGCACAGTCATCATCTCTTCTGGCTTTGATAGGATTTAAAACATGTTTAACTTATAAAACATGTTTAACTTAAAGTGCAGGCTTTATACTTTTCAGAGTGGAGAAATCAAGAAACAAAATGAAGAAAACAATTTCGAATTCTAAATGCCATAAACAATTAAACAACTGTTTTCCAAGAAACAAGGACTGGATAATTAATTCCTTGATGAGTATTGTGTGCATGCTAGGAAGGTAGAGATTGAAGAACAGTGATAGAAAACTCTGAAGTACTTGACAGATGCTTTTAAAATTATAATAATAGCTACAATGTAAGACTGTATATTGCTCAGGGACGTTTACTGAACTATCAGGTATTCATTTGGCTATAGGCAAACACAGATCAATGGCAACTGACTGAAAAGGAGAAGGGGTAATATTTTTTTTCTCAACAGTTCTTCTAAAATAAGTCTCTTTAAATTTGTGACACAGTCGGTCATGTGCATCATATTATGGCAGGTTACATCACATGATTTTATGTAGCCTGCTGGTAACATCACTTTGCATTATACCTTTAAAGAAATACCACTACTTTTCATGTAGGGTAGAAGACAGTAATCAACTGACAAGTATTCTGCTATCTATGAGAAGAAGCCAAGTATCAAATCTAATACTTTCCACCCCCAACAAATAATTTTCTGTAAACGCTTGTGCATGACAGAATGCCAGCAGATAGTGGGTATTTCACAGCTGGTGACTCTCTTATTGTTTAACTGTGATGTCTGCTTCTTATCACACTGTGCAAATTATTTAGCAACTGCCATATTATTTATAGGTATGAATTGCACAAATTAATCTCATAAATAATTCATTTTTTGCTGTGAATTAACATTCTGCCACAGTTAAAAATCTAATTTTTTGGAAACAGTATCAATTGCTATAGGCATGTTGTGATTTTTCAAGCCAGTGGATTTTGAAAAGCAAGTTGCAGTGAAAAGAAGGAGAACATTTTTTTCCTTTAACTTTACACACCACTAGGAAGAAGCTTTCAGATGGTGAAAAGTACTGCCATGGTCTTTAAGAAAAATGATGTCATGTTCAAGCATTTACAGAGAGAGGAAAAACATTGGATTTCATCCTAACAGTATGTCAGTCTGTCATGACGTGACACCAATTTGTAAACAAAAACTAACTAAACGAGTAACGATCCATTTATATAACTGAAACAAAAAAAGAATAACATTCTTTTTCTTTCCCCAGTAAGACATAAGAATGTCATTGTGGACCTAACAGAAAGACAGTCGCAAGTTTGTTTGCTAGTAGACTCCTAGGGAGCTGAACACAAAAATCCAATAAATAATTAGCTCTCCTGTGACAGGCTTCTGAATTACTGTGATACATTAATTGGACAAAATTAGCATGAATTAAGGCAAATAAGTATAACATGTAATTTATTACTTACTAAGCACGGTGCTGCAGTGGAAGCCTCAGATTTCCCTTAAGATTGCTTTAACAGCTATAATGCATTCCTTAATTTACTCTGTGGAAAATCAATTTTTTCAGAGTTCATTAAGCACCAATATGTTACAATGCAAGTCCCTAGAGCACAGAACTACAATACGTTATGCAAATTCATACCAGTGTGTTACCAATATGTAAATAGCAATAATACTATTGTCAGCTTTCTATTGATAGACATGCTGAAAAGGATAATGCTTAAAACTTCTTCAACTCTTTTGACTTGTTTCTGGTATTAATCACTACTCCTTTTAAATGCCATTCCTTAGGAGAGCTATTACTTTAAAAAATCTTTTTCACTTACGTTTCATTAATGAGAGTACTCTGAAGTCTCTGTTTGCAAAAAAAAAAGTGGCAGATAAAGCTTTCTAACATGTTCATAAGCATCATGCCTTCCACAATGAGAACTCAATATTTTTAGTAGTTGCATAAATGGACAATGCTGACTGATAGTTATGACAGATATATACCATACAATAAATGAGAGAGACGATATTTCTAAACTCTAAGCTCTATAAATAAATAAATTTATTTAAAACTTTTCCTTCCCTTGTTTTTAGTACAAAAAATGAAAAAATAAAATCACATATAGTATTAATTCCAGCTCTTGAACTTTAACCCAGTGGTAGCTAAACACCACACAGATGCTCTCTAACCCTTCCCTTCCACTGAGCACAACGTCATATAGTCTGAAATATCCCTTTGGCCAGTTTGGGTCACCTGTTCCAGCTGGGTCCCCTCCCAGCTTCTTGTGCCCCTCAGCCCTCTTACCGATGGGGTGGTTTGAGAAGCAGATAAGGCCTTGATTTAGTGTAAACACTGCTTAGCAGCAACTAAAACATCACTGTGTTATCAACATTATTCTCATTCTAAATCCAAAACACAGTGCTGTACCAGCTACTAGGAAGCAAATTAAATGTATCCCAGCTGAAACCAGGACACCAGACAGTCAAATGTGAGCCACTGGCATTAAGAAAATGAAGTCCCAGATTGTTCGATATTCACCTAATCATATGACAGACTCCAAAGCTATCACAATAATGGCCTCTGGAGCTCTTTGGGGAGACAGATGTCACCCGTGGAAAGATGATTTCCATGTCTTGGCACTCTGAAATTGTCAGACTGAGGGAGGGAAAGGAGAGTAGGATTCTGCTAGTGAGGAAGCATCCTTTGTGGAAGGAGGAGCCATGTCTCACTCCTGTCATTTTCCCTTTTATCAGATTTGTTTTGAATAAAATCGTTTCTGCCTAAATCTGACTCTGAGAAGCAAGGAATGGCTTTGTCATAAACTATAAACGCCTGCATTTAAGTCCACAATTTGGCCCTGATCTGTAACAGTGAGGGCCAGGTCAGAAGATTTGGCTTGAAGGGTTTGGACCAGTGAAGACAGTAGGGCTTTGTTGAGTATATAAAATGCATCCTTTGAGTTCTGGTGAGACTGGTAGAAGAACAAGATATTTGGTCATGATCTTTTCAGCCTCAGATGAATCAGCAATTGATAAAACTATTGGGCCTGTAACTATTTCAGAATTTAACCCACAGAACACTTGTTTGAAGATTTTTTTGTGCTTGTCTAGAATGAGCCATAAAACGTTTAATTTGTTAGGACCTCCTTGTTTATGAAAACAACAAAGTGAGAAATAAATATTATTGTGTAAAAAATACCCACTAATACACAGTTATATATTCAGGACTTTACTCAGTCCAGCATTTCGTATTCTGTGATTATGGCACCCCATGCCTTGCAACTATAATCAGACAGATGACTGCTCCTCTCCACATGCCCATCCATTGAAGAGCACCACTGTATTCTTCAGAAGACAGGTAAAGCAAAACCAAAGCCTCCTTGATGTTTTCAGTGTGCATCCAGAACCATTTTAAAAATAAATATGTATTTGAACCTGAGCATATATTAGAGGTGAACTCAGCCTGCAAATTGAGATTTGCTTCAGGCTTAAATCTCACCCCTTGACATGCTCAGCCATTCAACATATTTCAGTACTAGTACTTGATGCTATAACTGTGTGCCAGTGGAAAATGGATCCCTCTGGAACTGAATCAGGTACTTACAGACTCAGACCCTCTAAGGATAGAAGGGGTATGGAGTAACTGGAAAATATTTGCCTTTTGTTTATGTTAATGACAACTTTAAATAAGGAGCAGGTAGCAATATCTGGCTCCATCTAAGCAGGGATTTTATATACAACAGACATTTTGTATTTGTGCTTTCACAATCCCTATAATTACTCAAAATAATATTATATATGTTCTGGTAAAAAAAAACTTTTCAAATAGCTTTATGCACCAAAGTAAGTGGGCATTTTTAAATTTTAAATCATTTAATTAATTAATTAATAATTAATTAATTCATTTAATAATTTTTAATTAGTGGATTTGTATTTTCTATGGACAATTAAATACCATGCTTAAAAGTGTCCCTTAGAGAACCTTAAAGAATCTGGAATGGGTATAAAAGATGAAAAACTGGAAATTCTATTGTCCTTATTTTCCATGTAAACTGAGTAGCAGAGAACATATGCAGAGAAATATTGTGATCCATATAGGTCATATATACATAAATATCTAAATTTCATTTTCCTTTAAACTGAGATGGAGTACAATACTGTAAGACAATTTAAAAAGAAGCCTGATAAATTAAAAATCAGTGGTTAATAAAGAATACAAGAAAGATAGTTTTTTCTGTTCTGAAAAAACGTGGGGTTTAGTTGTGTTGTTTTTTCTTTCACACAGGAACCTGCTAAATGCACAGGGCACATGTGTTTACAGATAGCAGGAAAAGAGCAGCAGCTGCAGTGTTTGCTGGTTCTGAGTCAGAACAAGTTAGAGTTACAGAACTGTGAGAGTTTAAACCTCCGAGGGCTTCTCTTGCCTTGCTGCTGTTCTTCACCACCCCTTTCCAGTCTCCCGGAGGCCTGCCCTGACTCACTACCCTGTGCTGAGGAGTAGAGTACTAATGTTTGTGACATCTTCTGATTGGGTTTGGAAGTTCATTTTAACACATTGCATAGGGGCAGCAGTGGCTCAAAAATAATGTGTGTCAAGGATTATTACTGCTGTACTGACTATGAATCTGTGCAAAGTCTTCCACATTTTACTTACAATGCCCCAATTAATGCTAGAAATATTTCTGTCAAAACCAGTTCTCAGATGTCATGATGTTTCTCTATTCTGTTCATTCTTAACCACTTCCATATTATTATCTAGAGTTGAGAGTGAAGGCTTTTTTTTTGCCTTTTTTATTTATTGTTTGAAAATGATAATAAAAATAATGTACACGTAGCATACTGAAATTTTATTTAATTTTATACCATTTAAAAGCTTTTATTTACCAAATATGGTGAATTTATGAAGCAATCAAAATAATTTTTCAGAAGGATTTGTCCCTAACCACAGGCATTAATATGTCAGGTGCTAGTTTCTATCATCACTTATGACTTACTATTAAAAAATAGTCAGTTTGACTAACTTTCTAATCATATACATTTCTTTCTGTCATCTTCCATCTTGCACTGAAAGCTACTAGAATGGACATCATCCCTTCTGTCTTTATCCACGGTATGTCTCATAAATAAATTTTTAAAAATGTTACTGGTGCTTAGGCAGTAGACTCTGACTATCTATCCACAAGTGCACTGCACTTACCTGCACCAATCCTCTCAATTTTTTATTGTCTTGTGACTTCAAGACTTTTTCTCTTTGGATTACTCAATGGCTCAGCCTGGAAAGAAATGTTAGAGAGAATCATCTCATTAGACTCTTTCATGCTTGCAGTTAGCTCTAGATGACCATTGGGCATGGCATTTTGGGGAACCAAATCTCAAGATGAGGAGCAGCTGGAACACAAATATCACTTCTCTGAGTGCTCTGATCATTAAGATATTTTGCAAAAAGCCATTCATCAGGTCTGGGGCTGCAGCTTCAAAGCATGACCACACCTGAATTTTGTGAGGGGCCAAAGCTCAGACACACCTGATCCTGACCAACCCTAGCCCACCCTGAGTTTTTTGATCTCTCTTCTGAGTAGTTTCGCTCTGTCAATTGTAGAGCATTTTGGTACCAGGGTAACACATTCTGGATATCCTGAGTGAGGTCAGTTGCCTACCTGCTTTTTGTAGCTCTTTAAGTGCTAAAGTAATGTCTTAACATTAAGTCATTTCCATCTGGATTAATCAAAGTCTTATTGGTTATAGCAGGCGTGTCAAGAAACTACCAAAATACCAAAATACTTCCTTTTCATGTAATACTCATTTGACCCTTCTCTTGTTGAGCCCAGGTATTTAATAACTAGCTACAATGATAGGAAATTCGACAGAACTATGCCGGGAATTTACTCAGTGTATAGCTTCATGTGGAAATGAAAAGAAGAGTGTGGGGTGAAGCACCCTTAATGGCTGTAGAAAGTCTAATTCTTTTTTGCTCCCTGTTGGAATTACAGGTCATTATTCTCCTGCTTTCTTTCTTTTAGCATTGAGAAAATAGTGACACATACCTGAATTTATCCTTTAACTTTCAATCACATTCTCTGCAAATATAACAATTCCCTTCTGATCTTTATTGTTACTAAAATTGTTATATATGTCTGCCCTTATCTGTGCCTTATGGTCACTTACTTAAGCTGCATCTCTAAAAACAGCTTGCAAATATCTGTTTGGGTTAAGAGATAAATGTCACCTGCATTCTTCTCAACAAAATCAAAATCAGTGAAATATAAGGTAAACAATTCAAATGTTATTGAACAATGGGGGAAGCTGGCTACCCACAGGTATGACAGGGTAATTAGCTATCTACTCACAATCTGTCCACAGCTGGAAATTGAGTTAATTTTATTTACTCTTTCAAAGAAAAATTGAAGCTCTGAGAATAGATGATTGTCATAAACTTGCCCAAAAAAATTAAAGTTAGGACCCTGTTTCAGAGTCCTCTGTCTTCATTATGTAGTATACTGCTCTGTATCTCATTAAGTCGTGACCACATACATTTGCAAGAGAAATAACCTGTGTACAGAGGCATCAACCTGATCTCTCGAAGTTGTTTTTTCTTTTAAGAGCTCCACTTAAAGATATTTCTGTAGAGCTAAATAGGTGGAAAAAACAAATAAAGATATCTCGTGTTGGTGGTTGTGTTTAGGAAAATGTTTGCCTGGTATTTCTGGGGAGAAAATATCTTTTTGTTTCATTCTCTGACAATATTTCTGGTGCCTCATTGTAGGTGTCAAGTGCCATTTGATTAATTCTAAGGTAATCTGCTTAGCTTCAATATTAGGAGTCTTCTGACAGAAGAAGATATATTGTTCCAGATATTGTAATGCATTGGCAGTAGTTGGAGTACTTAAGTTGCCTCTCCTTTTTTGTTCTAGTTATCTGTTTTCTACCATTGCACAATGAAAAAATGCATCCATTGAGCTAAGCAAAATAAAAAGCTGCTCCTTATATTACTTTGTTGCTCTAGTACTTGTGCTTGTCATGCAAGTGATATTCCTTAAGCTCCCTTGGATTCCATCCTCCAATATTTTTATCATGCCCTTAGGCCTATGTAATTCTGCTTCTATTCAGTTATTGTCATCAACGTACATTTGGCCATTTTACCTGTTTTACGGATGAATTCAGCCTTCACGCCACAGTTTACCACTTTATGGAATACTTTTGTCTTGGCAAAGCATTAGCATCTCTGCATTTACAGTGATATACCTACAAGAAATCTCTATGTGGAGCGGAAGCTGAAAGTTGTTTTTGCACAAGACTAACGCTTAAACTTTATGTAGTTAAATCTCTGAGAAAATTGGTACTGTTTTGATTTGCAGATGATTTTCAAGGAAGCAAGCGAGATGCAAAATATTGTGTAAATCACATCCAAACATATTTTAAATCTGTAAGACACACACACACACACACACACAAACGCATTTTAACTTTGTTACAGGAATGTTTTGCTTCTGAATAAATTTAATTCTGTCACTTGTTCTTCCTGCTCTTGCCATTCTTATTTTGGCATCCATCCCCGTTTGCAACCAACATTTCCTTTTGTCTGCTTGCCCTTCCTGGAGGCTGGTATGCACATGGTGGCAAGCTCTAAGCGGGTAGGGAGAATGTTATCTGCTCAACACTATCAATCTCTTTACTCTTTAGTCTTTCAGATCTTGTTCCCCTTGTTTCTAATTATTGCCTCAGAGTATTTCTAAAGACTGATTATACTTATGTTCCTTCTCTTGGATTGTAAATAATTTTGAGCAAGTATTTGTGGGTTTGGTGCTCTGTATTCCATTTATCCCTTTTAGGTAAAACTCTAACATAGAAAATATCTCTAAGGTTTCCAATAAGGTTTGCAAGTTCTAAACGTCAGTTGCTTTCATGCCTTTTTTTTTTTAAATGGGGCATTTCTGTTCCAAATAGACTGTCATTACAGAAGTAACTTTAATGCTTCATAAAGCACAAATCCTCTTTTTTGACTTCTCTGCGTGGTCTCCAATATCAAACGTTTCCTTTCTTGTACTTTTGTCCCCAAAAGGTCTTTAAGAATGAGACCTGTCTGGATCCCACATGAATTTCTTTTTTCAACACCCAGAGTTGGCTAATAACCTGGTCAAGTTTTTCTTTTGTGACTACTGTTTATTTGCTCCCATATATTCTATATATTGATGGGAATCTCAATATAATTCAGGCTGTGCAGCATCTGATTGTAACAGATTGGTTTTCACTCCCAGAAAGCAGCACATCAAAGCAGACACAGATCAATAATACTTTCCCCTTCCTATCTGTGGATAGTGTTGCAGGTTTCTGTTCCACAGCCATAAGAAAATGCCTACAAAAATCCAGATAGTGATCGCTGAGTAGCAAATACAGAATCAAACAACTGGCACAGTACTTCTCACATGATGTATTACTTGAAGAGCAAGTTGTTGGTTCTTAGTAAAAGAAACTTGAAGTGTATATCTTTAAGAGCCTTTTTTTTCTCCCTTTTCATTTCTTCCCTTTTACTTGGGCTCCTTCACATGGTGCTATTCTCCTTTTTTATACTGTAGCTCTGATAGTGAATGCTTCCAGTCCCATCTAGTCATCACAGGATGCAAACGTTAAATGAAAACTTTTTCAATTAAATTTTACATTGGTTGATCAGCCAAAAGTAGGAAATATTTAGGTGAATGTGAGTAGTGGGTATCTGGATGGCAATTAGTGTCAACTTCCAATACCCTGAGGCAGGGACTCAAATATTTCACCTGTGGAGGAGGGGGTCAGGGCTTTTTCATCCATTCTTTTCTTTGCCTTTTAATTCCCTAACTCCCATAATCTGGCAATGTATTATGCAGTGAAGACCAGGAAGGTGGGCTGCAGTAAATGCTGCTTTATGGATCAAGCAGTAGGAAGTGCTATACTCTTCCCCCCAGAGACTGAAAGCTTTACATCAATCAGCATACTGACAATGACTGCTTTTGAACTTACCTGTAGTATAGCAGTGTGGAAAATCATTATCCAGCATTCAATTTTTTAAAGAACACACATAATTTGAACACTGAAGCACCATACGGCCATTTTGTCTGACTCTGAGCACCTTTTTGATTGATCGCCTCTCTCTGTGCCACAAGGAGGAGACAGGATGTATTCTTTGCCTCTTGCATGTGGTGTCCAAATAATCTCACATACTATAATGAAGTGTGAGGAAATTTATGCCATCAACACATGGTGTAAATTTAAATACAGCACAAAATGTTCCAATTCTTGTTAGGCACAAAATTTAAAGTGAATTTGAGTATTCTGCACCACACAAACTCAATGGGTGGCAAATCCTAAACACTGTGCTGTGGTATGAATTTATATCTTGATTTTGTTTTGCTGTGAATGATGTGATGGGATATGGTCTTGAGAATGATGCAAGGGTACAAATATGGAACCTAGCACTTATTAATCAGGAGCTTTCACAATACATATTTAGTTGCAGATCCAAGAATGTGCTCTGTCTCTGTCTGAACTCATTTCACTGCAGGATCCAGACTGCCATAAATATGATCAATGGCATAGAGAACTCTGTTTAGGTTTGGATTCTTCACTTGAAATAACTACTGTATGGACTGAAAACAATGGCAAGAATCCAAAGGCAATTACAATGGTTCTGATGAGGGAAAATCCTGCTTCAATCTTCATAGCAAGTAGGCAGCTTCATCTTCTTTGAAAAACAGATTATTTCACATCTACTCTTTAGAACAGATTCTCTCTTGCTAGTCACTGGATCTGTATTCTAGATAATGGGAGTGCTGGATGTAATCACTCTTGGTCCTCATCCAGACCAAGGGAAAAAAACCTCTTAATTTCATATCATCTTTCCAGGAGTAGTCATTTAATTTCCTCTTCTATTTGCTCTGTATTGTTCAATTTCCCTATATTTCCCTAGTTATTTCAGTACTAAGGTCCTGCGAAGTTTGACTCTTTATTGGTGGACTTGAATATTAACAGAGAAGAAAAGCTTACAATGCTAATGCTTACAATTGAAAAATAAAAGACAACCTGGAAGAGTTTTTATTTATTAACTTCATTTATTTTTGTGGTTGGAGTTAATGTTGTTTTTTTCAAAAAGTCTCACTCTTGTGAAAGTCCAGGACTATGCCATCTTCCTAGTATTTTTTGTACCTCTGATCTAAAGATGTACATTAAACAAGCCATTATTTCTGAGACAAATCTTCTAGTGGCAAAACTTCTACTGGCAAATCTTCTAGTGGTCTGCATTGTTCTTTGAACTTCACCTAGGCAACTGTTCAGATCAAACTGCAAAGCCTACCTCATTACTGATACTTGCTCCATTCACCCCGTAATTATTTCTTGGTTCCACTAGAAATGGGAAGACCAAGGCAAAAAACTGAAAAGAAAGGAAAGAAAGGTTGAAATATTTCAAGGCAGTGAGTTGTGAACCAGTTGTATCTTCAAAGGTATTTTTTGTAAACTTTTGCATTCAATCCTACAGAAGTAAGCTTCACAGGCTAAGATTTCCCCAGTTCAGAAGAGGCTTGTGGAGGAACCTGTTCCATACAATCCTGCAAGCACCCTTAAAGGCCTACTACTCAGTGACCCTTCTGTTGACTGAAGAGACCTGGAAACTGCTATTTTGCAGTTGCCTGTCAACACTGCTTTGTGTTTCAGCCAGAAGGCATCCTCCCAGAGTGACAACAGACTTTGTCTATTTGAAGTCTTCTTTTGTCTTCTTTGAAGTCAATGGCAGCACTATCTGCCTAAGGATTGCAGGATTTTGCATTCCCAAAGTCTGTGAGCATTACTGAGTTTTAACTGTCTTTATTGCATTAGATCAAAACTCTGATCAAATGTAAAGTGCCAGAAAATATCAGATATGCTTTCTACATACCATAGAAGACTCCTGGTTGACATGTAAAAGTTAGGTCTTACCTCTTTCTGTTCTCATGGTAATGCTTTTACCCCAGAGCTGAATGTGTGCCTAGCTGACATCAGTATGTATCCTCTTCTGTCTTAACCTAACAGAATAATGACAATGGGTTTAGTAAGTGATTTTCACTTTGTACTCTGTAATGCTGAGAGACTAAAATAACAGAAATTTCTTAACAGATGTCTTCCTGTAAAATGTCAGACATGATTCTTCCCACCTCATTTTGCTGGGAAGAAGACCAGCTTTTTCCATTTGTATTCTATGTGTGTTGCTCTGTGCCTTAATATTGTTTGGCTTCATTTGAATGTGTGAGCACTGAAGATGTAGGCAAGAGAAGCAAGACTATTCTGCCTTCAACCTTCTTTCTTTTTAGTATATGAAGCAGGACATCTAATTGTTTCTTGAATGACCTCCAAGGTCTTTGTGGAATGAGATTGTTGTCTTCTGTGTACAGAAGAGCATCCACACTCTATTCATTTATTGTAACTTAATTATAGGATGCATGTAATAATTTGGAGACAGTCAATGTATTTGCCTCTCGTTCAAGTCATCATGGGACTCTGGGAAATAGATGCACATGTTCATTTATTGTAAAATACTCAGATTAATTATTTCACCTGATATCTGTACTTGTAAACTGCCAGCTGAAGCTGAGGATGACAATGAGCCATGGATGACATATATTAGGTATGGTCTACCACTCTACTGAAGGCATTTGGATACTACATGAGTGGAAGAAGTGTAGAATGGTTAGAATTAAAGTCCATTTTATGCTAGCCAGTTATTGTGTTCCTCTTTTCCATGCTACATCAAACTATTTTTTAAAGATGCATTTAGTCACAAATGACAACATATAAGTTACAGTATTTCTCCTCTGCTCCTCCCTGTAATTGTAGTTTAGTGAGATTAAAGAGATATGTTTGTGTCTTTACATGCAATTTAATTCCATTTCCTAACTATGTATTTTCTTGTTATTTTCTGTAAAAAACATGATTGGCTTCACATTTTTCTGAACTATTATTAAAGTAATCTTGCTCCACTAGAAGCAGTCAGGAATGTGACACTGGTTTCAACAGGTGCTGTCTTGCCTTCATGTAAAATGACTGTGTTATGGAGCAGTGAGTGGGCTGCTGAAGAGCCCTTTTGCTTCCAAGTATTTCTAGTACTTGAAGGTTGGGCTTGTTGTTAGTTTTTAACCGTTGTTTTATTTGTGAATTGTGTGAGAGCTGTACATGGTTTATATATTATTTAGTCTGCAAAGAGTATTAAATTTAAGTATCTCTTTAGTGTCTCTTTAAATGCAATTTGATTACTTTTGAAAACTCAAAGTAATATTTAATAACTGTTAGTTTTCTTTTAGAGAGTTCTTACCAAGGAAACAGGAGTTCTTACAGCTACATGGATAATTAACTTGAAACTTGTCTGTCTCTTGGGGGACATCAGATATGTAAATGAGGAACTTAAGTCTGAGCAAGACATGCCAGGGAATCACTAAAAGTTTTATTACACCAAAGCATTGGTATTAAAATCCTAAATGTTATAATATACTGTTATAAACCACTGCATTTTAAAGAGCAAATATGTGTGGGGATTTAAATGAAATTTGTGATATGAAATCATAGCAAAATGTAGATTTCATTTTTTAGGAGATTCAGTGCAATTTTGAAACCTTCAGTAGAAAGCATGGACTGTTATGGAAAAAATTATACCTTATAATAATACTTTCTACCAGTATCAAAATTTTAAAGAAATAAATGTGTATAACAAGAAATATTCCCTCTCCCCAATTCCAGAACTGAAGCTGATTGTACTTCAATCTATCACATGCTGTGTCATGCCATAGTGAGAGTTATCCAGGTAAGGAATCTTTCCACACTATTGCACTGCTGAGGACAAAACTAAGGCTAACATTAAGAAAAAAAAATTATGCCCTTTCAAAAATTTCTTATTTATTACCAAACCAATTAAACATGACACCAACCAAAACATAAAGTACGTCACTGATAAAACTTTTGCAAAAAAACACTTTTCCCTAGAACTTGTTAGTGCTCCTATTAACAATGTCATCAGTCCGTGTCAGCAGCTAAGTGGATATAAAGATCACCTGGCCTTCCAGCTCTTGAGGGGTGGCCTCCTTTTGGACTAAAGACACATCTGGCATAGAGAACTTCTATGTTACTGTTTTTGCTACAAATCCTTTCTAGAAACAGAGAGCATCCACTTTAAATGACTTGAGTGTACTGTCTCTTGTATATGCAACTCATAAAAAAACACATATTCCAGATCTTACGTAGATCCTTGCATACCAGTAAGTTGTTTTATTTTGGTGACCTGCTTAAAATATGTGTCTGCAATGCAAGTGTGCAATGCAAGCATACAAATAACATTATTTCTTTAGGAGGACTTAGTCTGCAACTCTTATTCAAACTAAGCAAAATGCAGGAGGAAACCAAATGTTCTAGTTGAGAAGTCATCACTCCAATCCTACTGATCAAACCACTGTTTAAATCAGCAATGGATGAAAGATTCAGAACCAAAATAAATTAAATGGAAAAAAATTAAAAAGCTTCCCAGTTTTTATGTACTGTATTTGTTTTCATCTCATCTTCTTTTCCTATCAGATATTACCTGCATTCAGATCAAAGTGGCCATGTCTGCTTTCTACAGACATTTTGATATTGTAGTTCAGCCTATCTCTACTCCAAATGAAGGTTCAAATTTTCTTAAATTTTGCTTAGTGTGCTATTTTCACATTTTTACCAATTTTATTATTTTTTTACTGTTTGTTGTTATTTATTCCAACAAATGAAGTTCAATAAGACATAAGACATGTTAATTTCATGTACTCAAGATCTATTAAAAGCTCTTCATGTTCAACTGCATCTAAATTCAGTGGGAAGAAAGAAATTATGACATGTTTGACTGTTCTAATTTGGAATGAGATTTGGATGAGATTTGCAGATAAGAGCATATTACTAATTTGAAATATCACTTGAAAATATCATTTGAAAATGCAATGAGTTTCAGAACCCTTGAAGTAAAACATGCAGTGGTAGCTTATACATTTTTTCTAATATTGGTAAATTCCAGGCATGATCTGTATAAAATGAGCACAAATTTCTTTGTAGGTTGTGTGAATTTTGCAGGTGGAAATCAAGAAAGAAAGAAAAACTATTTGTTGCATGAAAATGTACATACTAAAAATAGATTTGTATACAGTTGAAATGCAAGATGCAAGAGTCGTGTATCATTCATTTAATCTTGTATTCACTTAATTTGCACCTAGTTTCTCAAAACATGAAGCAGACTGTAGCAATTAAAATAGAAATGAACTCAAGCAACCTATTTATTTTTTATGCATCTTGTTTTTAAAGCTGTCAATGAAAAATATTAATGAAGTAAAATTTTGAAAACATTAATATAATAATATTAATAATAAACTAAGAAAAATCAAATTCAGGGCTATATATTAATTTTATGCTCACTGGTATTTTGTAAAATACATTTATGATACATATTTTCAATCACTTAAGCTGTTCTAATGTTGTGTGACTTAACTGAATGTGTTCTTAAAATTTGGTTTTAAAGCTTGTTGTTGGTGTTTTTTTTTGTTTTTTTGTTTTTTTTTTTTTTTTTTTTTTTTTTGTTTTTTTTTGTTTTTTTTTTTTTTTTTGTGGTGAGAACACACTACCTTTGATTTAATTTTTTTGACACTATGCCCACTGCACAGTAGAAAAAATAAAGTGTAATTGTAGTTTTGTCCTTAACAGCACAGGACAAATAAATGTCAAAATCAAATGGTGGTATCCCCCAAGGGAAAATATACTTCAGTTATGAAATATTCTTCCCCAGCTCCCATTACTATTCCCATGAACACCTAGGTGAAGCTGCCTCAGGACCTAATCAGATACTGATCATTTGCATATAATAAAAAATCACGCAAAGAGATTTTAGCCCTTTCTGAGGAAAAGTGCACAATATATCTTTAAATGGCTCTGTCTTAAAAACTGGTGCTACTGTGGCTCTGGATGAATGGTTTGAATGGGGCAGGACTGGTGAGGAATGAACATCTGCTTATATTGTTGGTGTCTTGTCAGCTTAGTACCGCATTTAATAAATCTGTTTGGAGGTGCAGTGGTGCTATTTTTTGATATATATCTTAAAAAGTCGGTGGTATTGATAAAATTTCAGGCTATTTCAGGAACAATAATAATAAAAATCAAATATGAAAAAAAGCCATTAAGGCTGTTTGAAAATAGAATGGTTTTAGGGAAAAGGCTCTCCTTATTAGCACTCTTAATTACATTATTACTCAGAGCAAGTGAAACCCCTCACTGTTGGTTTATAAATATATTGTGATATCCTTTGTGATATAAAATCCTGAGCAGCTTGAAATTGTGAATACCTCAGCTACTGTTATATTCAAGAGACTTGATAATTCCTGAAGTTGAATGAAACCTTTTAAGATTATCCCAAAACTAGCACTGTGATAACTAACCAGTTTGGATGTCAGTTCAAATTTATTTTTATTAGAGAAATAAATGTTGAGAAATTTTGTGGGCCAAATAAAAACATAATGTATAAACAGACAGACTTGTAGACAGACAGACAAATGCTTTCACGTCATAACAAATTTTAGATAATTTTCTCATAAGAATACAGGCTGACAGAGAGAGTAAGGAAAACTTTTTGAAGTGGTGGAGCTACCTTTTTCTCTTTATCAACTGAGCAGTTATTTACTTTCAAGCACTTTTGTTTTAAAATTTAATTTGGTTTTCTGCAGAAATAGATACAAATTTAAAAGAGATATTGCAAATGATTTAAAATATTACAACATGTTCTTTGTAATGATACTTAAAAATTTGAAAGTTCCTTTTTTTTTCTGCCTTAGTTTTCATTGAGTTTTTTGGGGTTTGAAATATATTTTTATATCTTAAATGCCATCATTTTCTTGGGACATACAATTTGTTTTCTGGCCAGATCTAATTCTGAAATTAAGTAATTCCTAAAATTGCATCTACCTGTACATTTTATCCTTGAGAATTTTTTATGTGAATGCTTTGAATAGACAGAGTCTCAGTAAATGTACAGGAGAAGAGGTTAATGCTCCACAAACCACGAGCTTTGTGTGGTGGGGCCTCTGGAAAGGATGAGATGGGAGCATGCTGTACTGAGATGAAGCGAGTCTACAATCCTTCAGCTCTTCTGGGACTCTAATTGTACCGCCTCTCCCTTTCTTGTGGCCCATGTGCTGTCTTCAGGTGAGCAGATAATACGCCTTTACTGAGGAGACTGCTGAGGAGCTCTTCTGAGAGGCAGCTCAACCAGACATTCCAACTCCTGTCAAGCATTTTTCACAGTGTTTATATACTTGCTCCTCATTCTTTACCCCTCTACTCCCAAGCTGTATCTATCTGAAATACAGATACAGAAACATATGGAGACTTGGATCTAATAGTTTTACCATGGTTTCTCCTACCTGCCAGGGACCACTTTAGCACTAATTGAGCAGAAAGTGTCATCTCCCTCCCACTGTACTGACAGGATGCCAGTGCATCCAGCAGCCAAAGAAAAAGACAGAGAGAAAGTTGTGAGAAGAAAAGAGGTGGGAGAAGGTCCAGCAATCCAAGCTTTCTCCTCCCAGGTGTTCTCCTGTGAAAGTGCAAAGACTATCATAAGTATGTGTCAGCAGATGACAGTGCAGGAAAAGAGTGAAAGAAGACATGGAAGTGGGGGTAAATTATATGTTAAAGGAACGAAGAGGGTATGCACAGAGCAATCATGTGCCTTAGTGTTGCAGGGGTGCACGGCCATGTCCAGTCATGTTGCAGCAAGGCAGGAAACATCTGCATTCAGTTTCACCCTCTAGTTTTGCCCCAGGAAGATCTGGGTGAGCTAAGTGGTTAGGCACCCTTCTTAAGGTTCTTACATTCCCAGCCGGGAAAGAGCAGATGGGAAGAGGTGGCTGATAGCAATACAACAGCAATACACAAACCATGCTTTTGGTATAGAAATGCTCAGTATAACACAACCAAAGCAAAGACACACCTACTTCCTTGTTTTACCTGAGTTCAAGAGCAAATTTCCTGATTACCCTCTTTTACTGAGCTTTCATTGACTTTGTGGGGTCTCTCAGGGACCACAGCCCTCTATTCTTTTTTGAGGTAAACAATGCTGGAACTGATGTTCTCCTGTTCACATGATAATAGGCATCCAGGCTCTCAGACCCCTTTATAGCCAGCCAGAATAAAAACTCCAAAACATATAGAATTTGATGTTGATTCCATATATTCCATATATTTGTGGTGTCATTCCACAAATCCACCCTTGCTGAGTTGTGCACTCCTTCTACAGATATAGCTGGAATTATCTTTGTTTTTGGATGAATGTATCCATCCTACTATTTCAGATGCCTGTTTATTGAAAGTATGAGAGAAATAGCCAACTTCAACCCATACCATCTTTTAAAAAATAGGTTAGGTTCAGTGAATGTTCTTAAAGAAGACACAATTAAAATCAGATGTTTTAAACTAATTTGTTTATCTAAAATATTTCAAATTTCTTATTTTACATGTAAATTTATGGCTACCATTTGTCCTCATTCTACTATTTCCTAATTCTGTCATTCTTTTAGTTTTTTAAAATGAATAATTAATTTCTTATTTAGTTGTCATGCATTACATAAACACAAGCATTTTTCCAGCCTTGTGTCTCTTCTGCTTCTCACTATGACTTATGACGGCCTAATTCCCACTTTCCTCCTTGTGTATTTGAATGTTCACCTAAACACATAGTGTTAAGTTTTAAAGAGACATAATTAGGTTTTAATATCAACATTGAGGCAGCTTAATAAGAGAACTATTGTTGTCACCTTCCCAAGCCCTATTTTCCATCTGTTTCCACCCTTAGGCATTGCATCCATTTACAGTCTGTTAGCAATTGCAGGTTTACTTCACAACTATAAAAAGAAAGAAATAACATTTTTCTTTTCATGGAAAAGATTATATTTGAAAGTTTAGAATATGGAGAATTTCAGTGGAACATATAGGCTACAGATTATATGAAGTAAGTCAATTTGGCCTATTGCCTTAAAGCTCAACTGGTCCTTTGACATCATTAGAGCACAAGAAGTGGTGTAAATCAAAAAATCTGCATGCAGTTGAGTCATCATCTGTATTGTATGTTAAATGAGAAATGCAAAATTTGATTATATGCTTTTAAGATGACAATTTTCTTCACTGAAAGGATGACCAGGCATTGGAACAAGCTCCTCAGGGGAGTGGTGAAATCAACATCCCTGGAAGTGTTAGAAAAACATCTAGATGTGGCACCTGGGGACACAGTTTAGTGGCAAAGATTGAAGTGTTAGGTTAACAGTTGAACTTGCTGATCTTGTAGGTCTTTTCCAAACCTCAAAATTATATGTCATTATGATTTACTTAGTTGCAGAATGGGGTAGATAGGTATATAGGTACATATATTATATACATATAGGTACATACATACATCTATTATCTATCTACCTGCAGATAGGCAGGTAGATAGATAATAGATAGATGAAAACTTCACTCCTGAAAAGGATATTCTGAATATCATGCCTGTCAAACAGTCTAAAGACTGACATAAAGTAACTCAACAGCTGCTAAATCATAAAAAAGTACTAGAAGCAGGATTGCATAGGTGATTGTCTTTGATTCTTTTTCCCAACTTATAAGTACCACAAGTTTTCTGATTTTCTTGCTGTTGATTTGGGTGAAGAAGGGTTACATTTGCTGTTGTTGCTGAGAAGGTATGTATAACTTGCAGGAAAGTTAAAGCTTGCTTGGAGGAGACACCATGCCTTATCACACTTGAAGGATTTATCTGTATCTCAGGTAGGAAAGCAACAGACAGAGTGACAGAATCTTTCAGCCTTCCATTTTTTGGCTCTGCTAATACTACTGGGAAAACAAAACTTTTGTTTTCTTAGTAGTATTAGAGGGAGGTACTTCTGTGGCTTTTTTTACAATGCAGACAGCACGACTGTGAAAACAGAGGCATCCCTCTGCCATGGATCTGGAGGGAAGCTGAACTTAGTGGGGACTGTTTTGATTCACAGCAACAGCACATGTATGGGACACAGGCTTGCTTCACTATTTGCCCAGCTTCTCCTTACACAGATGCTGCTTCACTGTAGACTGGAAAGTCACATATATAGCCTAGAAAAGATCTAGTGCTGAAGTGAATATACTCAAATCTAAGATTAATTCCATTCTATGGAGTGAGTTCTCTTTCCTGAAGGATATTTGTTTGCTACATAATTATTTCCTTTAATTCCATTTTTAATGAGAGGAACATTGGAGGGGCAGATTTTCAGATGTTGCAGATGATCTTTTTTCCTCGGCCTCTGTGGACTAGCAACAGTGAAAACTTGCTGAAAACTGTCCTTGATTAATGAGCACATAATCTTGGTTGTGGTGATGCCAGCTCTCTGTACTCCTGCTCTGTAGGATTCATTTCAGAGCTAATCCCTGCACCTGTGTGGGCCAGCAGCCTCACAAGCTCATTAGTTCCAGTGTGGGCAGGGCTGCCCAGCTGTGGAGGGGGGTCAGGACTTTCCCTGCAAGCTTAGTGCTCTTTGCTTGCACTGAGTCACCACTAAGCCCTTCATTCACGTTCATTATGCTTTGGCAACCAGTATCTTTGTTCCTATCTCCTGTACTTAAGAGGCAAATATAATCCAGCGTGTTTTATTTTGTAATATTTAGGAAATATTTCCATAAACAAAGTGTATTGGAAAAACAGGTGCAAGTTGTCTGACTTTATCCAGTGCAGGCACATTTCTCAAAGGTGTTGCTATAATGGTAAGGAGTTGACAAAGGCAAATTTATTGAAAGTTTCACATGTAAATTCTAGGTCAGTTCTTTTCATGAGTAGAGACTATGGTTCTCTTCCTCCTGAAAAATCAATTTTTTTTTCTGAAAGCTTCCATTGTGCTAGATGAAGTAGAGATTAAAAACACTAGCTGCTTTATTCAAAACATGTTTGACTTAAATTACAATAAATTACTTTGCAGCCAGACATCTGAAAGCCATGTGCTAAATAAACTGTACATTATGTTAAAAATCCACTGAAGTTGTAGGAATATGAGAGGTAAAGAAGAAGAAGATGATTTTGGCAGCTGTAGTCAATACATTGAGGCTGAACTGAGCTTTGCTTACATGGTCCTTCTAAGAAGAAAGACATATGTCTTGAATGCGATTCAAGTATATTGCAAACACAAGCTGATGCAGAGGTCATTGCTGCTGGCAGATGTTGCTGCAGAACCAGGCATACGTTCCAGACAGGGAGCTAGAGTCTGCTTACAGCATATGCACATATGTTCTGGTACATTTTAAAATCATTTAACTGCTGAGCTTTAGTGGTTCCTCTGGTAACTCCACAGAAATATGCTGGAAGTAGCAAATGACAGAGCCATTGTACCCATTTTCCTCTCATGAATTCTGTTAAAAGCACTTTGTAAAAATCTGCAAAGGTATAGGCAAGGCTGCTACTGTTGGAACAATAAGCTGGCATCATCAAATAGAAATGCACTTCTTTTGTTAACCTCCTAGTTGATTATTATTTATATTAATTTAATTAATATGCCTGATATTTGCAACTGTATTATTCATTCAGGAAACAGAAATCTCCTCCATCAGCCCAAGCAAAATGATTTTTACCACAGAAAATAATGCTGCAAGGTGGTGCACATGTTTAGAGAAACAGTGTGGCATGGCAAATTATGCACAGAGTACTCTAATTTCTAAAAAGGGTCTAGGTTTTCAAGCACTTTACTTGAACAAGAAGATTTAATTTATTTGTTATTTTATGAAGCATTTTTATGTGTAGAAAAAGTGCTACTTGTTTGCACATGCTGGTTATGTGGCATTCTTACATGATTTCATGCTTTGCTGATGGAAAATTAGACCCTTGTGTATTATAAAAGAATAGAAGATAGCTATAGAATCAGGATGCGATTGCCTCAGGACATTCTGTTGACAGCTAGAAATATATACAGACAAAGCAATGTCACTGGATGCTAATGTGAACTATACAAGTTGATGAGTACTGTAAATCCCTGTAAAAAGAGAAATCTATACCCTTTTATTTTGCAGGTTTTTGCCTTTAAAATTACCACTAATAACACTTACATAATTGTATTACATATAATCATTATTAAGATTTTATAATTATGGACATGATCAAGCACAGATCTACATTTTTGATAATTTCAGGAAAAAATAACATTTACTTGTTTACCAAACCTTTGCTTCACATTTAGTTGAAGCTGTTATTAATTTAAGGGGGAAATTTGAGTATATAGGGAATGCCAGACTGATCCAGTATTGACTTTGAGAAGAAGTGCTCAGTTTTGAAACTAAAACAAGATACATCAAATTATCCCCAGCATTACAGGAGCCTATCTGGCCTTTTGATGTTTTCTACATCATCTCTTATAATAAGCCCAGATGTTCCAAACAGATAAAAATTCCTGCTCAGGAAAAAAGCAGGAATTTGTTTCTACCAAGTCTAATTCCATCATTACCAATAGATTGGAATACTGTACTGTTACCGAGGTGTAAATATTTGGTTTGCTGCTTCCATTTTCTGAAAGACTCTCCTAACAACTCAGCTCAAGTCAAGTTGTTTTGATATTGCCTGCTTCTGTCCATCTTTCTTATTTGTTTAATCTTTAAAAACTCAGCAGATGTGTAAGACTGCAAAACCCTACCTATGTACAAATCTCTTGTCTTCCCAAGCCATATTATCATGATCGCACTTTGGACATCAAATATTTATCCTAATTACAATTCTGCTCTAATCTGAATATATTTTATATGTCAGCAATACTGTGTCTAAGAGAAGAAAAAAAAATTTTGTTCTCAGATACATTGCTGGTGAGGCAGAATAACTCTGGACTCTGTCCCTGGGAGCAAGTGGGCAGCAGCAGGGAGGGCCTAGACATATATTTTTCATGAAATTTACAAAATCCAAACTAACTTATATGTTTATTATTTAATTGTTCATTATTCTTATATTTGCTTACTAGGTAAGTATTTACTCATTCTAGCCATTTTACTCCAATTACTTTTGTTCCATATATGGAACTTACAAAAAGTGCAACACCTGTTAATACCTTGAAGACCTGAAGTTGTCCAATGTGTAAATGCCATGCCCTGTACCTGGAGGAATCTTTTAAACCTGGAAGGAGTTTTAACATGAACAGGCCAAATGGCTAGCACTTATATTGCCTTATTTTCTTGTTAGGAAGCAATTATGAAACTAAAATTTGCAATGCATCAAAAGTCATATTTATGTTTAGAAAAACAATTAAAGGCCAGCAAAACTTTCATGAACCTAATTGGTTGGCATAATATAGAAAAGAGAAGCAAAGTCACTGGAGGATAATACACAGGTTCTAGTAGGGCAAGCTTTACAAAGCAAAACTCAGGTTTTTCAAAAGGAGAACAAATTTTTATATTCAAAATTCTGTATTTAAAAAGGCTTTTACAAGCCTTTTTTGAGGTGCACAATTATAGTCTCTAAGTAGTTGTTGGATAATGGACAAGAATTATTTTAGGTAAAAAGACCTTCAAGACAAGGAAAAGGAATAGGAAGATTTTTTTTTTTCTGTAAGAAAGGCTAGCAATGGTTCATGGATTAATCTGTGGTCCTGTATTATGCAATATAGTTATTAATAAATTACATTTGAAAATATATTATAAATGAACAGAAGATTACAATGGAATCAGGATGTGATTGCCTCAGGGGTAGAGTAAAGCAAGTAATCAAACTTTGCAGAACATTAGTAAAGCTTGTGAGGAATTTCAAGAGGACCTATTTAAAGTAGGCAATAGAAAACACAATGACAAACAAAACTCAAAAACTATTACTATTATTTCAGAAACCTTAAAAACTTTATGGGCAGTTCAGAGAACTTATCTGCTCAGTGTATGATTGTTGTTAAAAAGGGAATTAAATATTCATATACTAAAAAGATGGAAAAAATATTAAAACTTGCTAGTGTCAAGATATGAAATGAAGATACGGTTTTATATAAGATACTGTGCAGGGTTATTGTTGCCCTTGTAGAGATGTGGGGGAAAGCACTGAGGAGCAAGAGTGGCATCTTAAAACTGTGCAATGGGAATTTAGTGTGTTTTGCTTTAGAGAAGAAATAACAAAGAACAATTTAGGATCAGATAAAAGAAAAAGAGATGGTAATGGTCTGTTCTTGCCTTGTAAAAACAGAAGGATGGCCAAAATTGAGGGGCAGTGAATCCAAATCTCGTAAATAGAAATATATCTTCACTTACAGATTAAGCCAAGAAACTGGTGTCAGGAGGTCACAAGCTTGATGGAAATCCAGTACAGGGTGGAAATTTATCATGTATCCAGATAATCCTGAAAGAACTAAAAAACTCCTGGGACACAGAACTTCACTCATCAGAAAAGAATCCAGTCTTGGAAAGAACACAAATTCTTCAGATTCAGATTTTGTACCAAATGTTAGCCATTAGGAATATAGGCTGTTTTCCTGGGGACAGGTGGTCTGCTTTCTGACTCGAGTGGAGTTTCTTGCCCCACTTTCCGAGGAGGCGTGTAGTGTTGACAAGTGTCAGGGTAGCAGTTGCTACAATAAATGAAGAGAATTCTGGCAAACTATTCTCTACTAAGATATTTCCTGTGCTCCTGCTAAATCCTTTCTGGTTGACAAGCCTTCCCTGGACTCCTCGGAGTAAGACTGCCCTAGCTAGCCATTACTAGCCACTTCCAAGCCTACCTACCCCCAGCTGCTCTGGGCTCCAACTGCAGACGAGGAGGGAAAATCTGGGCAAGTGTAGCCATGGTTACCAGTCCAGGGAATGAACAGATTTCAAATATGTTAATGCTCACTGATGCTTTCATGCAAAAACTACTAAAAAATCTTTTGGGCAAATGCATTCTAATAGCCAGTTCTCCCAAGATGGTAGTCACCTATCCATTGAAAGCTACCTTCATGTACCTCCACTTACGTTGTGTAATGCCAGTATTTTCATCCCTCTATGGAAGGCCCTTGTTGCGGATAAATACTTGAACAAATTGAATATGTAGAAGTGCATTAAAAATAAATTTCACTGGCACTGCATTTATTTTATGTAGTAGTTCATTAGTACAAATGATATTTCTTCCCAAATTCCCACCTCCTGATTTTCCTTCTTCATTCCATCCTTTCTATCTATATGATGTTGTAATTCATCAACACACGCTTCATGATACTGTTATGAATAATTTACTGAGCTGTGGAACCAAGACACTTTATACCATATACAATAGTTCTATATTAAAATACTTAACAATCCATAAGTAAAACTCAAATTAGACATTAGCACAATTAAGATCGATTTTGCATACATAAGCATCATATAACCTTTTCTATAGCCTCAAATAAACTGGAAACCCTTAAACAGTATTGCTCCAAATTACTCTGATTCAGGTTGGTATCCCTTGCATACTCAAGTTCCTATTTAATTAATGAAGAAAAAACATATATAGTGTGGAGCAAGAGTTTGGAAGCAAAATTTTCTTTTCTGAACACAGATGTATCAACAGAGATCAATACCTATATGTCAGTACCTCTAGTGTTAGAAAATGCTAGGAATGCTTTTAGGAACCATCAGACAGTAATTTTACCAGCTGCAATTTTTAAAATAACAGCTATAAGGAAAAAGCAGATAAAGTTTACTTCTCCTTTACTGCTTTAACATCTCACTCTTTCCATTTAATTGTAAAGAAGTGAGTACCCACAACTCTCACCTTTCACTCATCCGGCTTCCAAAGTTATTTATGAAATAATTTCAAATTTAGTATATAAAAAGTGTCATCTGAAAAAATTGTAAAATTGGCCAAAAATTACTAGCTTAATATTATCTTGTTGCATCCATACTTGTTATTTGTTTTCTGTTATGTCTTTTAAATTAATTTGTAATTTGTATCAATGTTTTTTGAAAGACTAGATTTTTTTTTGTGACAAGTCTATAGACCTCTAAGGAAATGGATGAGAAATACATATTTTGATTTAATTTCCCTTTTTTGGGAATAACCTTAATATAACATACATATATTTATCTGAAATATATACATATATTTATCTAAAATATTTTTATATAATACTTTTAACATATCATTCTGCATTAAGAAACATATTTCTACTTGAAAGACAAACTAGTAACATTTCAGAGAAAAAAAAAAGAAAATATTGTAATGCTATGTGATTAAAATGTAAAGGCAAAATGGTAACGTTCAAACAGTAGTTGGAAGAAGCAAAATTTTATGCATCTTTGTGTAGTGCGAGCACTGTGTCAAACCAAATACTGGAAGATAGAAGGCTAGTGGAATTTTTCCTTTTTATCCTGGGTACTGACAGTATTTCTAGCCCTGCCTCTTAAATCTGGAAGATGTGGTGATAACGACCTATTTAAATTAAACAGTTGAATTTGTGACTTGCTCATGTTAGGTGAAAAGTGTTACCTATATTCATAAATGGCCCAGGGCCAAATTCAGCCCATACATATGCCCCTTTCCAGACCACTGAATGCCTCTAAAATCAGAACATGGCCATCACACTTGATAAATTGTAAATGGATGCAAACCTTCATATTTCTCTGTTCAGTTATGCATTCTTAAACCACAAAATGAGCAGAGTACTGGACAGAGCATACACCCCTGGAGCCACTCAGAAGACATATGGCATAATCCAAGGCAGGTGTTTGTAAATCCAAAAGATCACATTAGACCCCTTAGGCTACAATCTGAATGACAGCAGTGGGATTTTGTAGTTTATCTAGGACCCTAAATTAAGTTGTCACCCTTAATTTGTGGGATAACATCTACCAGGGGCAAAAACAAGTTAGAAACTTTTTCTTCTTTTACAGATTCAAGTATTCCAATTGCTGAATTCTCTTACTTGTAATGTTTGTGTTTAAAGCATCATTTAACTGTTAGTCAAGACTTTGTTGTTTTGGGTTTTTTTTAAATTTATTTCTAAGAATAGAAATAGATGTCCAGTGAACAGTCAATGACTATGAGATTGTCGAGATTGTCTGGGACATGCAGTTGTTCTTTTCCAGCTAGATCAGTCGAACACATACTGAATTATGAAAACTCCCTTTGATTGATGAGTTCAGATCAGTTTTGGCAGATGCACATTAAAAAGGAGTAGATAAATACATATAAACCATGGAGCTTAGCAGAAAGTACTGCTCAACACTGTAAACTGCCAACTTTATCATCTTTAAGTAAAAAATACAGTTTTTCTTCCCAACAAAGACTTTTTATAAAAGCAATAAGGTAACTGCATGAAGTGTGCTTATCATGATATAATCACACCCCAGGGGGAATGAGAGGTGCTCGGCTGCACCTCATGCTTTGTAATGACCCAGGGGTGTGATTATCTTATGATAACCACACTCCCTGTCATGCCTTATTGCTTATATATTCCACATGTCATAATGAATCCTGAAGCACTTTCTAGGCCTCGTAGCAAAGGCAATGACTTTGAAGTAGAGGAAGTAGTCAGATTTTCTAGGTACATACAGATTAATATTGTATACATTAGGAGGAATTATGAATGACTACTTATCTGTACTAGCCAGGCCATAGTTTTTTAACTGTTTCTAGGTTCTGTAGGTTTCATGTGGTATGTTATAGGAATGTGCTTTAATTGTTCTCTGGAAGGGCAGCACAAGAAGTATGAAAGCTTGACCACCATACTTCAGGACTGTGGGGAAAGATAGCAGCAGTGCCATTGCCACCTTTGCACTTCCCTATTGGGATAATTCTATAAATTCATATAGAACTATAATAACCTGACTTTACCACAAAAATCTTTGTATGTTTACGAACCATTTAATTGAATATTGAACTAACCAAATAAAAAAATCTGAACTTTGACATGCAATTTTTTTCCAGAGGAAGGAAAACAGCTTGAGAGACCTGTATTTACAATGCTGACTGAATATCTCATCAATTTCTCTTTTACTGAAGCATTATGAAGGAGCTGTGGGTTATTTGGAAACATTATTTAAAAATAATCTGTACTTCAACAATAAAAGTAGTAATAAATCCTAATGAAAATGATTGGGGTTAATAACAGGTCCATAAGGAACTGGGAGATCAAGAGGCTTCTGAATTCACAATTAAGGGTTGACATAAAAGACAACAGGATAATAAACTAAGCAATTATCTTTGATATACCTTATGGTATAATAGCACCACAGGGTGAATCTGTACCTCAGGGAATGGGATTCTCAGTAACTTTGCAACCTTGTTAATCTGATGTATGTAGCAGTCAATGTTTAAATACTACTCCACTTGTCAGGAAAATCTACAGTCCTGTTTTCTTGCTGTCATCATAAATGGGTTGATAAAGATGATGGCCTATCATTATGGCCATTGATTCATTGCAAGCATCAGCTCTGAGATCAGCTAAGTTAACTGCAGGCCACCACAAGTTACTCTGTGTCTAAAATAAAGCTTATTTAGTTCTATAGTGTGGAAGTGGAGTATTACTGATTACCATAAAGGTCAGACATGCACGTTTTAACTGGTGGTAATGAGTAGTTTTAAAGATGTTTGAGTCTTTTCTTAATCTTGCCATGTCACAAGCCTTCTATTGTTATGCACCAAAGAATGTGCCTTTAATTGAACCATTTGCCCTATTTTATCTTGATCATAGAGTGGGTTGTGTGATGTTAGTGCTGATAAACGCCTACCACATGTCCTAATAATTACTAGCCTTCAATATACTGTGTAGTGAAGTAACAAGAAGTTGGTCTGTAAAACAAAAAGGCTCCAAAATGTTGAAACCCATATTGAAATGGTTTTGTGTACTGTACCAAACCACTCTAAATGTGAGTTCTCTGAAAGTGAAGTGTAAAAAATAAGTAACTTTCAATTCTGATTAATAAAAATACAATCTCTCACAGTTTCACATATAACAGTTCTGAGCAATGGTTTCCTCTTATATTTCATAAGAAAGAGCTGTGTGAAAAAATGGTGAGGTCACTTAGCTCAGAATGGTGATAACCACAAATATTAAAGCAGTTGCATAAAATAGTATTTGTGTGTGTATGTGTGTATTTTGAAAAAAAAAATGAGAGGAAATCTACCAGTTCTCAAAGTCTGAGTGTGACAAAGTCAGTAACACTGCAAATTTAATCTCCACCCCCTCAATCTTTCAAGGCTATCTGTTTAATGTAGAGTTATTTATAATATCCTGAAATAATACTTTTCCAATTCCCTTCTTTCCCTATCAGATAAAAAACCAAACAATGTCATCAGTGGCTCCACAGAGGTGAGAAATTTTATACGATAATGTAAATTACAAGATCAGTATGGTGTGCTAGTGTAACATTTTTGAGTTGTTCCGTTGCAAATATCAATGAAATCCCTGACAAAGTAGAGAGTTCCCTTGTCTTTGCATTTTTTTTTATTTTAAAAACATTCCAAAATATTGATGTTACCACTATAGGGGTTATCTATTTTTTTTTATCATTATTCTCAGCAGTTTCTTCTTTTTCTCTTCCTTTTCTTTTCTTCTTTTTTTTTTTTTTTTTTTTTTCCAGAGAAGGGTCTTATATTTGCCAAATTTTACTTTTATTTAACTCCCTGTCTTTTGTAGCATTCCAGTCAAACAACAGGCAAAAATGCAAACCTAAGTGGAACAAATGAAACTTTTCTGAATTCTTTCACAAGCAAAAATTCTCTAAGATGAAACTGTCTGGGTTCATATACCTCTACCTGATATATAAATGTCCTGAAACCAAATAAGAAAAAAGGAAAAACAGGTTGACTTGTTTTTTGTTGGATTGCGGTTTTTATGCATATCAAAGTCAAATGAACAGCAAATTGAGAAGAATTCACTTATGGTTAGAAATGCAGCGATATTCATAACTACATAATTGTGTAAATCTGTCCTTATTTATGTGAACTTCTTGTAAGATTTACTTCAGGGTATAACCTGTGAAGTGTTAATGATCTTACACTTGCAGTCCTGATTGTCATATCAAATTATAGTACTGTGGGGTTTATTTTTCAAGTAGTTGCAACATGGATTAAACTTTGTTATATCTACTACTAAGCAATTCATTAAATGGGTTAGGATCATTGCTGATTATTAAAATTAGTAATGTGATATCAGTAGCTGAAGTATATGATTCTGCTGCCAATACATAATTTAGATGCTTTTTAATATCAACATGCATAAAAAAGGTTTTTCATTAAGTTATACTGTGATTTAAATAATTTTATGTTATGCTTATTTAATAAAAACACTGTACACTAAAATCAGTAATAAATATAAAAAGCTATCAGCTTTTCCTCAAGAAAGAAGAATTTTTCAGATAGTTTTTCTTGTAAAAATGCATGCTTTCATATGCCCTCAATAGAAGTGTGCAAAAAATTACAAATTTTTAATCCATATTATTAAAGTTTCTGATTCTGATTCTATTTTCATAAAAATTTCTGTTCCATGTCTGTGGTATAGGTGTTACCAATGTACTCAAGTGAGAGAAGCATCAACCTTTCTTTCTGACATGTCAGTACAGCTAGAAAATTATTAATTGGATTATTTATGACTCTTGAACTATAAGAGTGTACTGATGTTTATTATTTATTTTCAGATTGATTGTGCAGCAGGAAAAGTTTCCATAGAAATCATGCTTTTCAGGTCAGGAATAGCAAACTTACCAAGTGAAGCCCTGTCGTGGTTTGACACTGGCCCAAAGGCAGGCACCTGAGTGTTGCTCGCTCACCCTGCCCTGCCACAGCTGGGCAGAGGAGACAAAAAGAAATTAACAAGGGGTGCATGAGATAAGGACCGCGAGGAAACACTTCAAGGGCAAAACAGGTTCAACTTAAAGTTCCAAAGTGACTTTATTACTACCAGAATCAGAGGAGGAAAATGCGACGTAAAAGAGGCCCTTAAAAACACCTTTTCTTCCCCCAGCCCCTCCCTGCTTCCTCCTGAGGGCGCAGGGAGACGGGGTTTGCTCAGTTTATTACCTGAGTTTTTCTTCTGCTGCTCCCGGAGAGGAGCCCTTCCCCCGAGGGGCCGCGGGGTCCCTCCCAGGGACACGGCTCCCCGTGAACTTCTCCGGCCTGGGTCCGCTCTCACAAACAGCACTCCTGCCAAAACTGCTGCAACCTGAGACCCTCCCACGGGCACACAGCTCTCCCAAACTGCTGCGGAGGGGGTCTCTCTCTCCCCGGGGTGCAGCCCTCCAAGGACAGGCTGCTCCGCCCTGGGAGCAGGGCCCCTCTCTCCACAGGGCCTTCCACAGGAGCACAGCCTCCCCCAGGGCTCCACTGCCCCGGCATGGGCACCTCCCCAGGGCTGCGGGTGGATCTCTGCATTCCCTGTGGATCCCCATAGACCGTGGGGGGATCTCTGCATTCCCTGTGGATTCCCATAGACCGTGGGGGGATCTCTGCATTCCCTGTGGATCCCCACGGGCTTTGGGTGGATCTCTGTATTCCCTGTGGATCCCCATAGACCGTGGGGGGATCTCTGCATTCCCTGTGGATCCCCATGGGCTGTGAGTGGATCTCTGCATTCCCTGTGGATCCCCATGGGCTGTGGGTGGATCTCTGTATTCCCTGTGGATCCCCATGGGCTGTGGGTGGATCTCTGTATTCCCTGTGGATCCCCATGGGCTGTGGGTGGATCTCTCCATCCCCCTGGATCCCCATGGGCTGTGGGTGGATCTCTGCATCCCCCTGGATCCCCACAGGCTGCAGGGCACAGCTGCCTCACTGTGGTCTCACCATGGCCTGCAGAGCAATCTCGGCTCCAGGGCCTCCTGGAGCACCTCCTGCCCTCCTTCTGCACTGACCTTGGTGTCTCCATGTTGTTTCCCTCACATGTTCTCACCTCCTCCTCTTCTCTGACTAGAAAAAACTCATCTTTTCTTCTTAAATATGTCTTCATGGAGGTGTTACCAACATCTCTATTTGGTCCTGCAAAGCCTCCTCCTTTCCTGCTTAACTTGATTTTAAAACCTGTTAGAAAACCTGACAGTCAAGATATAATAGAGGTTGGTGACTGCTGTGCCAGAGGCATTTTAATGTTTTTTAGATATTTTAATTAAAATATATCTATGTCTTTTATATCCCACTATTTACTGTTGAAACATACAGGCACTCAGGATATATGAGCATCCCATTATCTAGGAAGGAGAAAGGAACAATAAAAAAGATTTCTTATTCTTTACCTCAAGTAGTAGTACCTATATGCTCTTGTAGCCAACTAACTTGGAATTTATTCCCACCAAGGACCCATGTGTGTATATATGTATATACTGATTGGCAGCTGACCTTTGGATAAGAACTTTTGTGAAACTTAGATGACAGTGGGAAGGGAGTTTCTGATTCTTTGTGTGTGTACTCGTATTGCCCCAAGTGAATGAGTGTCCACAGAGAAGGAAGGCAGTTATTAATGATGATAGGAAACTATTCCTTAGTTCAAATGGTATGTATTAATCACCATTTTAGTTTCTGTAAAATCAGAAATTAAAACTGTGGATAGCTGCCTTTTTACAATTTTTTAAAAAATCCTCAAACTGTATGCCCGTAGCTGAAAATCAGATTCCTCTCTGCATGATGCTTGGATGTCTTTTGCAAGACAGCTTTAAAAAGGGGAATTACTATGAAATTATATGTAAGAGGCGCTCAAGACTTTTGCTGTCATAACATAGGCAGGAGGTACCATAAATATGAGGTTTTATTAAGGATAGTGGAAAGTCTATATCCCATGAGGATGGTATCCTATTGAATACATGGAATCTGTTTAGTTGTTCGGTGTTGCAGGTATAGACATTAGGTTTAATAGAAATACATGGCTGGAGATGAATGTCCCTAAAGTAGAAAGCTTACTTTTTTTATTGATTTATGGAGACACATAGAAGAGAAAGAAACAAACACTTACAGTCTAGGACTTACTGTGATTTTGCACTGCAGCTATTACAGTTCTTTGGTCCGAGCTCACCTATAGCACAGAAGAGGATCCAGAACCTTGTGCCTCACACACAGGGTATGTAAGGGACCCAGAAAGCCATGGGTAGAGTGGTCGGTCATTGCTGAGTCTGCAACTCTAATGCACATAACTTGTATACTGACAATGCAATTATTGTTGTAATTCCTATAGGAACCCTGGAATAAGAGAGTTTTTCCTTTGTGTGTATGTGGAAGTGTACTTCCAGCATCCTTCTGCTTCACATACTGATTTGTGAACACTGGGCACAGGTAATGTGCTCTTACTGCAGCTCACAGAATCTGCCAAGATTCATTGCACAATGTGTTTAATTCTTTTGATGTCTTTCAATGGTAAAATGACAATTATTGCTGGTTAAAAGTAAATGTGTTCTTTACCAGTCTCTTTTAACCACATTGTAAATCATTATTTTAATATATTTTGTTAAATGTGGTGAGATCTAAGTCTACGGTGTTAAAAATATTTTACTACTCTTTGTGCTTGAGGCATTTCTAGCAAGCTAAAAGATCTTTACAGGCATTGACAAGTTGTACTGTGTCTGTGGAGAAATGATTTAGAATAAAGAAAATATATTTTTAATATACAATAATAAACAAAGATTTTTGCTGTGAATTAATAGAATTAATATTTAATAAAATCCCTGACTTATTTTGTTTATGCAGCTTCTGTCTCTGTCAGTTTTGTCCATTGCTCAGTGCTATTGCCAAAGAGCATAAAAGTGATTTTTTTTCTTAGAAACCCTGCAATTGATCAAAGTGCACATCTTTTACAAACCTCTCAAAATTCATAATACTGGTGGTAAGATGTGGCGCATGGGTTTTTTTAAAGCCAATTTTCATTTTAATGTTTTATCAGTCCTTTTGTGTCACTGTACAAAATGATACAGGGTGTCTGACATCAAAATCAGCAATACAGATTGCCTTTAAAAATAAAGAATGCGTTGCCTCTGTCTGAGACCTAGTTATGTCTCATATATAACAGAAGGCACCTTTTGTTCTTTAGTTAATTAGCTCATTATACTGTAGGTACATAATTCTTTAAGCAAATTCATTTGAACAGGAATCAGAAAAAAGTTATGGATGATAAATTCAGACAGTGCAAAAATGTTAAAGATGTTGACTTTCCATGAAAAATGCATGTGGTAGCATGAAAGAATTTAAGCTTGTGGAACAAATGCTCCTGTAATGTTTTAATTCCTATCAGCAGAAAGACTTTCTATTGTTTGTAAATAAAAAGGAAATATTTCACTGTGGCACTTCCATCTGTTACCTTAACAATAAGTGAAGTCATGCAGTTAATCACAGCATTTTGTAAAAAAGGAATTAAACTCGAAGCTCTGCTCTTATATCCCCATGCAGTTATAAAACACTTACCCACCAAGAACAACTGATTTTGACTGTTAGTGTTGTATTTTAATTCCAGTATGGGCTAGTTCAGAACTCAAAGACATGGATTTCCTACTGAGTGCTGAGATCTGCTGCCAGGAATGGCTTCTGTCCAAGGAAATGTGCTACCTTTTCAAGATAAATGTTCCTGGGTGAAAGAACGACAGGACTGCAGAAAGTGTTTTCTCACAACATATTTATTGAAATTTAATCTTTCAAGTATTTAATTTAAATGTGCTATCAAACATAAAAATAAAGGGAAACAAAAAATCTTGAAGCTAGCGCCATGGCTCAGACCTGTAATCCTTTCTAGTACTTGTGATTTGCTTTTCTGAGGGCTGTGATTCTCGTCAACGTGAGGCTCTCAGAGCTGGCAGTCAGGCTATCATTTTCATTTAGGCTACTAAATAAAAGCTGCTCTTACAAGTTTCAACTTTGACTGCCTTTTTTTTTTTTTTTTTTTTTTTTTAATTAAAGACCTTGATCATCCCTAGGGAAGGGAATTTGGGGTAATAGTGGCACATACTGGGAAGTCTAAGGTCATTGTATTTATCTGTGCAGCTCACCTTGAACTAGACAATATGCTATTTTGGAAACCTTATCGCTCTGGGAATTTTTTGCTGGTGAGTAGACTCGGTCATCTGGTCTAAGCATCCCTAGTGGTGATGTAGAGACAGTAAAGTTTTATATTCATTATAGAGAATTCCTGAGGAAATCTGAAAAAACTGTTCAAAGGCAAACAGCAGTTTAAAGAATGTCACTGACACTTCATATTGCTTCTCAGAGTGGGAGTTGCTGCTGTGAAAACCTAGCCTAGATGAAGCTTACCTTGCTTTAAGTGGGGGAAATAGTATCTGCTAAAAACCAAAAAAATTTCATGCAAACTATGCAATCTTTACCTTATGATACACAACACAGATTTGGAAAGGTGGTGTTTTTTAAAATATGCATATGATTGACTCTGCAACCACCTTATGTTTGAAACCCCAGTTTTCACAAAGAAATGAAAGGCATCTGAACTAGGGACAAATATTTTAGCAAAGATAGGGAAAAGCTTCTTTTGCTCCTGTGCCTGAGACCCACTCCTATTCCAGCCCTAAAATGGAAGCACCCTCTGCTGGCTCCTGTGGTTCATGATTTTATATCTTTACACTCTGGTACCTACAAGGTGTTCATCAAATTGCTCTGACTTTGGTTTCTGCTGATATTTCTGATCTGCAGGGTTCAGTCTGCTACTCCAAGAAGTGCTCATACAGCTAATTGCACAGGAGTTCCTTCTCTTTCTTATGCTTTATGGTAATGATTCTACTGTTAAGACAGGATCAAAGACTAGATGAATGATCTTTAAATTACTCTTGGTGTTTCATGTGAACAGAAAGAGCAACTTATACTCGCATTCCTTGCTGAAAGGCATTCGTTGATTTTTGAAACGTTGTCTTGAGAAGAATTAGAGGGAGGCATTTGAAAACTTTTCTAAATATTAAGATACAACAAATGAGTAGGCAAAACCATGTTTTCAGCTGATCACAGTTGAGTAGGTTATTTCATTTTCTTTGAATGAATGTGTTAATTTTTTATGTTACTTTGTTTATATTTCCTTGTTTTTCTGCCATAAGTGAAAATACAACATGACTGTCCATATGCTTCTATGAGGTCTGGCTATCAGCATTTTATTTTTTTCATTTTCTTCCCTATTTATTTGAAAGTAAAAAAAAAAACAAACCAAGGACCTAATCAAGTGATATTCATATGTATTCCATATGAAGTGCTGCATTGGATTGTACTAGTCATATCAAAGGAAACCAAAAGAATATGTTTGAAAGTATCTTAGAAACAAGAATATTTCAGTCTAAAATATAAAATGGACAGGACAGGATAGTACAAAGGCAGTTCTATTCTTTTCTAGTTGCTTTTTTTGCCAGTGATGACTTTCTCTTGCCTTAGTCCTCTCAAATAGAGCTGAATTATATAACACTGCATGATGGAATATGTTTTCAAGTTTTTTCCTAAATGACGAATAAAAGGGCTTGATCAGGATGGCATTGGAGCACATGCCTAAGAACTGAAAGTGTGCTTGGTGATGTGGTCTGATGGAGTGAGCTCTTGAGCACTAGTATTTCTTCAACACAGTTTCCAAAGAGATTTCATCTGTTCAACAGCTTTAAATATTTTAGAGTACATTTTAAAATAATGGTAGCAGGGCTTTTTGACTTCCTCCTGCCAATGAATCTATCAAATAGATTTGCTGCTGGCAAAAAGGGAAACTTATCTTTGTTTTGCTTTTTTTTTTTTGGAGATTAATTTGGAGAAGTGAAGGATGGAGCTCCCCCAGGCTGTCAGCTCTATGACAGCCCAAGAAGTACTGCTGCGGTCAGGGTCTGTGGGGCCAGCTGGGGTGAACCAGACCCTCCTTTTCCATGGCTTTAGATTTTCATGATGGAATTCGCTCTCAGGGTAAAGGGAGAGGAAACCGTCAGCATCTGCATTTCTTTGTGGAATGTGGTCAGAATGCCCAGCTCCACCACAGAAATTGAATCTATTGGCAGTTTTATCTTTCTTCCCATCATGGGGAGTGCTTAGTGCCTAAATTCAGCTTAGAGTACCAAAAGATGTTATGCCTACACAATGTTAACTGGAGAGTGGGTTATAATAGGTTCCATTTAAATATTACTTTAATAATGAGAGATGGTCTTCAGTTCTAAAATATCTGTCTTAAAATAATGTAAATTATCCCTGGACAAAAAGTGGTAGAGTAGCTGTGAATATAAGTGAGGGAAAGTTCTGGAAGTTTATTTTATAAGAGAAAGAAGCTTTGCAATTCACAATTCCAGTTAATATGGTAATATAACTTAATCTGAAAGAGTAGAATACACATGGAAAGTCTGATAACACAGTGTTAGCATAAACATTCCAAAACTGAATTTAATGTAGAGAAGTAACCAGTCTGACACAGAACCAGGTGGAAAAATATTACAGAATTTTAATATTCCATTAAGCATTTTGTTAAATACATAGTTTTAAGAGGAGTTTTACTATTTTGATATGTATTAGAATTTCTGAAGTCACTATCCTTTGATTACATGATGAAGTTACATCCCTAAAATCTTATCAGTAATACAGTTTGTTCATATGAAGACAAGCATAGGTCAAGCAACATTCAGAAGGAAGAGGGATGTTTTTAAGACAAGACAATGCATAACAAAGAGAGACCAAGACAGCAGAGAAGGTTTTTCCTCAGATGTGACAGAAATTGCTTAGAGTGCAAATGTATTTAAGAATTACATCTTTTTGTTTATTTCAGCATAATCCTTAAATCTCTTTTAGGATCTTTTAGTGGATCCTAAAATCTACTTCACTTTGCAAAGTCCTCTCCTACAACTCCAGGGTTTTGCATTAAACCTCAGTTTTCAGCATCTGAACATTGAAGAGTTACTGTTTTCAATTACACCTAAAAGCTTGGCACTTCTCTGAAATAATCTTACAGGACTGACCAGCATGCCTAACTCAGGAAATTTTCATGAATAGCCCAGCACTCTGATTTTTGTGTGTCCATAAACATTAGTGGCTTTCCTAGTTTTCTATTGCAATTAAAACTTATTTTAGTCTTCAAGACTACTCTATAGAAATAAGTCTGAGTCATTTGAGAATGATGTGTGAATATATTAAATCTGGGAATTACAAAATATGCAAGTTCAGGGAAATTTTTTTCAGTATATTTTTCCTGTTCGTGGTAGTGTCTCAAAGTTACTGTGCCTTGTGTGTAAACAGATCTAGTTAGGGCATATTTGAGAATGGAGGCTTAGGGAGACCCTGATTGCATTTGTCGTGAAGTGGGTGGTTATCCCATGACATTTTTCCTAGGGAACAACAGTAGAGCACTCAGAGAATACTGAAGTTTCTTTTGTAGAAGTATTTCAGTATCTTTTATAAGACTGTGAATTGTGCTCTCTTCATTAAGTGGTGAAGATGGCAGAAAAATCAAAAAGAAAGTCATGTTGAGTGAATGAATGTTGGAGTAGTCATATGGATGGTACTGCAGCAGCTACTCTTTTCTTTCTGCATAATGGTCAAGCCCAAGGGAGGGAAAATTCACAGACTCATAGAATTCTTGAAGTATGAAAAGACCTTTAAGATCATCAAGTCCAACTGTTAACCTAGAGCTGCTAAATCCACGACAAAAACATGTCTTTTTTTTTCAAAATTTCAACGTAATTTTAGGAAATAACACCTAATGGTAAGAAACTTTTGTGGCTTCAATCTGTATTTCTTGGAACTCAGATACACTGTCCAATGCTCAATCTATGTCTTCTAGATATGAAGACATCTTTTCTAAAATCTTCATAATGGGAGTACTCTGTATATTTAAGGTGCTTCTGCATTAAACTCTCTTAAATTATCTTATTTGCAAAGGATATCTTTTCCTCAGGAGACATTGAAAATGTATTTAAATGGACTGCATTTAGTCCCCCAAACAGAAGTATGTTTCCATTATAAAATTCCACACTTAAAGCTCTGTCCCTAGGCAAAAGTGGAATTTAGAAATTCTGAAAAAAAAGAAAATTTGAAAGAATATTCTGCATAAAAATAGGTAAGTTCAGAGAATCAAAAAAACCCCAAAGCAACAGAGGTTTCTAGTATTTCTAGTTTGATGTTCACCACATGGTGCTTTGAGACACCATGATTTTGCACAGCAAATATGGGCCATAAGGAAGGTATGTGAGAACTAACAAAGCCCAGGCAAATGCTACCTGATGATGCTCAGTCTGGGACTCTGCTCTGTGAGCCAGGCAAGAGCAGGACTTGTTGCCCACTATGGTGAGCCTTACACTACAGATCTGGTGTCCAAAGCTTTGCAGAACTTCTACAATCCATCATTATAAGGTGAGGCAGGGAGTTTAGTTCTTCGCTGAAGTTCAAACCATGTATTTTAAAGGCAAGAAATAAAACTTCTCAGTCCCAGTGTCCATTCCTGTATTCATCCCACCAGATTTTGCTGTCTTACAGCACCACATAAAGGGAAAATGAACCAATTTCTATATTTTCTTTCCTATAGTGGTACTATAAGAATATTTTTAGGTACCTAAAAATAACTGAGATGTTTTTTCTATAAACTAAACTTTTTAAAGTGTGACTATAGATGGAACAGGATTCACAAAACATTTTTAGATTTTGATTCATTTATACCACTGTTGAAATAGTAGTTTGTTGCAGAAATGACGAATTACTACACATTACCATAATATTGATTTTATAGTACAGATCACCCTACAATTCACAGCATCTCTGTTTTTTCTTGTCACTGGTGTGGATGTATCGTGCTTATCTTGAAACTTAAACAGTAAGTGCTACTGCAGCTTCCTTTGTCTGTTATACAATGGAAATAAACATCCTATTGTTACCTTTGCTACTGTACCTTGAAAGTGCATTGAAATGGAATTGCAAAGTGTCTGGTTTCCTGAGTTCCTCTTTTGATGAGCATGCTTACAGCTGGACTGCATGGTTCTGGTAGCTTTACAGGAGGAAAAAAACGGTTCTTGTTTAACCCCACTAAATCCTAACCCAGTGTAATATTAACCTCCTGTCAGTGCTCAGCTAAGAGGGAAATGGGATTCTTTATTAATATGCTAGTTTTTAGTAGCCAAATAACTGTATCTACCCTAAATTCTGTGGTGACCAAGTGGAACCCTAAAAGAGTTGATAGGTCTTGATACCAGAGGGGAACATTGTAGTTTTTTATTATTTTGTTTTACTTTATTTTAAAATTTATTTTAATTCATTTTAACATTACTCTTCTTAGAGAAAGCTAGCTTCTCCTGCAGATATCATGATTTGATAACACTGAACCCAGGGTATGGCCTTTTCCTGGATTGAAGAAGCAAAGGTTTCAGTTCAGCAGTGTGGATTTGAGGACATTTTATTCCCCAGCTGCACCTTCTGATGCCAAAGAATATCCCAATGCCCTGTGCAAATTTGACAAGCAGAAGACACCAGAAAGAATGAAATTGCATTCAAAAGAGCTTAAAATCTTCATAGGAGGACCTTGTTAACACTATTTCTACACCTTAAGATCTGAAATCATGTGTTTTGATGGAATATAAACTTATGGAAATCATTTTGAGAGACGTAAGTGTAGCCTTACTTGAAAAGAGGAGCAGTGCTTTGCAAAATCTCTCAAGAGAGCCTGAGCTTCTTCATAGTAATGAAGAAATGTCAGTGGAAGTTGATGGTGCGTGTGTGCATGTGTATGCATGTTGCAGGGAAGGGGAGAAAGGAAGGAGGCAGCCTCCAGAATTTTTACATTTCAAATGTCTTTTGGAAATCACTTGTGTACTCTAAGACATGGTCCCAAACTCTTTCTGTGCTATTAAAAACGGTCTGCATACAAATCAGTCTGCTGTAAAAAATTGCTTTGACAATAGCAGTTTTAAGTGGTTGATGGCTTCAAGTATGCAGGATCTCCCTTGGCTCTTGATCCAGTGTGTAAGGAAGGATGTTTATCTGTTATACATGCGTTCCTGTGATGGTAAAATAGAGCATATTCTTCTCTGTTATTTCTCCTCTGGTTTAGTCTCCATGTCTTTTTGAGGCAGATGAAAGTATTTAGTTTATACAACATCACTATCTGTTAGAAATTGTGTAATGTCTCCTCTGAAAACTTAGAAGTTAACTGAAGTGTTTCAGAAAATTGAATGGGCTTTGAATCTCACCCATATTCCCTTCCTCAGTTTACTCACCGGTACATTTCTCTCCCCAAATAAAATAATGTATATCACACTGTACAGACAATTTGTCTTTATACAAGCCTGTTCAGTTATTTAATATCCCATCTGGTAAACCTATGGCAAAGACTGCTAAGCATCTCGGGTTTGTTCATAACTGGAAGCCCTGTACCTGGACACAGACGCTTACGTTTGACTGTCCTTTGTCTGTCCACTAAACCAGAGCTGCCTTCTCAAATTTATTACCTCTTCAAAAACACAACTTTGCTGAAGTATAAAAACATTTAATATCTGGTGACCAAAGTCCTACAGTTTGTATAGAGTAAGGTATGTTTTCTACAAAACGACTTTGGAGCCACAAATGCATGATTCTAGAGATTTTATTATTATAATTATTATTATTTTTTGTCATATAAAGCTTTGAAAAAGAAATATCCACTAAACTGAGAAACTTACATTTTTAATAGGAGAAGAATCTGTGAGAATAACTGTAAGAAATTAGAATTTAATTTTGAGGAGTGAATGCACTAAACCCCCAAAACACTGGATTGATTTTCCAGAGCTTTATTCCGATTTTTCTTGTTCCACAGAGTGCTGTTTGCCTCACGGTGTGAAGCATGCTACCATGCCATGTTGTTTGCCCAGGCACTGAGCAGTTACTTGCATCAGACAGCTGCCGAGAGTCACATATGAGTGATGCTGGCTAACACTGCAGCATAATGTGGCCGCTTCCCTGCTCGCCCTCCCTTACAATCCTCTGGGTGCCTGTTCTCCAAAAGAAAGTTGAGCATATCGTTAGAGCTTTTGCTATTGTTGCTTTGGCTTTTAGAAAGTTAACTGAAACTTGGAGAGCTGAGTGCCTGTACTATTTTATGACCCTTAAATTCCCGGTATTGCCTTCTTGTGCTGCCTATTCCAGTCTGAAAAATTTTGAATAGGATTTGCACGAGGGACCTTTAATGCATCATTTTACCTCTCTATATTACACCATGGCAGCCAAGCATGTAAAGTGTTATAAAAGTAGGGCTGGTAAAAAGGGGAGCTGTAAAGTTGAAAGTATTAGTAGCCATTGTGAAAGAGTTTTAGGAAGATGGAGTGAATGATTATTTTAAGTTATTAATCTTGTTCTGTGATTGTTCACATAGCTTCTGGTACACTGAAATTATTAATTTTATGCAAGAAACAGGCTCTTTCCTTTTGCAATTTATTAGTGCTCATCCTCGTATTTTCTCATTTAGAAATGGCTTAACTTAAGGCAACATGAAAAGATTGCTGGATGTGGAAAGAACTTTGTAGTGCACTGCATCGCGATTGTTCAGACTTCAAAGCAACCCTTAGAAAAACTGTAAATAAGGACTAAGGCATAAAAATATACCAGCACCTGGGAATACTCAGCACACTGCACACCAGAACAGAATCCAAGCCCTGGCAAAGAGCCAGCCACCGGGGATAAATCTGGAAGGGCTTAATACATGCTGAAGAACCGATCCACTTCGAAACAAACTAGGTGGGTGTACTTATCTCCTTGTCACATACTATAGCGATTCTGCTACTTTGAATATAAAATAGGTCTTGTCACAACGTAATAGACCACAACCTAACAATCTGAGTGCACAGAGCTAAAACTCAGAGTTTAGAGGCACTGCTCCCACCCATCCAGAAAGAATTTTTGTGCATTTGTAATTTTTAATGGGCAGCTGGTTAGGGACATTAAGACCTATGAATGCAGTCCAGAGCCATTTTAGAAAGATGATACTGTACTGGAAGGTGAAGGAGGTGAACACTAATACGTCTGAGTCATAACATAGCATAACAAAAGTCCTGGATGAGTAATTTGTAGAAGTTGCCATAGTGATACAACAAAACATGAAGTTTCTGTTTGTATAAGGACAAATTATCTGTTTCCTGCTCAATAGTGAGTTTTACAGGTTGGTTTAAAATGTTTTTAGCTGTTAAATCTTACGTAAAGAACTGGCAGATGAGCTGTTGCTGTTTGAAATTGAAACTATCCTCTTGTGTAAGAAAACACACCATATGTATACTTTAGAATCTGAAGCAAGGAAAAAATCTGGAGATTTTCAGCATCATAGCTGAGCAGTAAAACTTTCAGATATAAAAGCTTTCCCAGTCAAAGGAATCTGTAGAAAGTAATTATTAAGTATAAAATGAAATGTTAGACTTCTGTTAGGCTTTCTCGATATCCTAGTTTCTCTTTTCCTTCAATATATATTTCTCTATTGTTGCAGGTTTCACTGGGGAAAAGCCAGCTGCAAATTTATCCCTAAGCTAAAGCCTATAAAATGTTTGACAAAATATTAGATATCTTGAAACTGTGTTAAATATAAACTCTCTTGTTGCTGGTGTATATTCTCTATGCATTGCACGTGCAAACGCTGTTCAGATAAAATAAGAAGATATTACCCCAATATAAGAAGTATTAACAAAATATATATCTTTTAGATCTCAGAGCCTTTTGAAGAGCTGCACAGTCAATGCCTATGTGTACATGTAGACCTCTCCAGATTTTTCCTTGGAACTGTGATTTTTAGTGCTTAAACAACCCTTGTCATCCCCTCTACTTTTCCTCCTTTTTTTCTCTTTTCTTCCTCCGTTTACACACATACATTTCACTGTTTCAGTTTTTGGGCTGTGTATGAAGTTATTGATAACTCTGCAAATATGATGTCCAATAAATCCTTTTACTTTTGTAAACTGCGCTAGTTACAGAGACTGTTGGCTAATAAAAAAGCACCAGTGGTATTTGTATAGGATTGCTATCTTACAAAATCTTTCACAAGAGAAGGATGTAGCTCATTTACTGAAGACAAATCTCTTTGAATCACACTGATTTTTGCTTGTTAACCCTTTATGTCAGGAGAGCTGTTCAGTAAAAGTCAAGAGATGACCTTCCAATATGTGCTTCTGGCTAATAATTTCCTGTGTGGAATGGAGGCTTCCTTCTGAGTGATCAGCAGATAGATTAATACCTGTTGAACAGTGCTTTAAAAATGGCATAGGCCTGACAATTAATTCATGTATAGGATTTAACATTCAGCTCTTGAAAATCAGGCAGTCCACTTCAGCCTGTACATTTGGCATAACAAAAGGTTTAAAGGAGAGCAGATCAGAGTGTAATGGTAAGATATGATGGTTTGATTTTTGTCTCTAATAAAATGCTTTGTGTATAGCATGTGAAGAAACTTTGTTTTTTCTAAACACATGGTGGTTGCTTTTTAATTTTTGCTGCAAATGCCTTAATCTGACTTTTGACTAGGGATGAAAACTATAGGATTTTTATAATTATGATTGACTGTATTTTTAATATTCTAAATATCTCCCAGTGTATTATTTTTTGAAGATAAATTCCACTGAGCAGCATCATCTCAGAGAAGACAAAAACACTAATAGGAATGATATTGGCTGTTCTTAATTTTTATTAGTCTACTTACAAAATATTTAGCACACAATGAAACTTCAGGGGGCTAAGCACACATGATTTATGTTGTTTTCACTTAATATCTTGAGTTTAAGAGAGAGGATAGAAGCTAAACAATATGCAAACATTTTGCTCTAATATGTTTCAAATAATTTTTTGCAAAGTTGACAATACTTATGCTTTAATAAGAACTTCAAAATAATACTGAAAGATGTGTTTCTCAGTGCAGGATAAATTAAAGAGAAATCAAAATACTCACACACATACATTGCTTGTTTGATTTTGTTTATTTTGGTTTTCCTTTGAGGCCCAAATTAATTGTTTTATTTTTGATGTAAAGACATAAAACCAATTTATTATTTGTACAATTTTACTTCTAAAGTAAATTCATGCTTTACTCCGTGTTAGGAGATCTAAGAAGTCAGAACACCCACCTAAGACATTTAGCATTTTATCTCTTTATGTGTTAGATGTATGATCATTTAATAATGGTAGAAAACAAATTGGTCTCTTATTGTAAAGATCAAACCGAGAAAAGACGAGGACATGTCAGGCTGTCCCAACCTGGCAGCCTGTATTGCCTCAGTATTAACTGCACAAGACTGTCTCAGGTAGTACAAAGTATTTAACTTTGTCCGACTTTGTTAAATTACTCTGGGAGTAGTAAGAGAGCCAAAAATGTGCTGGTAATGACTAGTAAGCATTTTTTTGAAAATGCATCATTTCATATAAGCCATCAAAATATCTGCTCCTTGCTACCTTCTGTTGAATGAATAACCCAGACCATAGATCTCATTGCCAATTTCCCCTCGTACTACTGCATTTTTTACCATGTTTTATTGCAAAGTTCTCACAGGTTAAGAGCACAGTTGCATGTGGCGTCACTCTTTTATCCCAGTCAATTAATTGCATTAAAATAGCAATTACACTAAGACACTTGGCATTAGTATCCTCTTTTGCTTCTCAGAAAATAATATAAATGAGTTAACGGCTCCTTGCCAGCAGTAGAAAAATTATGCTTCTTCTGGAACCAACTGTGCTCCAAAGAGGGATTTTTGCTGCTCAACACATCTGTTTTGGCCCGAGTTAGTTTCCAAAAGGATGCACAGTTTGGCAAGAAAATCCTTTTTTACTCAGTGAAACATTCCCTCAGCTTGATAGGTGCAGGCAAATTCATAATATATTCCACTCTTGTGGTGGAATAACAGATGTGCAGCAGTCTCTTTCAGATGTGGAACAATCAGAGACATGAATGGGCTTACCGTTTCTGCCCAAGTACATAACTTGCACTGTAAAGATATTCTCCTGCTTGTTTTCCCTTTAAAGGACATTAAGAGATTTGGAGCTATCCCCAGTTCATTCCCCACATCTTTCCAGCTTTTGCCTTACCTTCAGACACACTCTTGCAATATCGTATACTATACAGGCAACTTATCTGTGTGGTAACATAAATTTCCCATTCTTAAAATAAACCATCTCGACCAGTCCCAGTTCACTGATGACTCACGAAGGGAAACTGCACTTCAAAAGAGTGCTAATATTTCAAAAGTGAAAAGTCACACACACCCAGAGGAGCAGTGAGGTGCCTTATGTTGGGACCTTTGACTCTACAGGAAGGCAAAAGTGGGGTGAGTTATAAGTGGGGCAGAGATTTCTTGGTGAACAATAAATTCACTGAGCAATGCAGTTTGTACTTTTGGGGATTATTTAGCTGTCCATGGACCTCAGTGGTTTTGGATGGATTCAGGCTGGCTTCAGATGCAGGCAAAAAGAGAGATGCAGCTGTGGGAGCCTTGGGTTCAATTCCTTACTCTGCCTCAGGGTATCTGAAATCGCAGCTCCCATGTCCCAGGAGAGCACCTTAGCTGCTAGTCAGGCTTAAAGAGTCATTCACATTCTCTTGCTCAATTAATATTTAAATACATTATGGCAAATGCCACTGCTCCCACAGGAGAGATTTCAGGAGCTCCACACTCGAACACCTAATAGCATGGTGGTTAGGCTGCTTTCCTGAGTGGCACAAGACCCTGGTCCAAACTCACCCTGTCTGATTCAGGATGATGCTGGAACCAACACCTTTCTAAGGAAAGTTGTTCCAGCTTGCCTGGGGTACCTAAATATTCATGGAGCAAAGGAAAGAAGGCTTTCTAGCACTGCAGATGAGGTGCATTACAGAAGCGATTGCTGGGCTCCAGCCTCTTCCGCAGAGCTGAATACAAAGTGCATCAGCCCCTGGGGGCAGGCTGGCTCTGCTGGGACAGGCTGTACAGTACAGTCTCATGGCAGGTGAGAGCTCAGGATCATGTGTCCTGGTTGGAAGAGAGGTCTTGCAAAGCTGGGGTGAATTTCCCACCGACTGGGCTATTAATTAAGGAACCTGCTCTCTGGAACAGTTGTGAATTTACCCCTTTCTTTGCTTTCATATTATAAAAAGTGTGCCCAATCTACTGGGTTTGGATTAGAGTGTTTTATATTGATTAAAATGACATCATGCTGTTTTCCCTCTTCTTTCAAAAAATATTCTTGCATTTTTCTTTCCTTTTTTTTTTTTGAGCAGAACATTTTTTTTGTTTAGTACGTGGATAGTGCTTTATGCAAGTACTTTATAAACCAGGGTTTATAAAACACTTGTTTGCATGCAAGCAGTATTTGAATGAGCCCAAGCCTGCTAAGTAATTACTCCTTGGACACTGCTGATTTTTTGGCACTATTCACCATAGGGATGAAATTTGGGCCTACGTGGTAAACCAAACTGAATTACAATGGAAGACTGTCAATAGAAGTAGGTACAGAAGTTGTTGACTCATGTGTTAATGAAGTGAAAGGCACTTCACCAGTTCGCTTTCTTCTCCACTCTGTCTCAACCAAGAAATATCATGCCAGAAGCAGCAGTGATGTGGCACAGACAAAGAGCAAATGGATGATTCACCTCTCATTTCATTTTGTAGACAATTTTGTACTTCCAAATAGGAAGACCAGACCCAAGGTTAGGAAGATATAATAAATTCTCTTAGCTGTGCATCAAAATCCTCAAACAAGCCTCCCTTTTTTCTGGTTTGTCGTGCTGTATAACAATTTATTTGGAAATCCAGGCATCATATATATGGCATACTTTATGTAATTTACTACATAAAATCTAATGAAAAGACAAATATTTCTGGTTTCTATACACTGAAATCCAGAAATACAATTGTACTGTTGTTGTAAAATGTTCTGTGAGACCACAGTCAGAAGAACATGCCCACAATAAGGGTGATGGATTTGCAGCAGAATCACATAATTTATGAATAATATGTGTACTCTCTAAATTGTTACCTAGGTCGTGGTATAGCATTGATTTTTAAACAGAACTTCCATTGAAATCAATGTGCTGCTAAGCTTTAAAAAAAATGGGGGGAATATAAGAAATGCTAAGTGCATGTCTTGCACTATATAACGTCCCTCATTTTCTGCTGTAAGACATACCCTTAAATCCTCTTTGTTTAAATTTAGAAGGCCATGAAGTATAGTTCTCATTTTCTCTCCTCAATTTTTAGTTCATTTAGTGTAGTAGGAATAAATAGCTTTGTGCAGCATCTGAAAGTAGAATGCTTTTCATATTTTTTGCCATTTACTGTACCTCTACACTTATTGCACATTCACAGTTGCATGACAGTTCCTACCAACATAATGAGACCCATGGTTGGACTGAGACATTATTAGAGATCTCTCTGAACTGGTCAGACAGCATATTATTATAAAATAATAAAAAAGTGTGCCATTTTTAACATGGTCAGTAAATAAAAGACAGTGTTCTCTGGATGCCTGCTGATGTGAAAGACCAGAAATATTTCAGTCCATTGTGATTTATAATCGTCAAATATGTATGAATAATACAGATAAGATGAACTCCCTAAGCAGTTCAAGTGCTTTCAAACACACCGATTCTCACCCGATGACCTTTAGTTTAAAGGTGAACTGCAAAGGATTTGCTAAAAAAAATTAGACTTGTGCCTTCTTTTGCTTCATTCTAGTGTATCAAACAAGTGCAATGGCTTGTATTTCATATGGCTCTACCACCTCTTTTTTTTTTCCATACTGAAGAGATAAAAGATATAATTTCAGGTCTACTTTACTTTTGTTGAGAACTCTTGGAGCTCATAGAGGTGTTAATCAACCCAGAATTATAGGTGAGGTTTTTTCAAAAAAGAATTGAAATAATAATTGAAATTAAGCATTGTTAGAACGAACAAACCCCAAAATTAACAAATACCACAGACAGACATAAGTTGGTGAAATCTGTGCAGTATTAACTATGAACTGTCTCTGAATAATCAGTTAAGAGACTACATTTGCTGTGCATTTGTACAAGGTCATGCACATGGATTAGACTTCTGCCCTCATGCATTAGCACTATGAAATGAAATAACAATAGTAATAATGAAATCTAGAAAAGCTGGAAATATATTTCAAGAATAAGACCAATTTTTAGACATGGGAGACTGTCATTAAAAAAAAAAGGTATTCAACAGTTGCTAATAGCAAAAGCTCAAAACATAAGGGAAATATCTATGACTCTTGTGGAGGTGACTACATGGGGATCTAGGAGCTGCAAGGCATCTCCTCCTCATAACCAAAAGGAGTGATGATCTTAATTACTTGTAAATAAGTCTTTGATTATTTGAATATAATAGGGGTATGATTATTTTTCTATTCAAACAATAAGAATACAGTAACTGTTTTCTCAACACTGCTAAATCTCAATTTTTACTCATGGCTTTAGTATTACAGCAAAAAGTATGGGAATTAAAAATGGCCAGATACAGATGTTATTAAACTGCACCAAAAACCTAGCTTAAAATTAGGGAACGTGTCTTTTTTCAGGGTATTAGTCTTCCTCTAAAGATTAGATTCACCCTTCCATGTCTTTCTGTAGTTGATCAGTAGTTAATAATAATTTGTGCTTATTCTTAAAACATTTTAAATAAAGTTGACAATGATTTCTGTGATTCTGTGCTTGGAATTTTAGTCAGTTATCTCCTAGGCATGAAAGTCAGACCTGTTAAATGCTGATATGGTATCATGGGATTCATGATCAGAATTTTTGCTGCAGTGCAGCTCCTCATCCAGAACTGACATTACGTCCCACTCAGCAGTGTCAGGATCAGCTGCTCTATCATTATCTGTAGCAGCAACAGCAGTGTCTTCTGGACATAAAAGTTTCCCCATTTATTTCTATGGATGTTTTTGATTCCTGATGCTTGCATAATTGTTTGTTCCTTGTGATCACTTCCCCAAGCATACAGGAAGTATTAATATTAAACGGGAAATATCCTTTTTGGTTATCTTATGGAGCCTGGGGTTCAAAGTTTTTGAGTTGAATTTTCCATTATGCCTCAGATTGCTCAAGTGGCTTTCAGTATGTCACTTAATCCCTTTATGTTCTATTTCTAATAAAACCCCACCAGAAATCAGTGTATTTCCCCACAAGAGAGTAGTGGTTATACACATTGAACTGTGAATTGCTTAGACACTCTCTTATAGGGTGCTTAATTTTTTAAGAATTCCTAAGTTATAAGGAATTACAGAGCTACAGTAATGACAGTATCTATATATTGCTGTAACAAAGAGGCTGCGTAATGGCAATTACAAAATTTGTATGCATTTTCATTATGTGAAAGGCCTAGTGGTACTGGTCTCACCAGGCTAAAGTATATCAGATCATTCTGGCATGGCTGCTTTCAAGATTTTTTTCTCTCTTGTTTTGCTCACATTTTCAAAAACAGTGAGAAAATATCCTTGCAGACAGATCTCATTACAGGAGGGGTGCCAACTTATTTTTGAAAGTGGTTCAATATGTTGAAACCCAAAAATGGTCTAATTGCAGCCCACTTGACCTCTTTGTTATCCACTAGCAGAAGCTGACAGATGGCACATGTGGATGTAACACTTATTTTACAGAAATGTTTCTCTTTACTTTGCCAGTCTTTGAGATAGGAAGTGTATGATTCTGGTTTGCTGTCTGTGTTTCATGTGTAGATTCCTTGAGAACCATATGTATTTCATATTTCATCACTGTGAAATTTGTGGTGAGCATTCACAGTGTGATATATGCTGTCCTCCATACTGATCACTCTGTCCTGAAGGACATGTCCCCAGCTGTCTGTGACCCTTTTTTCAGTTGATAGAAAGAATATGCTTTCCATGTCTGAATTTCCCATATGTTTGTTACAGATTATCTGAAATGTCTGGATTTATGTGCAGCAGCCAACATGTTGTGAACATTCCTTGTGTTACGAAAAAAAAAAGGGTTTTCCAGGCTGAGTATGGGTGAAACTATGAATGCTATGAGAAGAGATCCAGAATTATGGACTGCATTCATTTCCACTCTTCGAAACAGTGAATGCTGGGGGAAAGGCCAGTGGTTTAGTTGTTGCCTTGACATCTCTCAGAGCAGTCAGAAGGTCCTTGGCAGGATGACTTGGGTCTCTGCCTGTCAAAGACAAATATTAAGGTAAGCAGGGCAATGACTCTGCCCTGTGATGTGATGATGAAAGAAAATAGATAGAAATCATAGATAAAGATGAGGAGGAAATTGGTTTTCTGTCATTTTTGAATGTATCTTGTGTACCTCGTCCTTAAGTACAGTACTTTTCTGGATGTAATGCATGCCATATTATTTGATGTTTTGTGGTTGTTCAGCTGAGGTCTATGAATTCATCTCTCTCCTCCACAATTTGATTTCAGTATTCTGGCTGGTATGTAAAAGAATGAAAATGTCATATTTAATCATAAGATGGATACTGTTTTCAATAACTGTGCAAGGTGTTATCTGCCTTGTTTAAAGCGAGTCCTGAAAAAATATATATGGTAAGCAGAATTGTCTTTCCAAATGATCTTGTAATGCTGTTACTGCAAATGAGTTCCAGAATGGAATGCAAAAGGTGTCTAGTGACACTTGGCAGGATGATCACTTACAATAGCGAGATCACTCACTCCAGCACAGGTTATATAAAATATAACCTCCAGTACAGGTAATATTTTACATGCTAGGCTCCCCAGGAACTTGTTAGCTATACATAAAATTTGATTTTGATTTCAGAACAGGATAGAATCTTACTTCCTTTTCCTGTTTATTGACAGAATACACAGCATTTGATAGAGACAGAAATACAGTTCATGTTGTAGACAATGATGTGTCATTAAAGAATGGAATAATATAACCTTTGTCTAATGGTATATGTTTATATCCATTTATGATGAAAATACCAACATTTTTCTTTGAGTTCATAATATTTATATTATGTATTCATTTTACATATTTGTACTGAATATAACCAAGCCACAGTTAGTTGGGGTGGGTTTTTTTTTTTGTTTGTTTTGTTTTGTTTTTTTTTGTTTTGTTTTGTTTTGTTTTTTTTTTTGAGTTTAAATGAACAAACCAAGACCTTTTTATGAACTTTTGGGTCTTGTATACTTAGGAGGATTCATATTAGATGATTTTATGATAAGTGGTGCTTGTGGTGTCTAATGATAAATTGCTGGTTCCCTTTCATAATAAGTAACAAGAAAAATTGACAAAAGTTAGTTATAATTTTAAGAGCTTTAGCTTCTTGGCAAATATTGAAATTAATGAAAAGACTATTCTAAATATATATTGGCTATCATGATAGAAGTTTAAAGAACACTATGGCAAACCTCTCCACTCATGCATGTCATGGTTTAACATCCATTTTTCAATGTTTGTTTAAAAAGTCTTCTTTCCTTTCTTTCTCCTTTGTATTATGAGATTCAAGTCATTAATAAGATAGTGGCTGCTCAAACAAACCATCAATACTTGATTTTGTTCCTCCATTTCTTTATCTGTAAACAAATTTTATATAAAAATGTGTTTGCTTCACTTGAAAGTTCCATAGAAAGCCTCAAAAAGGACATAGTTCCCTTTTACAGTAACCCTTAAAATACTTTTTTCTTTCAAAATTCTCATTTTATTAGATGTTTCTTTTGCCATTCTCAACATAATTAAAATGTATACTTACAAGAGTAACAAGATTTCTTACAATCTTAGCAGATATATTTGAGCAAATAAGATCTGTATTTTTTATTATTCATATTGTCCCTGCTTAATTGCTAGCTAATTTTTTTAGATGAAGGATTGTTTCAACAAATTATTTTGTTTTGGGTGGAGACCAAAACCTCAAAGGATGTTCCACAGATGCCATAGATCTCATAGAATCTGTGTGGTCATATATACAAAACTGTTTGTTTGTTTGTCTTTGAGAGTTTTGCCCATTGGGCACAATGACTTATTTTTTTCTAGTAAGAAAATGTCTGGCTGTGACAAGGGACTTTTGGCTGGTGCATTTTCTTGTCAGCTCCTCTCTGATGCATATGTTGGCCATCTGAGTGCTCTGAAAGTACAGGCACAGATTTCCTGCAGCATTTCTTGACACAGTTGGAAGAGTTCTTTAAAAGGATGTTCCTCGGGTTTGCAAATTTTAGCTAGTTCTGTTTAGCTTTTTGTATTTTAGTATCCATTTGGACAGGGATAGATTTTCTGTAGAAACCACCTATGGCACTTAAATAATTATTTAAGTGCCATATGTCCACAATAGCTCTAAATTTCATTTGGTTTAAGAGTAATATCATAAAATCTATACCATTTATTAATTTGGGAAAAATTGGCTTCTTGAAACTGGATACATTTTATGATATTAATCTTACTTCAAGAAACTTTAGGAAGACTTTAAAAAGAGCTTTTTTCAAAGGTTTGTGTTTAATTTTTAAATTGTGGAAGAGATGGAATCTGGGATTTATCATTACTTTCCTATTGCTGTTATAGGGCAGCTCTTAGTCCTTTGCCTTTTTAAACTGGGTTACACCAATCCACAAAATGTTTATGAAGATTATTCATATTTCATAACAGGATGGAAACGGAAAACAGGTTTGGAAACAGTTTTAAACCTAGTTACCCTCATCACCCATACACTTCTGTATGTGTGTCAGCCATCTGCCTAACATGTTCCTGTGAATTGCTTGGTGCCCTGAAGTCACATTATAGCCACAAAGGTTCTCCGTTAAACAAAAGGCATTTCAGCATCCTTGGATCTAATGTGGAGGCAGCACTCCCAGAAATGACAGTGGTTCCTGTAATATCTACTTGTCAAAGTGTGTATAGATTATGTCAGAGATGAGGTTTCTTGTACCCAGACAGCTCTGAAGCTTGAGCAAAGGTTCTCTCTTGGAAAATCCTGGTAGGGTATTAAAACAGCTCTTCACTGACAAGATGGACACAGCTTTTCCAGAGATAACTGGCACAAGCAGAGCAGCATGGGAATATGCAAACTTGTGGAAGAGCACCCTGAAATCCCAAGGGAGCTCTGATATTTATTTAGTATTGCTCCATGTAATTTCCTTCCTGCATGTTTGCACAAAGGGAAGTTTGGGTTATTTTAAACTGCTTGTTCATTCTTGTGTTGGATCCTCTGATGCAGTCACTTTGCAGGAGCGATCCTTGGGGTGATTATAGGACTGTTGTTTCACCCAGTAAAACAGAGAGGGAGGCTAGGTAGAGAACTAATAGAGCAGAGAAGCTATGTCTGATGTAAAATAATCTAATAAAATTTCCTAGCCTTTTCCTCAAAAAAGAAATATTTGGGTGCTAAATTCTTTTGCTACTTATCAAATAAATAGAACACAGACATGAGAAAAGCTTGCTGCTGTCTGTTGGTGATGCCTTTAGCCCCCAGAAAAAACAGCTACATGTATTTTTTTTACAAATGTATATGTATACATATATATATAAAATATACACATTCGTGAAAAGACACACATATATTTCTATCCAAATACACACACACATGAACACAGAGATGTTTGGCAGTATAATTAGCTTCATAACTTTGAGGTTTGATTTCCTATTCATGTACAGTGACACAATCAAACTTTTGAATAAATTATAGGCAAAATCTTTCTGTTGTCTAACATTTGACCTGGAGTTTCTGTAACCTGCTGTTTATTAAGACATACGGTACAATTAGGAGCTCTAAACACTTACAAGGATCTGTTGCCTGGGGGAGTATGTACACAGCATCTCCATTAAGCAATTTAAGTGTTGTTAGTGTCAGCTTTAGCTTCCATTTTTTCACTTTCATTTCCTGTTCTAAGTACATACTGTGTATCCCTCTGCGCATTACATGATAATGGATAAAGAAAAATTGCCAGTAGAAGCCTAGTTTATTTGAAACTGCATTTTGTCACCAGTGGTTTCCCTTCCCCGATTGTATAACTGCATTCCTTCTGGCCATGGACAAAGGTCAGATGTTCAGAGTAATTTTATTAGATCTATCAACAGCCTTTGATACCTCACAAATGAGGGATTGCTGACCCGCCTGCTGTTGGCGCTTTGTGCTTCCTCTTGTGGATAGTTTAGTTTAATGTGTTGCTTACTTCTTCTGTGTATTGTGGACTCAGATGTTAGGATGACTGGGTGTATAAAGCTCATTAAATGGCAAAATGTCTGGGCAGCATACTATTCCTGTGTACAGAAGTGTGTCTCTATTGTGTAAAATATGGGGAAATCAGAGTTACATCATGCAAAACTAATAGTAGAAGAGTCTCTTTGAATTTTTTTTCTTTGATAACAGAATATCTCTTTTGAGTTGCTCTGACAGGAATGACAAATATAAGGGTCACTTCTGTAGCGACTTCATAGATGCTTAAGTCTAATACCACAACTGCAATCTAGTTTCCTTATGGTGGTGTTTGGTGTCATGGTTAGACTTTTCCTTGTTTCCATAAGAGATTTTTGTAAAGGCTTTGGAGCAGCTGTTATCCTGCTTTTTAATTTTATTTGTAGATCATTTTTCTTTTGCTGTGGTTTGCTAATCGAGCAGTTCTTAACTGTCAACTGTTAGAGAAATTTCTTTGCATTATGGCCCAATTGTGTGACAATGATTTCTCTCCATCTGCTATATTCCTCATTTCTAATTAAATCTGAGCACAGGCTCAAATACATCCTGAAATACCTCATATTGAACACAATTCATATTAAGAGTGCGATATTAAATTAATGTTGACAGATCTGAAGGAGCCACAACTACAAAGGCAAGACATTGATTGTGTTTTAAGTAAAGCAACGTAATCTGCAGCCCATATCCTGTCTCAACCACCTTAACACCAGATTTCCTACTCTGTGTTGCTTAGCACAATTGTTCTTCACAAGACATTTTATGATTCCAGCTTTGGACCCTTGTTTGTGCATATTAAGGTCATATTATGGTCTGTAAGGTCTGGAAGGCTTTTACTGGCAGATTCTCATGTATTTATGTATTTGATCCTATAATGACACAGTCTTTTCCAAAGACTTTGCCATTTGATATTTGGTAAATCTTGGTTATTTCAGAAGTATTATGGTGTTACACAGTTACTGCTGGGGAGAATTGGTTCCCTACCAGCCAACATGAATGGATGTATTTTATGGGAAAAACAAGACTTGAGGAGGGGACAGATGGAAAGGAAGGTAAGTTCATCTGCTGGCATCTCACTTCATGATGTCATTAGCACAAAACTCGGAGGAATGCATGATTCTTGGGAACACCTCAGAGCCCTGTGACACAGGAACAAGTACCAGAGTCCTTAAAGGGACCAAAAGTTCCTTATGCATGTATAAAACGACAAAAAAGCCCCATGTTCTGAACCTATCTGTATGTACATATAAGCATCTAGTAGAGCCTAACAACACTATTTGTAAGACATTAAGCCTGCAGTAAATATCAGATGTATTTAAAATAAGAAACATATTAATATTGAAAGTGCCAAAGAGGGCATTTTTTTAGCTACCAAAAATTTAAATTTAAACTCACACAAACAGGAGTGAGTTAAGGATCTGCCCTGCTAGGTTTTAACCTTGAGGTTATGGAACAACAGCAGAGATTGGAAAGTGTTAGGCACATTGGCTCCCTTGGATCTGTATACTAAAGAAATGGAAAAACAATACTAGGGGAAAAACATTTTTTCTTTTAAATTCATTTCAAGGCACTTAAATGAATAAGAAACACTGGAGGCCCTATAATACTTAAATCATTGGTCTGCTAAAATTGGCAACTACATCTCAGCATCTGCTGACTGAGCTGACACACCCAAGGCATTCAATTATCTCACAACAGCCACACGCCCTGTTGTGTTTTGCTTTGCACTTAGTGCAGTCACTTGGTGACATTTAAATGCGGGCTAATTATAAACACTTTCCATACACAACTGTTCCAAAATCTAATTCCTATGCATATTCATGTTGGATCTGGTTTACATACAGCGTCATCACTGCAGTCATTGTGATTAAAAAGTATGGCACAGTTATTACACTGATTAACCTCCATCAGACTCGCATCTATTATACAGTAGTTCTTGATCCTTCATGAATATTTTTTCTTCTACATTCTATTTATTTTTCAGCATGTTCTTTGATTGAACTTATACAAAAAACAGATTTGTGAACTTTTTAGAATAGGAATTTGTTTAATTTACGTTCTTTATATACAATATATGCTTTACCATTTGCTTCTTCCTGGTTTTAAATTTGATTAAAAAAGTCAGCTATTAAAGTTTGAAAAAGTAGAGCACTGTGGCTTTTGTCTAAGCTAGAGAATATCACACTTTCAAATTGTTTTTACCTTTAAGCTAAATCACTGCATATTGAATGAAAAACAATTTTTTTTGTGCAACAGAATGCTTTGCAATTGATGCCAAAAAATAAATCAGCCAAATTATTATCTTTTGCTTTAAAGTTCTGTAAATCAAGAGGCCCAGATGCATAGTTTAATAACACTATGCTGCAACTTTAACAAGGACTACATTTGTCTTTAAGTCCACATGATAGTGAAAGCTTAATATGAAAAACTTTTGTCTAGCACAAGTGATTTGAAGATGTTTTGCTCCATGCATGTGAACTCAGCAGGTGATTCTTGCCTATCTTTGATGTCAAACAGCACAAAACTTCAGTGAGTAGTAGCTTCAGAAATGCAATAGACATAGCTGAGTCTTCATATGAAGCTCATGCTTGAACTACATCAGAAGAACTGACATCTATTATGGTGAGCAAAGACAAGTGTTTGAAAAGAGATTCAAACAGAAGTGTCAGAATTTACAGTGCATAGTTTTATATAAGTTGATTTTAACCAAGCATATCTCTATGAACTCTGCAGGATAGAAAAGAAATTTCAAAAGGCAGAGAAATTGTTGTCATCTAAGGGCATGGAATGTTTTAATAGCTTAAGGAAGAACATTTCTGAAAGGTTATATGGTGATCCATTTACTTTGACTGAGTAATAAGGCTCATCATTGTCACGGTGAGGTTTTTAACCCTTAGAACAATGAAAATGTTCCAAATGCATTGCCAGAATTAAAAAGCTGAGAGTAATTGGCTCTTTCAGAGATTTTTAGTCTCTTCAAATACACATTTCCCATTAAGATATATGAATAAATAAAATGCACTTTTTCAGTCACCATAGGTCTGACCTGGAGTCTCTTCCTTCAGTCTAGAATAAGACATATCTTAGGATAAGGACTTGCACTTACATATCGTCACTTTTAAGGAAAGAGCATTTAGACAAGACTTCCATTAAAGACCATTACATTTGTTTATTGTCTTTCTTCCATTTATTAATTTTCTTTCCTTGTCTGGAGTACATACATCCCCATGTGCATTACATGGCACAGGAAAAGAAAACTCTTTGTAGAAGTGTAGTTTGTTTGAAACTCTGTCCTACAGGATTACTTACAGTAGTGCTCTGAAACTATCCCCAAGGAGTCCTGTGTCACAAAACAATGTAATTGTTCTTCTGGAAATGCTTCTTCTTTCGTTAAAAATGGGGCGGGGGGGGGTGGCTAAAAATAATTAATAGTAATAGTAATAGTATATAGTAATATACTAATAGTAATAATGATAGGCAGAACTCCAAGACAGAACTCCTTGGCTGAAGCACACAAAGCAAGAAAGTAATGAATTTTCTAACTGGTAATCAATAATGTGTAGGAATGGGATTTTTCTTTAGGTTTTCTTAATTTGCAAGTAAAACATATGAGAAGATAGTTGCTTAATTACTATGAATTAAAGTTTATTGACTGATTTTTTATTAATTTCTCTACTTTCTATAAGCATGTAAAATCTCTAGCTTTTAGGGAAAAAATTAAAAAGACCAATGGAACTGAGCTTTGTTTTCACTTTGGACTGTAAGTCTTTAGAGGCTAATTTGTTTAAGGCTCTGAACTGTACTGCTGCTCTGTATTCAGATGACTCTTCACTCCATGAATGAGCTAATAATTTAATTATAATATAAGTAAGTTAGTCTATACTACATTTATTTGGAAAGTCATTTGAAGGCATCTCATACTGTATTGAGAGATACTTGAACTTCCTGTCTGGCAAGCACAATTTAAGATAAAGAGTTGTTTAAGTCTTAATTTTATAACATATATTTTCCTTGATGTCTTTTCTTTTGGCTTAAATCTGTATGTAACATAAGGTACACCAGAGAATTGTAAAACTCTTCTGTACCTCAACACCTCTTTCATCCAGCAGGTAAAATTATGTAGTAATTAAAATTACTTTGTTTTAAGATAAACCATTAAACACAAATTTGGTTAAAAATACAAATTTGCACTGAGATATAACATTTTCATATGTTGCTAGATAATCCTCACAATGTTCTAATATTTTAACATATTGAAGTCTGTGTGAAATGCAGCAAGGAGTTTTGAAATGTTTTGGGCCTGATGGAAGATACTGTGGGGTTTTTTTGCATGATTCCTCCTGGTTATAATTAGTATGGATGTAAGACAGGAAAGTGTACAGCATGTTTAAAACATAGAAAGATTTTTAGAAAGTGAGCCTGACCCCAGAACAGGTTGATTCATAGGGTCTCAAGATAAAGCCCATCCCAGAATTTCCTCCCTTTCCCTCTCAGGAAAACAAAACAAAACAAAACAAAACAAAAAAACAAAAACCCAACCAACCAACCAACCAACCAAAAGAACAACAAACAAACAAACAAACAAACAAACAAACAAACAAACAAAAACAAAAAAAAAAAACCAAAAAACCAAAACCAACCAACCAACCAAAAAACCCACCAAACCCTTAAATGACTTCATAGAGATATTTTGCAAAACATCAAGAAAGAAAAAAATTACACAGATGTCAAATACAGCTCCAATGCTTTGTGCAGTCTTAGTTCTGGCTAAAGGCATGCAGGCTTGAGGGGTAATAACTTGTTTCTAAGATTAGGTAGGAATAGGAGTGTCTTTACAGCAAGACTTCCTGTTTCTGCTCCTTAACTGAAAAGCAAAGAGAGGAAAGTGTTGTCACACTGTTGCTTTATCTTTGTGCTGAAACAGCACAAATTCTTTTTGGCAAATGCCCTCTTTCCTAAGAAAAGTAAGGCTGGCTGATTTGAAGTTATATAATTTTAAAAATGTTGGCTGGAAATTCTGTTATGGGATTAACTTCACAAAACTACTGGAAGAAGATAATGACCTTTCAGGATAGCCTCAGACTATCCAGGATACACGGGATCTCTCAAGACGTTTCCCGTATCTCTACGAGGGTTCCTAACCAACATCCTATAAGATACCTTTGGAAAGGCTATTCAACTTTCTTTCACACATATTTCATGCTATATGGAAGAGTGAAGAGACTCATTTACCTCATGTTTACACATTCATAAATAGTGTGCTTAGAGAAAGAGGGGCTGCTCTGGCACTGTTTTAGTGCCCTTTGAGCATCTGAAATAGAGGTGCAACACAATGAACCTTTTTAACATTTTTCCTTTATAAACTACAACAGCACAGTAAAAAATTAAGTGTGATGTAGTTGACAGTCTTACTGACTCCATTCATGTGTCAAAGAGACACTTTATTTCTAGCAGCTGTTATTTGAGAACTTTGTAGGCTACCAAAACTTCAATAGATAATGGATAATCACCAAGCCTGTCCTTATGGGTATAATGTTTATTCTTTCCACAAATGTTCTCTTACCTGGAAACCTTGCCATAAAAATCCTGGGGGAAAAAGTTCCCTGTTGTAGTTTAAATTTTGAGGGGTGTCCCCGGGGAGGGTCCCCCGGGAGACCCCCAGGCTCTAGGGTCGTGGGTGTTCGTGTGCTGGCAGGCAAAGAGACTCAGACGGCTGCTGAGGTGAGGGTTTGTTCAAAGTCTCACTCCAGGCAGGGAGCATGGTCCTGCGGGGAGGGGGAAGGGAAGGGGAGAGGGAGAAGGGGAGAGGATGGGGAGATAGCAGTCCCCGAAGACCACCAGGGCAAAAGAGGAGGAGCCCTCTCCTTTTGCACCCTTATCACAGAGGTTCAAAGGGGCGCGGTAACATTCTCCAGCCAATGAGGTTACAGATACAGGATACTGCAGGGAGGGGACAGACTTGGGATAAACCATACATTTTCCAGGGGTGAGCCAGAGCAAACCATTTCCATAAAATGCAATCCCACAGTTCTCCCTCTTGGACTTGAAATACTGGTCTACTGGTTTTCTGCAGTTTTCTAGAATTATAAGGGTATCATCTGACCTACTTATTGATGTCTTGGAGATCCCTGGATGACCAAATACCTTTCAAGGGGACACTCCACTTCAGTGTAAGAGGTACATAACTAGGCAGTACATCATTAACTGAATCCAGGTCAGTGTCTTGGATTCAGATGAACAAAGATGTTCAAAAACCTCCTATTATAGGAATATCCTGGCTAAAAGCTATGTATCTTAAAATGAAGTGTTCACATTTCACTATTAGGCCTTTTCCTTTTTAGTAGACTCCATCTTCAATTTTTATTAAAAATGGTAACATGCTTTAAATGTCTATTAATGTATGTCTAGTTATAATGGAAGGCCTATAAAAATCCTTCCGACAGCCACATGAATTGCAAAACAATTATACTCAGTAAAATTGCCATGAGTGCCAAGTGAATTAATAATGAAGTGAATCTTAGAAACAAAATTGCAAACAAGGATGTTCATGTTAATCTACACTGGGCCAAATAATTTTAAAATTCTGGAGCAATTTTTCATAAAATTGATGAGCAATATTGCTTTAAAATGATGATAAAAGCTGGGTCACAATACTTTCAATTCCTTATGCAAACACTTTAAACAGGAAACTTTTGTTTTAGAGGGAAGGAAGTTGAAAGATCAGCACATGGGGATGACTGTAGGAGATAATTATGTTTTGTCTGTCTGCATGTCCAACAATGGTTCTCTTGAAGGTTGTATCTAGAACAGAGAAACATTTAAAATACATGATGAAAAAACATACTGCATGAAACATTAAATTAATTTTGAAATAAAAGAGATATTACTAACAAAACTTTGAAATGTAAAAACAGAAATGGATTTATGAATAAACAAAGAAAATTAGTGAGGGGTTATTTCTGGTTGTTGGAGGTACAGGGTTGTTGTTTTTGGTTTTACTTTTCTGGTTTGTTGTATTTGTTTTTAAATAGAGTTCAGTACTCTAACTTTAGAGGTCCTTGACACAGATATCTGCATAACCAAGAATAGTTTATATCGTTTACATTCCACCTGTAATCAGTGTAAAGAAATACCCATTTTAGAGTATGACTAATTTCTCAAGACAGTTATGAAATATAAGTCAAATGAATTACTCTCTAGACTATTTCTCTCCATGAGCATACAAGGACTTCAGTTGCCCAAGTGCAGAATTTTCACAATAAATGAGATGAATCCCACTCTCTATGAAACAAAATTTGCATGGCTAATATATGTGATGCTTTTGGCATTGTCCTGTTAATTCTGATCTTAAGAGAACAGTGAGTCTTTCTGGACCTTGGCTGAGGCAAGACCATGGGAAAGGAGCCTGGTTGCAGGGGGAAGACTCTTGTCTTATGAGGGTACATCCTTCTGGAGAGAATTTTTGTGAGCCTTCTGAAGTAAGAGGCACTTGATTCTTGTCTGTCCCAAAACCAAATGATTTGAGTCAGCCATACATGAAATATAATGGGAGAAGAGTTGCAATTTTAGTCTACACATTTCAGCCTGTTTTGGTGTGTTTTTTGCTAGACTTCAACTTTGTCTAAACATGGTTGAATTATTTGCATAGAAATAGCTACTGAAATGTTAGGTTATTATTATAATGATGTCATTGTCCGCTCCAAAACACTAAGACAGGACTCTCTCTTTTAAGCATAACCACCTGAAACTTGGGCATCTAGTCTGCTAGGCCTAAATGTCAACAGACATACTCCCCTACCATAAAATAAATATTTAGATAGGTGTAATGACTTGCCTTCCTAATGTGCCCATCTCTCACCCAATAAAAATTCTGTAGGAGTTCCATATCAACATCTAGTAAAGTATTAGATGAATAATTCCTAGCTGCAATTAAATGAAAGGAAGGTATCTTTCAAGGAGCTTAATGAAAGCTAAGGTTGCAAAGGAAATTTTTATGGGTACTTACTGTAGGCTTCAGAGCCTTCTCCCCCTGATTCTCAAAGCTTGCATGATGATTGTTCCCAAAAGGTTTATTCTGGGTTGTGATATGAAGGGATCCATTAATCCTATATTTACTGAAATTTTTTTGTTTTTAAGAATTTTTAGTGATTAATAGTAACATTATTGTTAACAATGTCTTTGTTATTTTTAATATTGAGAACAAAAATTAATAATAATATAGTAAGACCATCATTATTGGCAGTTTTAAAGCAAATGCAGATGTTGAAGACATTGGTCTTTTTTTAAAGGATCTGTAAATATTATGAATGATCAAATAGGCATTCAGTAAAAGAAATCACTTTTTGTGAAGAAAGACTTCTAACCTAAGCAGTGAACCAAACAACAGATTTAAAAATTGGCTTGGTTTTATCTTTATGCACATTATTGAATTTTGTCTATGGCTTTGCAGTAATATGGGGGGTTTGATTAAGTATGAAATCAGAACATTTATTTAGATATGCTAAATATAACAGAAATAAAACAAGAAGCTGATTTGCATGCACAAATGCCAATTTTAATACTTAAATAAGCAATTTCAGTTTTTCCTAATATTGAAGTAACTATATGTTTTTATGAATAACATGTCCACAACATTTATCAGTGAAAGACAGTGCTTATTTCAGTAATGCCTGTTAACATTCATAGAAACCCAATAAGTTTTCTTTTCAGTCGGTACACAGCATTATATCTGTGATAGATGTTATATCACAGAATTTAAAACTTACCTTTTATTTTAGTAGAAGTTATTCCACAGCTAAAATTTTCTATATCAAATGTTTGGCCAAAGACATTTTTTACTAGGAAGTTTTAAGCAATTGGAAATTGAAGTTTACACTGGAAGTTTCACTACTGACTTAGTGACAGAAACATGAAGAAGCTATTATAATTTAACATGTAGAATGAACCTCCATATATCTGTGGCAAATACAGACTTTGCTGCCTCAAGGGTTTGGCATTTTTAGATAAAAAAGAATCAATGTCATTATACACAGTCTCTCTAGAGCATCATAATTATTCTGCATGCATACAATATTTATTTAAAACTTAAAATTAAACTTCAAGAGGTGGTCATTTGAAAGCTGGCAGTCAGTGAACGGATTCTGTCTCCATAAAAAAGAGAATATTTCTTCTAAAAGTTAAGAAGTAGATCAAAACGGTCTTTCCAGTAACTGACACTTTAGTCATACAGATGCTTTTTATGTGTCAGATTTATTAATAAAGAAGGTCCATGGGAATGAACAGAAGAAAATCTTGAGGATGTGACTGTCAGTTTTTGATATGTCAGGTATAATTTTGTAACTGTGATTTTTGGGTAGCAGTACACACACAGCATTGTACTGATGTTTGTGTACTTCTTTGTACTATTTCATTTGTGATGACTGAGAAAGAAGATGAGGCGGAGATGTTTTGATACAGGATTGAAACTTGAAACTGCAGTCCTTCAATTTGAACAGCATTCCTTTTTCATCTTTCTTTTCATGTTACCTTTTTAACTTTTGCTACTGATGTAAAGAAAAAAAGAAAATTTGAAAAGATGCCAGGTGTTGGTTCTTATCTAGGTGAAAGATCACAGAAACTGAGAAAAAAAAAATACAGTTTTATTTTGTCATCATAACAGAATAATGAGACAGATAAAATAGTTGTCAACAATAAGTGTTTGTCCTCCAAAAGCCAACACACCATAATTTAAACTGTGATATCACTTCCTACTGCTCTAAGAAAATATGCACATTATTATAATTAGCTGGCAGTGTAATATGTTGGTGTTGCTATTCTGCAAATAATAGCATCTTCTTTGGCTACTCTTTGTGTACGTTGGAGATTTAACTTATCAAAGTGCATACAGCAAAGAATTGCAAAAGAATATTACAGTGCACCACCTGAAGAAAGGGAATGGTCTTTTCCCCTTATGTTATTCTTCTTATAGAGTATGTTACATTAGAAGAGGGAAGAAGTACAAAGTCCTTATTTTCAGCAAATTGCTGTCAGTTGGAAGCTTGATTTATTTTGATTGGACAAGTGCTTATAAACAATCCTTTCATTCATGGATTTAGTAACACACATCAAGGATGCTGTTTCAGTATTGAACAGCAGTACTCAAGATTCTCAAGTCAGGCATCTGCCTAAGTGTTTTATTGTTTCAAGCCATAAACAAAAGCAAGGGTCAGCACTGTAGGAATTCTAGTGACCTGAAACCTGCTCCTTCACCTGTAAGCAAGAACAGCATGAGAACAAGAAAAGTTCCTTTCATTACCCAATAGATTACTATAATTAATGTTTGAATGCAGTGAAACTGTTCACTATTGTGCATCAAAACTGCTACTTCTGTTCATATTCCTTATGATTAAATTCTTAATTTTCTCATGCACCTTGTACAGAAGTTATCCCTTGTTTAGCTTATGAGAATTTCTTTTCAGAAAAAGGTGAAAAATACATTTTAGAGATGATATTTTTTCCAATTTTGTAGGCTCTTCCTGCTTAACCCTTTAGCTGTTCACGGTTCTCCATGTGGTGCTGCTTCAAACACATCTACTTTTGTAAACATCAGTCAGAGCCCAGCTGCCCTGTATACTTAAGAAAAGTCAAAGTTCATTTGTTCATTTTTTTCCTTCCTTCCTTTTTTGTGAGATACAGCAGTTTATTCATTCACATCAGTCTTTTAACATACAAGGTATCTGTTCCTTTCATCTGGCTTTATGGCTAAACAAGGATAAACACAGAGGATGTCTTAGAAAATTTCTTAAAATTGTACCACGCTACTGTCATGTCTCCTCAGAATCCTCTGTTTTTATAGAATTTGAACATACAAAATACTGAGAATTAAGCTTGGATGCAAACAACTCTTGTCTGTACAAAACCTGAGCTGATACAGTCTGATCAAAGTGACTAAGAGGAGCATCATGAGCTCCCTACACAGCCTACAGAACTGAAAAAATGGATATTAAATAATGGGATTGAGCAGCACTTACAAATTGCAACACTTATAATCATTTTAAAAGAAGCCACTCAGCCTTTGCATATGTGCAGGCTTTCCCCAGGCTCAATTCTTCAATCCTTCAATTCTCCCCTCTGGATCTAGGGGTAGAGCTTGCCATTCACCAGGGAAATCTTCTGAGCCAGCTGCTCTTTTCCACAACTCCCTATAGAATGCATGGCCAATTGAAGCTGCTCTGCACTCTACATTCTTCCTCTGACGAAAGCTCTTATTCATTCTTGAATGCCTGCTTCTCATTTTCAGGAGCCCAAATGCCTTTTCCACTTTAGCCCTGACTCAAATTCAAGATTATTTGGTCTTGGCAGTGGTGTAGATGAGTAAGGAGTGCCCTATTTGTGTTGTCACACACAAAATTAGTTTCTTTTGGCTCTGTGGAAAACAACGTCCCATCAGTTTTGGCTCTCTACTTGCTGCCTCTTCCTTCAGCTCCTTAAAAATTTTCCTGGCTGTTCCTCCTATCTTGACTTCAGCTTCCTAGGCTGCCAGGGAGGGGAGGCTTTAGGCTATAGGTATACTCATCCTTTCACTAGGTGTGGGGACTCACATTAAAGGAGGGTACCTGAAGCCACCTAGTTTCTTCTAGCAGATTCCTGTAACTCACTGATAGTAAGCAGTACCTCTCCTGCTCTTTGGATGTATAAAGGGGGATTACAGGGACCACACAGTACACCCCTCAACAGCACCTGTTCGTGTGAAGAAATGTTTGCAGGGTAAGAAGACAATAAAGCTGAAGGAGAAGGAAAACTCTTCATAGATCCAGCTCCTGCTGGGTCTTGGGTCATGGTAGGTGGTCACCTGAAGTTCACTTCTCTGAACAGTTCCTCTACAGATAAACATAATTGAAAATGAGAAAATCAAAGCCAACTGTGAGCTAAAAAATGAATAAGATATCTTGGAACAATTTTCAAACTGTTTTGGGTGCTTTAGGGAACGTGAATTGCTTACCTGGGAGGAATTCTGTCCTACCCCTTGAATAAAACCAGAACTGCTTGCTCTAATTGCAACGTCATCTTTAGAATATCTGTCTGTGTGTTAGGTGAGTGAGTGTGTGTGTGTGTAACTGCAATCTTCCTGGCTTTGCCTTGCTGACATCCCTGCCAGTCAGCAGCTGCACACACCAGCCAGCCCTCTTTTGTGCCAATCTGGTGGTGAGTGGTGCAGAAACATTTTAATTAATGTTGAACTTCTTGAAGTTGAAGTGAAAACAATTACAGCTCAATTTTACTTTGCCTCCTCACTTTCATCACTTATATTCTCTCTTCCTCCTCCCTCTCCATTAGAGAGCTTCATTTCACAGAGTGTGAATTATAATCTAATTATTATATTTTAAAAAGGCAGACAAGGCATTGTTTCTTCATCTTTCAGTTAAAAAGCTCTGAAATAACAAAGGAAAAGCTCTCTCCTTCTTGAGTGCCAGGAGCATAGAGTCATTCCCATCACAGACATCTCATTCTTCCCCATCTGTGACTTTTTTTTCTTCCCTTTTTGTACAGAGGGGATTGCATCTTTCCCTTAACAACTGTTTGCACACCAGACTCAGAGAAAGTTCACAGTACACATCACATGTACACTGGATATGTAAGTGAAGTGATCTGTAGCACAGCTAATTAGACCTAAATTCTTGATTTACTATTTATAAAACAAAATTGATTATTACTTCATCAACAACATTTAAAGCATCATTAAGAGAGGTCTGCTCCAGCAGCCTCAGGTTAAATTTTTTAACAAGCACTTTAGTTGCTAATCTGTGTTATTGCTAACATATGTAAACTTCCTAATGCTAATTGCATTCAGCTGTGAATCAAACAATGTCTAATTCTCTTCAGGATTAATTATGCACATGTGCTGCCTGCATTCCTAAACATGGTTCTCATAAATAATAAGAGATATATCTCGGCAGATGGGATTTTTCCAACCAAATGATCTGTTTATCATGAATAAAACAATTGACATATACTACACTTCTAATGCAGAGTCACCACAACATTGCCATGTTTTTTAATCATAAATAATTGCTGCGACAGTTGTTTGTGTGAACGTGTTTTTGTACAGCCAAGCACTAAGAAGCATGTCCTTCAGTAAGCACTCTTACCTTTGTGTGCACCTTTCTTTCTTCTTTCTTTTTCATCTTTTTTGATTTGAAGGTGCATAACAGTGGTTTATATCATGTGTTTGATGAATGAGCTAAAAGTCTCCACTAAAAGTACAAGTTTTGTAAGCCCCCGGGAAATCTGGTTTTAAGTACAGAGCAGGAAAAATTGCTAAAGTGTTATGTATTCTGCTTGTTTCAGGAAGAAGCAAGGAGTTTCTGGCATCCACAGCCAACCTTGGCAGTATCTGTCTTTAGAATTTCTTTTTTTATTAGCCTAAAAGGGCTGATAATTAACTGAATTTGTAAAATTAACTTGAAAAATAACTTCCAGTGCTGAGTACATGGCAAGTAGAAATAACTGTCTTAAAATGGCGTCTGACAGCAATAGAAGAAATTTTCCTCTAAAAGGGGGAGACAAAGTTTTTCTATCATTCCTTTTAATGAAGCTATCTTCTTTTAAATAGAATTTAAAATTGAGCTGCAGCAAGCAACTCCATAGCATGTCTCTTCTCATACAACACAGATGTCTTGGTTTCCACTGAAAAGGACTTACATGGAAAATACATCAGAATAGCAAGGATTTGATGCTAGTAGAGGCTTATAAAATTATGCTGTTCAACTATATACTATTGCACCCATTATTTTCTGTCTTACTGTGGAATATTTTAATTAGCCCTGATGGTTTAGGTTGATTTGAATTTTATATTGAGTCACTATTTTTTATTTATTTTTTTTTTTTTTAATCCTAAAACAAAAGTTGAAACAGCATGGTATTAAGGAAAGGTAATAAACTAATAGCTTAAGTGTCTGAAGTCTTTCACTAGAGGTGGGACCCAATTCCTGGCAATGTACCCTTATGCTACTTCTTTTTCTGGTGCCATTTGTTGATGTGAGGAAGTGGTTGAGCACTTGTGCCTCATTTAGCTCCTCATTTCTCAGTTGAGTCTTGCAAGAGAGGTTATAGACTGGTATAATGGTTTTTGTAATAAGAACACCTGTCCACTAGTCACTATACCTAGATCATCAGCTAATTTCATAAGGCCATCAAAAACTCAGTTGGTTATCATTGATGACCTCTGCTGAATTTCAGCTGGTGACATTGAGATGAAAAGCTGTGCTTTCTATTACTAGTCAGTGAGTCAGCCTGCCCTTGGCTCAGTTTGGGCAAGATAAAACTTGATGAAGCTGTGGCTTATCTGTGTTAAAGTGAGATTCTAACGTGACAAAATGGTTGATAATCTGGAAAACACATTTTAAATAGCTTGAACAGCTTTATTACAAAAGGAGACATTTTCTGATCTTTGAAATCAGATAATTCATGATAATAGCGTGTAGCTAAAAGAATAAAAGCAACTGAAGAGCTGGGAGAACTGAAGCATCCAGCTGTTTCTCAGCAGAGAATTGCAGAAAATATGTTTAACAGTGTAAGGTGCTGTTCCAGAGTGTGAGAGACAAGATCATGTGGGTAGAATGCTACCATTGGGTGGTACACTACACCCAAAAAATCTACAATTTTCAGGATAGTTATTTGTACTTTTACACAAAGCCTAGGAGCTGTGCTCATTTAAGTTATTTGAAAACAGCTCAGATGATCATTTATAAAAGAAAAATGCCTTTTGAGGGCTGAAAGAATTCCCAAGCTTGTGTTTAAATAAGATTTGTAATTTCAAGTAAAGGTGAATTTCACTTGCATTTCTGAAATGTAAAAATTAACTAAATCACTCTGCCATTAAAGGAACCAGATGATACATCTGAAAGGTCTTGGACCCCTGAAGATATTGGACCTTCTTACCACTGGGCTGCTTCTCAGCCTGTGGTCCCCCCACGGGCAGACTGGCTACAGCCTCTTGTTTTATTTTGGATATGGAAATTTGGCCCCAGACAGGGTGAGTGACATCCTTTCAGTGAGCAAAGGTGATGTACAGAGAAGAGATAAAGTGTTGCACGGGGGAAAGTACTACCTTGTTTCTCAGTCAACAGTAAGATCTACCTACCTTTTCCTCTCAATTCCATCATAAAGACCTAAATTAAAATTAACTGTTAGCAAAATACTGTAGTCCCTGACAAGCAATTCTAAGTAATTTAAATAAAAACATAATACAACCCAGTCCACTGGTATTTTTGCTATTTTTTTCACCTGAAAACCAAAATAATTTGATTGAAACTGTTCATCTGTATCCTGAAGTATAATTGTTTTATGGGTTTCAAAAAAAGGATTGTTGACATTGTGTAATCATTTTGGAAAGCATAAACTGGATTTCTTTAGGATGGAACAAAACTGGATTATATTCTCCAAAGGCAGACTGAAAGCATAATTGCTGCAGACAGGTGTTGAATCCTTGAGCTATACAAGGACTGGTCTAAATTAACTTCTCATTGAAATATTTGCAGTGTGGATGCGAGGTCCTCTACATCAGGTGTTTTATTTTGCAGACCTACTGAAGGCTACGCTGCTAGTCCATGCACAGCCCTGAAGGCCATGAAGTATACCATTCAAAAATGCTGAACTTCTTTGAAAGCCTGTGTGCAAGGGGGGGTCACAGAATGGGATTCCACCCCGTGTGGTTAAATGTAGACATCTTAAAGATAATTCAACAAGTCCTTTTGAAAATAGGTAGCATCATGGGCAAAATAGATCTTGACATATTTTTATTTGTCTGAAAGAAGATCTAGAAGATGATTTCATGGTTGATTTAGCACAGAAGTATAAAATTGTCACATGAGTATGAATGGAAGAGGGAGGTACCTTAAAAAATGAGGTCATACTGTTAGATTGTGTCTGTGCATCTAAACAAAACAGGACAAGAGAGAAAGTGCAGGCTCTGCATGGGTTTTGACCCTATGGGTTTTTAGGCCATGCTCACTGGAGCTGCCTGCGTGAAGCTTGACCACACCCCTGGGCAGTGTCAGTGGAAAGGCACCAGGAAGGGCCCTCTCCATTTTCCACAGTCCTCCCCTTCTTCTGCAGCTGGCTTTTGTGTCCTCCAAACACTATGTGCCTTTGTGCTGCTTTCCACAGCGTGGAGGTGCACAGGCTGCAACACACTGCTCAGCAGGTTTCAGATTATGAGCATAAAAACATACAAGATATAACAGCTGCATGTTGGGGCCATGACAGCAATACATGAACCCAGTGGAGGCACAGGCCATTTTCACCTCCAGTGTGATTCCACTTGGTATTTTGCCCATGGCTTCATTCAATCCAAATGTCCCCTTCATTAAAAAGTGGAGAGCCATAAATAAACCTAAGAGAAGAAAAAGAAAGAATTTCAAGCCTTAGGTATTTGACATAATTGTTCTCCTAGAAAGGTATTTTCTCATTGTAGTGTCTCAATTTCATTCTTATTGTTGTCAATTGTGACTATATTGTTGTTTGATGAGGTTTTCATTTCCTCACTAATGAACGAAAGACATGATGTTTGAAAAACAATATCTATACAGGGTGGCAGGAACTTGAATTAAAGGGGAATGTTTTCTGAACCAATGAGGAAGGAAGAACATCTGTTTCTAGATTTCTTTTGCCTCCTCACATTAAAATATGTTTTGAAGAACCTAGTGAACTGCTGAAAGCTTGAGAATTTTTATCAAGATGTTTTGTTTATGCAGTGCTGGTGTTTCTTAACTATATGCACAAGATAAAAGACTGTAATATGCCTCCTAGTTAAAACTTTGACCTCTAGTAATTTTCTTAGTCACTGCTGGCAAAATGAGTGAAAGTCCATGGCACATGGCTTTAATGCTCATCAATACCAGATTCTTCAGCCATTTTTGCATAAAGTCAGACTATCATCCTAGACCACTTCCACAGATTCTTCTTAAATAACTATAATTTATTTTTATTACTCTAAAAGAAATAATTAAAAGGTGTCAGCTATTTTTTATGTTCTATTCTTTACAAATCAACCATTTCCAGTTGAGGATGAATTTTCTTGTGCTTCCACATTTACTGTCATATGTAGGACAAGAACTCAAGCACCGATTTTTTGCACAGCTTTATGCCTTCCCACCAAGCTGCATGAAGTTATAGTTTGTGGTTATAACAGCTGACCCCAAGCTCAAAATTGAGGGTTTTGTGTGAAGAGCATCTCCCTGCTCCTAACAGAACTTGAATCTAACAGTGCTCCTGTGCTTTATCTATTTCAATACTGAATGGAGTCCTGTATTAGAATGTGATTTTATGCAAGGGATCAGTGGCTTTCAAGAAGGAGTACAGCATTGCTGCCATCCGTCACCCTCTGGCCTGCTCTGCAGACAGGCTGAAGCACTCTACATTTGCAAGTCCTCTAAGACATTCTCTCAATTGCTTCTGTGAAACTGTTTGGATGAAACACCTAAACTGATTAGGTCACCATTATGGACATTAACATACTGAAGTGTTTGAAAAGGGCAATAGCAGGGCCCTTTGGATGCTAATGACAAAAGGCATATTGGAAACGATGAACTTGGGGTTTTTCTCTGTCTGTTTGTTTGCTTTTTTGAAGGGACATGGGGGTTGGTGCAGTTGAGGTGTTTCTAAAAATTAATTTTCCATTTCCTACAGCTTAATGTTTTGAGGGTTTTTAATGAGTCTTGTTTAGAAGTTTACTGATCAGACAGAGAAAAGCACATACATGTGTAATTGTGAGGGTAGAGAGAGGGTCACTGATGAATAGATTGCTATGGCAGTATTATCACTTGCAAGGATGGGGGTGTGTTTCCCTGTACCCCCTTCTCCTTATTCAATTGCAATTGCATTCAACAATCTGTTGAGTTTTCATTAAAAATAACCATACTAATGGACAAAATAATTTGATTTATTTTGAATTTCATAATTTGGCATAATTTCTGCTTACTGTAAGAGCCAATAAATATTCAGATTTTTCATTGGGTACTATAGCAAAGCAGCTTTTTGGGGAGTCTAATAAATGGCTGCTCTACTGAGATTATGGAGGGTTTAAATCACCCGGTTACTAACTGTAAGGAGATGCCACTAAAACTAAACAAAAGTCCATCTGCAAATATCAGCATTTTATTTGCTCTTCATCAGAAGCTGGTTGCTATTGAAGAAGCTGATGCTCCAGCTGGCAGTCCAAATTGATAGAATAAAGCACATGTGAACTTCCTAAAGAGGGCTTTGTCTGGGCTTAAGTGTTTGCTGAGCTCAGGGAACATGGTACACAGTTGCTCAAACAATTTCTGATTTACTGATACTAAGTGGTAGAGAATACTGGGTAAAAAAGGCTACAGAGACACTTGGATGGGTAAAGACTGAACTGTTATGGAGGACACAAGAAGAAAATCATAAGGCTATTTTTCGAAAAATGACTAAAGGTTTTCAGGAGAAGGTCAATATCTGAACAACTGTAGCTGTGTATTGTTTGTAGATGGATGTCCAGGTGCTGAGATTTGTCCCTATGCTCAATGCACATTAAGTGCATTGCTCCACTCACAGTCTGTATTACTTTTGTATTTCTACTATATGAACACTTAATAGTCAAACTTGTGGAATCATATTGCAATTTATAGCACAGATAAAGTTATGTGGCAAAAACTACAGCCTTACTCTGATGGCTGACATCTTAATTACTATAAACAGAACATGGCTAGATAGGGCTGCTAAACTGGACTGGAAGTGAGATGGACATGCAATCTGGAGCCTGTGATTAAGCAATCAATGGGAAGGAATCTTAATGCTGGGGTCTAGATAGAAAATACCTTACAGGGAAGTTGATAGGAAAGCCCAGAAGACAAGGCATCTGTATATTCTAAGCCTAAGAGGCAAGGCAGAAGGTTTTGCCTAACACAGGTTCAGATAAAGTTTAGGGTTACCAGAATTTTAAGTCTGAGGTGAGGGGACAGAAACGGCAACAGGCAGTGTAGGCTAGGTGGGGACAAATACTTGGGAAAGTAAGATGGGAAATGTACTAAGAACTACAGACCAAGTTGCAGCAGGTAGGAACTCAAGTTAGGAATCAAGAATCAGAATAAGACTCAGAGACAAATTGCAAGTTGCTGGAAGTGTTTTCTATAGCCCTCTGAGTCCGTTCAGAGGCTTTATTTCATCAGGATTAAAATAAAGATGCTGTCTGTGAGGTAGCTACCTTGATCCCCTTTATAACCAGCAGGGAAAAATATGCACCTGACGGATGTAATTCATCTCTTCCTAAAGCAGATGTTTAAAATAAGATTGATGAATTGCACCCTAGAAGTGTCTATTTCTCTCCATTAATTATGAACGGGGGCTGTAGTAACTAGCTGAGACATATGCTTTTGTTATAAATGTTGGATGTCTAATGTTGGATGAGATGAGTCCTACAGCCTCAGGTGTCCTCGTCATTCCCCTGCATTGCAGCTTTATCCTAGTCAGTTAAGGCCCTGATCCATCAAACAATTAAATATGGACATAGGTTTTTGAGAAAGAATGTGATTAAATGTTTGGGGGAATTGTAGGCAGATGAGCAAATGCTTCAGTGTGGGAAAAGTGGATCTTGAATTAACAACTTAGTTTGTCTTCCAGGAGTCTGCCACAGCTTTGGTAAAAATCTCTGTCTCCTCTGTACTTGAAGCTGCATTCTGTCTCTAATGAAACATACCATCCCTGCTATCCATACCTTAAGTGCATGCACAGACTTGGTTTTCTGATAGCAATTCTGCAAAATCAGTCATCCACATATTTGGAAAAGTAGTCACCAAGGGGCTTGAAGAGTAGCCAAGTGAAATTAATCTCTGAATATTCAGGTGAATATTCAGGTGTATTTTATGATTTCTCCCTGGTTATATCAGAAATTGGGAGCTGAAGTAGTTTAATCAAAATTTTAGGCTGCACAAGATCTGTGTTTGATGGAATGTGGCTCAAAGGGGGAGCTCCTTATCATGTAGTGCAGCTGTCACAAAGAAGGAAGGAATACATAAATGGGGTTGAAAACATAATATCCAAATATTTCTGTTGTAGAAATTCATCAGATTTTTGTAGTGGATTGACTCCACCTTGAATTCAGAATTTTGATATGGTCTCCCACCTTTTTATCACAACTGGACATTAGTCTTGATGGGTAGATTATTAGATAAGGGAAAAGTCAGCTGGATCACTGGTCAAAGTGCAGAGGTCCACCGTCCATGTTCTGCCTTGGGTGACGAGTCACAAATGAAACTTCTAAGGGATCTGTCCTGAGACTGATTGTGTTTAATATTTTACCAATGACTAGAGGAGAAGACAGAGGGCACCGTCATCAAGTTTGCATGTGACAGCTTCTGGGGACATCATGGCTAGTCTTGAGGACAGAGATGCTGTCCAGATGGACCTGCCAAGCTACACAAATGTGCCAACAGGAACCTCGCGATATTGAACATGGACAAACGCAAAGTTGTGCACTTGTGAGAGACTAAGCCCCTGCACCAGTGCAGGCTGGGCACTGACTGACTGCCTGTCAGCTCAGCTGGAAAGCCCCTGAAAGACCTGCTGGATGGTGAACTAGATATGAGTTCCACCTGGCTGTGATGAGGGCTAGCTGTGTGCTTGGCTGTAGAAATAGGATTGTAGCCACTAGACGGAGGGAAGTGCTTAATCACTTCAGTGTGTTGCTTATTTGGGAGTCTCTGGAACACTACATCTGGATGTGGGCCTCTAAGTACAGACAGAAAAGAGATGCTGATCAGCTGGAGCAAATTCAGCAGAGAGCCATCAAGGTGGCCGAAATCCTGTGAGGGAAGGCTGAGGGAGCTGAGCTTGTTCAGCTTGTTCAAGATTTGTTGTTCCAAGGGACTTTAGGGACTGCTACGAGTACAGAGGCAGGCTCTTTACTGAAGTGCACAGTGGGAGAATGAGAAACAGTGCACCTAAATGGAAGCGTGAGGGTTTCTGATGTTATGAGCATAATTAAGCAGTGGTGCAGTATCACTGAAGTTACAGTATCTATATTCTTGGAGACATTTAAGAGTGGACAAAGTCCTGACCTATTAAATAGGTCTTAATTATGTGTTAACCCTTCTCTGAGCAGAGACTACAGACTTCCTGGCATCCCTACCAATCTAAGTGATGCTGTAAAAAGGGAGCATGATCTGATCTATGCTGATGAATGTGCTGTGCTGGGTAAAAGGAAATTATTATTTAAGAAAAAGGAATTAGGTCTAATACTGCATTAGAGATAGGCAATAGCCCTTTATCTGGATTATAAAGGCAAAGCCTGGTGTGCCTGGGTTGCAAAAATAGTCTGCACAAGCCTAGAAATGCACCTGAGTGGCTTAAAATGCAGGATCAGGAGAGAACAGTAGATTTGTCCTTGAAGGTCATTTTGCCATTTTTTCCTGGTTTGATATTTCAGGGTCACAGGTGAAACTGTCATTGCTTATTTTAATACTGATGGTGTTCCTTCAAAATATGTTATCTGTGATAGATAAAGCTTTTGGGGTATATTTTAATATATTGGTAATTGTTAATCTTATGTAAAAGGCCTAGTGTTGAACACTGTCTTTAATTTGGTTTGTCAGACTATAGGTCTGTGAAAATTTTACTGGAAAATGTAAAAGCACAATTAATCTAATGCTGTGAGTAAAGAAAACAGTAATTCATATTTTCACACTCTATAAATATGAGGGGTTTGGCCATCACAATGGCACACACTTCTGCAGTATGGTGTGTCCATGGTAACATAATAAAAATATATACTTCTTTGAAGTTTAAATACCCTTTTTGAGGTATACAGCACCCTATAAAATTTTATTTGTAAGTGGGATATAGCATACAAACAATGAAAAGCTTTCAAAGATAAATCCATTGCAGGTATTAGAATGCCCTTATAATTATATATTTTTACTATGCATTTGAGCTGACTTGTTATTTGGCACTTTGGGGATGGAAAGATTTCTGTTCAGTTCATGGAAGGTTTTCAACTATATTGGTCCTAGTGTGTAGCAGTGTTTTTATGTAGACATAGGCATATAATACTTATGAAAATACTGGAATGAAGTACCATGAAAATTAATATTCTGCTTTTTCCCTGAAGACCTTTTGAATGAGAGACTTTATGTTATTTTTATAGAAACTTGATATGAACCTATATATATATATATATATATATATATATATATCCTAAATATCACATTCACTTTATTTGCAGCATGCTTTAGCACGATGCCAACATCTTACACGCCATAGAGTATTTATTTTATGTGAGGTATATTTATGATAATTTACATCTTCAGTATAACGTGTATTTGAAATACCCACATTGCAAAGGATCTTATTATGCCAATATCCATGATCTAGACTCTGGATTTTTTCTGTGAAAAAATATAGCCTCAGCAAACTTCTGGAAATATTGTCCTTTTCTGCTCTTGAAATCTGTTTTGTATTTTGGATTTTGTTACCTAAATGTGTTTTAAGGGATTTAAAAGTGTTCTCTACAGTCTTAGTTTTACTTCCAGTGAAACAGAGAGTAAGAATTGGACAAGCAGATAGTAAGAATTAGACATAGCTGTCGTGCTCACGATTGACAAAGCCACCAGTAAATGCACATTAATTTTACTGGTTTCATTACAGTAGCACATTTAGGGTCTTTCCTGAAATCAGTCCACTTCTGATGGCCCCTGTTCAAATACTTGGTAAGAGTTAGTTCCAACTTAGATTGCTTACAGCACCAGCAAAGCCTACAGGGGAAGAAAATCACATTCTGCTGCTTGGATTCCAGTGTGCATCCCAACATTTCTTCCAAGTGTTCTTTACTACAAGCATTGACAACTAATAAATTGTTCACAGAATATCACTGACTCTAGATAATACTCCACCCTGTATTCAGTTATTGTACATTTTACGCATTTCTACATTTTAACTGTACAGTATTCAAGAAAAAATAATAAAATTTTGAAAGAATGTAGCACATCCAAACATCCTAGTACTTGTCTTCCCTGAAGACTTGTTGGTGTTTCTTCACAGCACTTGGGAATATGTCATAAAACTTTTGGAAAAGTGGAACATCCTTCCATGGGATCTGAGAGTCACTGAATGGGTCAGGTTGGAAGGGACCTCAGTGGATGTCCTGATCCAAGCTCCCTGCTCAGGCAGGGTCATCCCAGAGCACATGGCAGAGGATTGTGTCCCAATGGTTCTTGAATATTTCCAGTGAGGGAGACTCCACAAACTCTCTGGGCAAACTTTTCTTTCTTGCTAGCATTGTAAGTATGTAAAATATGGGTTCCCACATTTATATGTGCAGCAGAAATGAACAGCAGCATCTCAGGCTGATGGCAGTTTCTATTTACAGTGGCTAAAGTAACTAGGATAATGAAATAAACAGGACTATGGGAGTAGAAAATATACAATGAAAATTTAGAAATGCTTCTGCAGTTAGCTGATTTTAATGAGTTTCTGATGTTACTCAGATTTTTTAAAATATGACTTCTTGACTTGGGAAAGTGAAAAATACAGAGTGGGACCTTAAAGCACTTGATTCTTATCACAGACAACTTTTGTATGTTTTGTACAGTGTGCCTAGCAAAGTGGCTCCTGGAATGTGCCAAAGTAAAACAGCTAATCGTCATTACTACCACCAATAATAACAATATCTTTGCATTTATATAATTTAGCAATTATCATCTGGCTTCACATCAGCTATTTGGTCTGTGCTTGCGGTTATATGTAATTTCCTCTTTTTACACATCAGTACATAATTGTGTTGACTTCTTGTAACAGCCTCATAAAACCTCTCTTACACTGAACATTCTAGAAAAAGTTGCTGTGTTATGATGCTTTTCTAAAAATAAAAAAATACTTGCCTAAATTCTAGGAAAAATTTCAGCTTCCTCCATAATTGCATGGCCTCTCATCTTCCTTTCTGAGGATCTCTTGAATGTCAAATTTCAGTTCTTGTTGCTGACTCCATTTTCAAGGTCTCACAACAAGTCATAAAAGGAAATTGGCTATTTTTCTGCCACTGCTTCCTGGCTTCTTGTTTTTATCACCACCACTATTAAGAAAGTGCTTGAAAATTGATTTTATGTCCATAGTTTCCCATTTCATAGAAGTCATGACCAGAAAGCTGGCCATAAGAAAATGGAAAAGCAAGATAGTTTGGTCAGTTTTGTAATTTTAGATTTGTATATTTAAGGTATACATTCTTCAGGGGAAACTGCAGAAGGGTCTGTGGAGAAGCAATTTTCTCCTCACTCTCCAAAACATCAGTGTCTGTTTCCTGCTTCTTCTGTCAATAACATCTCCCTTGGAAGAAGATTGAGTCAAAGGCAGCTGAAAGGAAAAGAAGTTTTCACAATAGAAAAACATTTTTCTTTCCCTTTGTAAAGAAAGACAGTGCATAACTTTTCACCCCTTTCATATTGGCATCTGTCTGCATATTCATCACCTTTTTTTGCAAATGAATGATGCTGCAGCATAAAAAAAATCCACTCAATATTTGTTCAGTGCCTTAACAATGCATTGGTTAGTGTTCCTTTGTCTTTAGAAATGTAATTCCACCAAAAGAAATAATGAAAAAGGACTTGACACTGATTCTGTTTGAATAGTGCATACATGTGAATATCAAAATAGTTAAACCAGACAGATTTCTAGAATCTCATTCTTCATTTTTTTCTGAAGTTTGAGGAATTCCCGCAATCTTGTCTTTCCTTTAGGGTTTTACTTGCAGGTTTTTTATGTGTTTTGAGTTTGTTTGTTTGTTTTCCCCAGCACAATATCAGTTACATTTTCTGTGTTGCCATAAACACGAATGTCATTATTTCTCCTTCTATAAGGTAACTTTTTGGACTAAGTTTTCATTTAATTGTGTTGGCCAACTGTCTTTCGTAACAAATAGGAAATTTGAATAGAGATTCAAGTAGTTCCATTCTCTGTTATGTGTCTGGGACGTCTGATTTGTTTCAAAGATGACTGCAAAATGGGCATCATGCAGTGTAGATTACTCTGTCTTTACTTTTGTGCTGTTGTCATCCAGAAAGATATCTAGAAAAGAGGTAATTTCATTAGTAAGATTTCCTTTTCCATCCCAGCTCTAGCATCACTGACCTGTGCTACACTTCCTATCTACAAGTGTTCTTGCTGAGTCTTTTAAACAAATGGGGATTAGAAACAGGAGCAAATAATTTCCATATTGTCAACAGATAAAATGAATATTTCCATTAAAATTCATATTTATTTTGGAGTTCAAAAGGGTAGCTTTTATTATAGCTTTTGTTGTTGTTTTGAAGGTACTAAAAATAAATTTACTGTAGAACTGTTACAGTAATCAAAGTACTGAAGCCCTTAACTCATATTTAATTTGAAAATATCATATGCAGTTAATTAAATTTTGAGTTGAGTTCTTTGGAAATAAACTTCTTGTTATTGATGATGTCATTAATGCCAGGAGATATTCATTTCCTGTGAAGGACTGTAATAACCCACTGGGATTTTTTTCCTTTTTTCGGTCCCTGCATGATAAATTAATAATTCAGATAATTTGTTTATAATCTAGGCTGTAGGGGGACATTGCTGAACACTACAAATAAGTTTTTGATGTAGTTATAAAATTATTTCCTCTGCTATTTATCATTTCTTAAACCAGACACTATTGATGAATATTCAACATCTGCATAAAGCACAGGGAAACCTTTTTAATCAGCACTAATACTGAAGCGTGAATTTTGTAATCAGCATAACTGGTGTGTGGTGTGGGAACCTATGGGGTTGGTGAATTTTTCAGATTAGGGAGTGTTAATGGATGGAAGAAGGACAGGCGCTGACAGCTGGGTGTACCTCTCACTCAGTTTCAGTACTTCTCTGGCTTTCAGGAATGAAATTAAGCCACAGGGAAAAAAATTGGATTGAAAGGGACAGGCTACCATTCCCAATGCCCCAGGCTCCTTTTGGGTAGCAGGCTGGTGGCACTGTTTCAATGGGCTTTGACCCAAGCAAACCAACTTATTTATCATTCATAGATTTGTAGTTTTACAAAAAGTGTGCTGTGTGGGGTAGCCCTTTGAATTTAAATGCATGGCCCGATAATGAAATCCAAGTTTTTTGTGGTTCTCTTGAATTATAACTCATCCAGTCATGTATTTGTTTTCAAAGATCATAAATATACAATTAGATTTGATGTAATTTCATACTGAATTTTCTATGGCAGAAATAACAGGCTAAAAAGTGGGTGATGTCAGAAAGAACAGGCTAAAAAGTGGACACTTTTTGTCAGGCTAAAAAGCTGCTGGTGATCATGGTGGACTGGGAGATAGTTTGAGGAACCTCTTTCTTTTTTTTCACCTGAGTTAACTAGATGATGTTAAAGACTGCTATTTCATTCTATCTTCTTTTTTTTTTTTTTTTTCTGTGTTCTCACTACCATTTTTCCTTCTTTTGAATTCATATGGCAACTTTTTCTCTACTAATGACAAAGCTTTAGGATGCAAAGGTTCTGCTGCCTCTGTTCCCATATGGCCCTGGGTCTTCCCTGTCTAAGCAGTGCAGTGCAGACATTACAGTACTGCAGACAACACTGTCTGCCCCAACCCCTGCTGGGGATCCCCTCTTCTGTATTGGGGGTGTGGAATGGAAAACCTGTCCATGTTCCAGGAGCTGTTTTCACCATCTGCCAAATTTAAGACGTTTCTGAAAGTGGATCTGTGATGGTGTTGGACTGTGGGCTGAAGCATGGATATGCTATCAATGCAGCCACTGCCAGCAGTCAGGAAACAGCCTGCAAGAGAGGACTAGGATAGGTCAGGAAGGACTGGAAAATTTCTTTATCAGAACTGAGCTACTGGAACCCTTAGAAAACCAGGTTACAAAGAAATGTAACTGTACTAAGATTAACTGACTGTATTGTGTGGTCATCATAACACAGTCCGTCCCTGTATTTATTTTTATTTCTATGCTGTGGTGAGAGATATATCATCTGGAGGACCATAAACTGCACCTGCTGGAAGCCATGCTGAACTTAGGCCAAGCAGGAACAACTCAATTGAAATCACACTTACTTACACCTGTAGTGAGTTTAATACTGAGTGTATGCATTGGCTTGTACTAAATATGTTTCCTGAAATGATTATGCACTAACCCAGTCTGTAGCAAACCTCTGAAGCCTCTGCAAGTCAGATGTTTTATGGTAATTTGCATTGCAATTATTCTCTTCTGTGCTGGTCTGTAGTATCTGAATACACTCAGAATCTTTCTGGTCAATCTGTTTTCATAAACAGATTGACTTACTGGTTCTTCTGTGACTGCAGTTTACTTAGAATAAGCTGCTGAAGCTTCACACTAGACAGCAAAAGTACCAGTGGCAGAATATTTTCAGGATATTTTCAAGGGGCTGTGTGGGCTGCAGAAACTGCTAGAGAAGCAAATTAAGTACCTAGATGGTTAAACCAAGTTCTGTGTGACCATGGCAGCCTGTTGATACTTGGAGAGGTTTCAGTTTAACCTGAGGTGGGTCCTCAAGAGCAGCAGTCACTGACAGCAGTGCAGATATTCCAGGAAGGAAGCAAATAAATTCACAGCTGATGTGGCTAACCTTTAGATCCATCTTCCATTTTATCAACATGATATATAACATGATTCTAGAATTTAATGTTGTTTCATATATGTTTACATTGTTATTTTGCAGCCCAGCATTCTCTTCACTTCTTTGCCACAGCAGCAATGCACAGCTCACTGTGTTGAGCTTGTTGTCCACCTGCATCCTGAGGTCCCTCAGGTGCCTTTCCACAGAGCTGCTCTCCAGCCAGGTAAATCTCAGCTAGTGCAGTACTCCTGGATTGTGTTTTCCCACAACGAAGACCTTAGACTTGTTCTTGTTGAGCTTCATTAGGTTTTCAATGACTTGAGAATTAAAATATCAAATATTATAAATCACACTAAATATTTTTGAGCTGCTTTTTTTTTTTTTTTTTTTTTTTTTTTTTTCCTCTAGGAAGTAAAAACACAGGTCCTGACTTGTTTTATACTCAGACAAACATCTCTCATCTTTCAGACAACTGCAAGATTTGTAAAATGTAATAGTCTACCCAATATACTGCAAATATGATCAGGCCTATTCTTTTAATTATGATTAATAATTATCATAATGCCATATGAACTATGAAGCCTTTTCAACACAATAAACTCCTTTGTGATGATCTTGTATTTTCTAGGAGTTATTTGTCTACCTGGTAAAATCACCACATAACAACACAATTGGCTGCTTCTGTTCATCAGAAGCAGATTGTAATGGCAGGTCAAGGCTAGCATATACTGCAGAACTTTGTGGCTAAGTAATTTTTTCGGAATTGGTAATTCCTCTTCTGACTTCCCATTTCTAAATAATCTCTTAACATGACTCTTCCAGGATTCACATTTTCTGCTTACAAAACTACATAATAGGCTAAATAACAGCTATATCTTAAACCTTTATCTATAACCCTAATATCTTAAAATCTAGTAATCATTCCATACCTGGTATTATTAAACAGTGAAATAGTTTATACTCTTCTCACATAACTGTTGTAGCCAGCCCCTGCAAATATTCTTTGAGCTAGTATCTTACCAGCATTTCCTCCATGTGCCTACTTTAAACACATTAAAATAGCTCTGGCCTCTCTCAGTCTCTTTTAGTCCTGTTCTCAAATATTCTTTACATGTCATGAATTCATCAGTGCAATATTTTTCCTTTCTTTTTCTTTTTTTTTATGAGTTACTGTTAATAGCTTGAGAGTCAGATTAAGCTCAGGATTTGCTTTGCAATCAATGAGAAATAGCAGACTGAGTATTGTGGAACAATTGTTCCTCAATAACCATGAAAAGAATAATCCATTTTACCAGTTTCAGCATTTGGCTTGTCTATCCTCTTCAAATTGCTGAAGGATAAGGGCACCAGCCAGTTAACAGAGGTGTGAATAAAGACTACAGCTAATGAGACATACCACAAAACCTGGGCTTTTTCAAATACCTTCCCACTACTATCCAAACAGAATACAGAAGAAATTTTGGTTCGAAATGTTTCATAAGCTATCAATTAGTGAGGGAACAGTTTTCTTCCCTTCTGACTACCTGAAACAATCCTTTCAAGGCCTTTCCATATGTTCTTTTTCTCAGTGTATAGGCAGTATACAGTGAATCTATTTTCTTCCCCAGAAATTAACTATGTTCACAATTTAGAAATGTTTATAGAAAATTATTACTCAGACACTGATCTATATTGCATTTTGAATGGGAAATGATTTTTTGAGTTAGCATTGTTGCAGTTTTTATGATATAGTTGTTCCACACTTCTTTCACAGCAAGAATCTAATAATGTAATGTGTGTTCTGAAGAACACATTAAAATGACATTATGTGATCAGGATGCCAATTATAGTATGACTAAAGACTAGCTATCAAGCTACACAAAGTCAGTAATTATGCTGATATAAACATAATGTTTATATGTCTTGAGCAGAAAAAATTAATCCCATTTTATTACTTACATATGATTATTGACAAAACACTTAGGCATACATTTTCAAAGTGTTGTATGCTTTTTTAGCTGCATGACTCCCATTTAAGTCAATAGGAGTCACATAGGTAAAACCCTAAGAAACATTTTGAAAAATTGCCACAGAGAAATCTCTCTTTTATTGCTTAGCTACACAAATAATTTTATTCTCTAGCAGTTCCTCCACATGGCATGCTACTAGTATTAGCTGTCAGTAGTCCCATTAAAAAAACCAAATATCTACAGGCTTCTAAATATGGTGATCTCTTTATAGGCAGATTAAAAAATAATTTTGTCACTTCTCTTGTGGCTTTCATCAGTTAAATGCTGGTGTTTAATGATTTTATTTAATTGTGCCCCACATCACTCCTCCAAGTAGGTATACTCCAAGTAGCTGCCACCTTTGGTGGCTCACTTGAGGAGACAAGGTGAGTCAGTGGACAAACAAAGAATTGAACCAGCCCAGCACCAGGTCCTTGGTCCCTTGTTCCAGCTATGAAATAGTCTCAACACACAGAGAATCATCATTCAATAGAATGTAATGCATATGAAATGCTAACATTAATTGAAAATGGCACCGGAGTGACCTCACTTCAGTCTACTGAGGTCTGATATTGCTTCTTTTCACTCATTAATTCATTAATTGGTTTAAAAGGGCTAATGCAAAACAAAAATATTCCATTTGCCAGGGTAGATCGCTGCTGAATATTTATATAATTTTTTATTATTCATACGGAATCATAACTGTTAACAGACAAGTTATTGTGGGTTTTTTGTTGTTGAGATAAACACAATCCAGAATTTTAAAAGCGGGTCAGTTTAAAGATCTGATGGTATCTTCCCTACATTTTGACTTTGCTAGGCTAAAGAAGCTCTAGGAAAAAAATTTTATGAACAGCTTAGTACATTAACAGACATTACAACTCAAACACTTCCATTATGCATTGGTGGCCTCAGCAACTTGCAGCAAGAGCAGAGTGGTATAATATAAAATCTTCATGCTTATTATAGTTCTCTCTTAGGCACAAGAAGAAATATGAACATGTTATTTCTTTAAATGAAGAAGCATATGAGTAAATTACTCATCATTATTAGTGCCTATATATAAAAAATAATAATTAATATATTTTTATACATGCTGGGGAGATTGAAGAATTTTAGGTGTATCATTAGCTGTGGTGTTGAATTCATCATTTTGAAGTTTTGGGTTTAGAGCGTCCTGTTGACATATGTATATATATTATATTATACCTTCAATTCTTCTCAGTTGAGATGCAGGCAAACTCTCATAAACTGTGACTGGCCTATTTATGAACAGACACATTACCCACACACACATTTCCTTGGAATAGAAAGTATAAGTTAGGGCAAAACAAAGGTCATAAAGATTAAGAATTTTGATAAAATAAAAATTAGAATTCAATAAGATTCCTCTTACCATCTGAGATATTTCATTTAATAGCAACATTTTTCTTATTTCATTGCAACAGTACTGCCATGCTCTAAGACAGAAATTGTTTTTCCTAGTCGATTGTACCCCTGTGCCTTTGTTGCTTGTGTTTCTATCGACATTGAGTGCATTATCCATTGTTAAATGATTGATAAAAATTGTTAAATAAGGCAAACACTATACTCAGTGTAGTGTAATGAGGCCTATCGCGAAGGAGAAATACTTCTCATCATGATATTAAAATTAAATGTAGCATTTTAAAAATTCTTAACATAAATAAAGAAGTTATTTATCTGGACCAATGCTTTTTCTGTAAGCCCAGTGTTCTGTATAAGTCATTGACAAAGAACATATTTTATTCTGTAGAATACCTTCATTTTCTTCTCAAATGCATTTCCAACTTGCAATCATTAACCGTAAGATATTCCACAATTGTGTGGTTTTCCTGTGTAGGGCTGTAACAGCTATCGCAGTCTTATTTTGCCTGCAGTTTTACATATCCATAAGAATTTCTTTTCCACATGGAATGTGATACATGCCCTCATATTTAATTGTCTATAATAAACACAGATATCTATGATAACACACTATATATTCCTGACTATATTAAAATACTGAATTTAGCAGTTGTCTCTAGGCATATAGTTACCCACATGCCCTTCCTCTCCCCTCCAATTCCAATCAAGAATATTCCCAAGCTAAAGGAAACTAAGCTAGCAGCCATAAGGCACGCAGTACCTGTACCTATCAGTACACAAGGCAATGATGGAGTCAGTATCACATCCAATTGACTTTGGTTGCTTTTCCTTATGACAAGCTAGTCATGCACAGCTGAAACCTTGAAATGAGTTTCCATTAAGCCTCAAAAGCAGACTTTCAGGCTAATATCTGCATATTCACCTACTGCAATTACATAGCCAATACAAGGTCTATCTCTGAAAACCACTTACTGTTTTTTATTTTAAATACCCGGTTTTGATCTTTTTAATGGTGTTGCTTTTCTCTTTTGAAACAGACTTCTCTGTCATCCCTTACTTGGAATGTGACAGAGATTTACCTGCCATGTTTTTACAGAAACTTTGATGTTAGTGTAATTGGCAATGTTTCCCGTTGATTGAATGATTTTCTCTGTTTTCTATATATTTATTATTTTTGAAGTTGTTGAATATGCTCTTTCACATGTTGATATAAGAGCATGGATCAGTAGTTATTTTACTTAGGTGCTAGGTTATGGAACAGAACTCATCTATAACAGTAATGATGTATTATTAACAATGGGTTTTAAAATCTGAAATCCTCTTCTACCTTAGTTTTTATAGCTTCTCTTCAAGCTGTATGTTCTCCTCCTCAAGGAAGTCCCTTAACAGGTATTTTTTGTGGTCTTTTTTTTCATGTGTGGATTTGTTGTTTTTGTTGTTCCTTTTGGTAGTTTCTTCTCACTTCTCTTTTAGCCCCTTCTCTCATTTATCTGTGATATTATTTCCTGAGAGAATTTCAACTACATAGAAGGGCAGATGGTTCACAGATTCCTTTTCTTGTGGTTAATTTCCATTCAGTTCTAGAGAGGAGCCTATATATTTCACATTTCCTTTTTTTTTCCTCTCATATGAAAACACAATTCAGTGAAGATGATATATTTAACTGAAAAAAAAGTCAACAACCTAAAATCAAAACTGTACTAATTCTTTTACTGTCAAAGACCGATCTATACTCTTAATGCCGAAACATCCAGAGACATCTAAGCATCATAGTGGCAAGTAGATATCCTGACATGTGCCAACAGGAGCTCATCATACTAAAAGAGAGGGTTCTTTCCTTCTTTTTGTATGTAAATTACTTGCCTAAAATTATCTAATGACCTCCAGATCTGTAATGTATTTAACTTCACTACTACTTTGTGAAATATGCATCCTATAATTCAGCTAAGGTTCCGTGACATTAATTGGTTTAGGAAAGGACACATAGGAAGATGATGGTAGAGAGAGTAACTGATCATAAATCCTTTAATTAACATGTATAATAACACATATATTCTCCATTCATAATTGCATATACACAGCAGGCCTTCAATTTTTTCTTTTTCTTTTTCTTTTTCTTTTTCTTTTTCTTTTTCTTTTTCTTTTTCTTTTTCTTTTTCTTTTTCTTTTTCTTTTTCTTTTTCTTTTTCTTTTTCTTTTTCTTTTTCTTTTTCTTTTTCTTTTTCTTTTTCTTTTTCTTTTTCTTTTTCTTTTTCTGAGGAGGGTTTTTTTACATGACCAAAAGTAATTCAATACAAAAAGACTTAAGAGAGCAGTGATATTTAGCTGCTTTTGGGGTTATACAGCAGAACATTAATGTTTTTCCAGGTCTGAAGATTTTGAGCACAAATTTGTAGTGATTTATTAATCTGTATCTCAATGATTAAAAAATTTAAATTTACTTTTTGATGCAGAAAACAAAATCCTCTAAGTGCTCCTGATAAGTTTTTTCATCACTTGTGTCAGGAAGTTCTCTTCTACACCCTCCAGACTGCCTCCTCTCTGCTGTGCTGGGTCTCCATTTAGTGAAATGTCAGCTTATAGGACACTTCATCTGCCTCTTCATCGTGGTTGGGTGGTCTATAACAGACTCCCTGAGATGTCTGCCTGGTTAGCCTTCCCCTGATCCCTCCCCCTGGGCACTCAGCTTTATCATCACTCCTGTCCTGTGAGTGATCCTCCCACTTTTCCCGGATGGAGACTCTCTCACAGCTTCCCTGCTGCACAAAGGCTTCCTGCTCCTCCTGTTTCAGCTTTATCATCACTCCTGTCCTGTGAGTGATCCTCCCACTTTTCCCGGATGGAGACTCTCTCACAGCTTCCCTGCTGCACAAAGGCTTCCTGCTCCTCCTGTTTCTTTCCCACACTGTGTGCACTCCTATGGGTGCACTTCACCTGGGCTATCAATCTCACCCCAACATTGGCATGCACCCCCAGGCTCATCTCTAGTGAGCCTGGTCTTACTCCCTTCCCCTTCAAACATGGTTGAAAGCCCTCTCGATCAGCCCTGTCAACTCATGAGCTAGACTCCTTTTCCCCCTTCAGACAAGTGAACCCCATGTGTCTCCAGCAGGCTTGGTGCCATGTTAACTACAGCATGACTGGGGAAGCCAAATCCAGCTGGCACCAGCCTTTTAGCCGTGTCTTGATTGGGTGGGTCCTGCTGTTCTTGGTGGCTAGACACTTTTCTAGGGATTGTAGTTTCATAATCCTGAAGAAGACAGAATTGCAAGAATAATTCCTTCTCTAGGATGAATTCTAGAGTAGTTTCTCACAATCACAGAACTTTGATTTAAACAATGTGATATGTATTATTTTGAATTAATATTTGCTTATGTATTTTTCTGTAAAAATATTGGTTACTAATTTTTAGCAAATATTTAATTATGTTGTTAAAGCAAGTTTTGTATCTGATGCTTCTCTTTACTGGATAGTTAGAGATATGAAAATTTTTCATATTTTTTGATTAAATTTACTGCAATTATGGATTTATGTGAGTTTTAATAGAGGTATCCATTGTTTTATTATATAGTTGGTTCTATATTTTTTTAGTCTGGTTCAGCTGAATGGGTATCATGTCTTTATACTTGGTTTATTCAGAAAAGACTATTTTTTTAGAGAAGCACAAAATAGTTCATATTTTTTAATACAAGCAGAACAGATTTAACTTTCTTCTAAATAAAGAATGGATAAATTTATCGAATAATTTTTCTTTTTAGTTTGCAACATTAAATCACCTGTAACCTCCAGTCACTAGATGATTTTTGACCTGGCATCTTCTGTCATGTTGGAAGAAGCTCTGCCAGGAGAATATACAGACTTTAAGAGTATGCAGTGGTCATTTTTTGGTTAATACATTTGTTGGTTAATGAGGACTGGTCACTACATGAAGTTAGGCTAAGGTCTAGTGTATTCACTCTTACTTTTCCCAAGATAATTTGTGAGAATGTGGAGATCAGTCAGGTGGAGAGGCAGAGGCTTGCATCGCTCTCTGGAATGAGCTGCTCCTCAGCATTGCTGCATTGCTCACTTCCTGCTATTTGCTTTTTGTCTTGGGGATTTCACCTTTCCATGTCAGTATTTTTCTTCTTCAACCCTTGAGCTGATAGCACCAACTCAAGAGTTTTTACTGTCTGTGTTTTTACTTTTCTTATCTTTTATGGTTTTAGCTCATGGATTTTCTCATACCTTAAAAAACAATTTTCTCAGCAAAACTGAGCCAAGGTCACAGAGTTGTGCTCTATAAAACTAAGCCTTGGATCACAGAGAGTTGAACCTCCACACTGAGGGTTGCAGACTTAGCTAGGGAGGGGGGCTCAGCCTTCTCCTTTTGCTCTCATAATGGATTTTAGAATTAGTAGATCTCATCTTCCTGAACCTGGTTTTTAACACTAGAGAAAGAAAACAAATCTTTATAATTTGTCAACTCCCTGGCAATTTCTCCCTTTTCAGTGAACTAGTAATTGAATCAATTTGACTGAAATGAAGAAAATATTCTCTTTGCAATTGTGAAAGATTCTACTGCTGCCAACAGCTGGTATACATTTCAATGGACTCTGAATCTAGTCTCTTTCCACCACTCCAGATTTATCATTCAATACTTCAAATGGAACAAGTTGTCATTTATGGCATGTCTACTATTGATCAAAATACATTAACTAATGTTTTAATTTGACATTCCTATTTGTATTTTAAAATGTAATTTCTCAAAAATTATAAATAAGTTTTCTACCCAGTCATGTAATGCTTCAGTATCACACTCTGTCAGCTTTTGAAGCAGAAAGGCCTCATTCAAACTCTGTCTTGTGAACAGTCTGTGGATAGCAGTAGCTCTCTAACTGTGCCTGGCAAAGGCTCTCAAAACCAAGGTCTAGCTGGAAAGGAGCAAAATTGTGCTGGGGTCCATCAAACAATTTAACAATATGATTACCAAGTTTCAGTGTCCAGGAATGTCAAATTTACTGATGCAAGTATTGTCTTATTGGATGAAGGCCTGAAAATGGTATGGGAAGCGTAGAGTTTGTGAATCCCATAAGGAGTTGGGCACTCAAATGATGCATGGCACTCAAAGCCTTGGATGCAATCAAGTAGCAGATGAAAGAACATTTCAAGGGTATTAAAAATTATTGCTTTACACATATTCAAGGAAACTGTGGGTTTAGGTAAGTTCTAGGTATGTATACATTTATAATAAGATTTTAATTTTCATTCTGTTAGTTGAACTCTGTAAATGGACTTATAAAATTGAGCTTTAACTTTGAGTAAACATCCCTACCACTCAGATGATTGTTCAGTGGCCCTCTCTAGGAATTTGCCCTGTTTTATTCTCCACAGGTATTAATCAAGAGCAGTAGAAGGCCGATTCAGGAATAAATTCAGGAATAAAAATATGGTGGGAATGGTAACTTCTGGTACTAATAAACTGTGAAGAAAAGTAAGTTTTAACTAGAGCACAAGGCAGGTAGGAGACTGCTGGCAGTCATCATTCAGCAGAAGCTTTGAGACAGGCTAGATGAGGATAGGGTAAGCTTGTCTTTGGGCTTGATGTTGGATCCATGCACAATTTTAACAGTAAACACGGGCAGTATCTCACTCTTGCCTAAGACAAATGATTTAGTCCTTTGGCATTTGAAATGTCTGTGTCAATTAAAAATAATTTTTGACTTTTATGCTGGTGATATATTTCCAAAATTTTTATGTGAGCACTCTATACAACTGAAAAATGCCAGACAATTCAGTGTTGTCTAAGGATCAAATTAGAGAAGAATAAACTTATTGGAAAAGTAAATTCATAAAGGGAAGATAATTTTTGTACAAGAGCAGAAGCCTCTCTATGTAGAATTACATGTGTACACAAGATAATGAGACATATGACATAACAGTCATCTAAAGAAAGGGTGTACTTATTACAGAATTCCTTGAACTACATGAAAAATAACACCTTAGAATTGCAAAATATTCAAGCACGGGTTACAAAATCCTCTATCAAAACATACTACATACACAACTGAAATGTAGATCCTGTATTAGGAGTGTCTGACCTGTGCCACAGTCACTTGTACATTTTGAAAGAGTAACTTTGTCTTCAGTTGAGAAAGGAGAATGTGATTAGCACAGCTCATCTGATGTGCTTTTCTAACAGCATAACATTTTTTCAGAATAAATTCTTGGATTGCTGCAAATTATACCAACATTCTGCTAACAATCCTATGGCATTTTCATAGTCCTTCCCATCTGTAAGCCTGCTCAGGTACATGGCTCTGAAAATGCCCTCCACTAGAGGATGGGCAGTACTCCTGCAGGATTTTGGGTCGTCTGAGTCCAGGTAAGTAGATCCAAAGTGCTCCTGAATAAGCAAGAAGGACAAGAACCTCCAGAGCCAAGTAGAAAGCAGGCATTTCCTGAGCTAATAGCATTCAAGTATCCTCACAAACTTCTCGTTGTTGTTCACGGACTGAAAACGGCACTCATATACTTTAAAATGCTTAGAAAAAACACATTCTCCTGAAAGTTTACTCATTTCTCTTTTCATACGATTACTCTCTAGCTAAATAATGGCTTTTCTCATCATTTTAAAATTGAATTTATTTAATCGATTGCTAAAAATTATTCAGTCTTATTTCAACTATGATCATTAGCTACAGATTTTAAAAACACCTGTCAGCTGCCTTTTTCTGGAGGTCCTCACTTAGTATAAATTTCCATGAAATATACATAAGCCAAAATACTTGTTTGTTCATCTGTAATTATCTCATTTTTATTTGGGTGGCATTGGCTTAGATGTGAAACATAACCAATATCGTGCTGTAAGAGAAATCTTATTGTTTGAATACATTCTTTATGGGGAAAAAAATTAAAAGGAAATTGAAGATTTTCTTTATACAAAAAATAGTGAAATTACTTCTCACAGAAACCTAGAGGGGTTCTTCTGCTGACCTAATTATCCATTTCTTCCAGGACTATCAGAAACAAATCAGCAACTGTGTTTTGCTAACTATTGTTCCAGTTTTGTGTTTTGTTTGTGTTGTTGAGCTGTCACTTATACAAGGTATTTGTAACTTGTTCAAGATTCAAGAGCCTACACATGCAATAAAACATGTCTCACCAGAGACACAGGAATGATTTAAGAACCTCAAGTATGCCTGCTAAGGTTATCTGTAGATTACTTGCTTGGAATATCCTACAGTATGTGAACTGTCTTTTTAACCAAAGATGTCACCGTATTGCTATTAAGAGATTATGCAGGATAAATTAAGGAGTGAGAAGAATGATGGATGTTGACAGGAGATGGAATACAGTGGCTTTACCTGGTTTCAGCTGCACAAATCTCAACACCCAGCAAAGTCATCTACAGCAGTCAGTCTGGCAAAGGAACCTGCTGTGTCAACATTGTCAAAACTTCTGCACACACCAAAAATGTCATCAGAAATAAAAACATATGGTTTGTCATTTCCCCAATCCTGTTGTACACAGGTGTCAAGATCTCTGCAGTTGCATGTTCTTCTTCCAAGACAGATTGCCTTCAGTGTCTAGGATTATGACCAATATATTTTTAAAGTTCTGTTAAGAAAACTATGCTTCTTGCCATAAAATTGCACTTGTTTAGGGCAGATTTTATTTAGCACAAGCAGGATTGACTTTGAAATAAAATTCAACAGGTTTCCCACTAGATTTTGATTTAATGGACATCTTCAGTAGAGGACCTCAGGGTAGGCTGGCTCTAGCTATTTGTCTTTATACTGGGTAGTTTATATATTTTAAGAAAGTGACAAATGGCAGCTTTAAAAAAACTCATTATGGTAATTGATTGTTATAGGAAAACCTTGGAAACCTTATGAAAGAGAGACATATTCTCTAAGTGTCTTAGCTTTAATCCAGACCTGTAATTAGAAGAATCCATGAACATTTATCACATTCAGAGAGGTTTGGTCAGAAGGTTTAGAATAAAACTCTGGAGTCACTTTATTGTTCTGTGTTAAAATCACATACTTGAGCTGTTTTCCCTTACCATGGAGAGATTAATTTGCCCATCTGAACAGAGACCCACACAAATTTTCCTGTGCACAAACTGTGGGAAAGGTGGCTGGACTCTTAGACTGATACATTTATGAGTTTTCTTATCAATCATGTTTTCACTGTAGAATTTGTTCAGTTTGAGTCATCTATTATCCCTCCACTTTTTCTTCTTGGCCTCTCCATCTGTCTGAAACTTTGGGCATCCCAGCAGGAATCTTGTTCATCTCATGTTCCTTCCTTGCCTCACCTCCCTTATTTTAGCTGTAGCTCGTTCTGACCAAGTTTTGAGAGATTCCAGTCCTGGATCCCTATGTAAAATGGCCTTTAACTAATTTTTAAGTCAAAGCTTTTTGGTTAAATAATTCTTTTATTTAAGCAAGCACCAACCCCGCCACCGCCCCATGCCATTTTATTAAATTACACCTAATGTGGCTAGAAGTTTATTTTGCTTTCATTAATGAAAAAAGATAAATATCTTGAACATAAAAATTGGGACCAAACTGTCTGTCTAATTTACATTACCAATGCCTCTGAAAGACAGAGACATTTCTTGTCTGTCTTTTACAGAGACAATAAACGCAGAAGAGACTCAATGACTGTTTTCAGAAATACTTAATACAAAAATTTATCTCTTTGATTTCAAGTCCTTAATCATGTACAAGCTTGAGAAGTGGTCACTTCCCCTGTGTACAGAAAAGTAAATATTCTGCAGCTGACTTTAAGAACATTTTGTTCCTGATTTAGGTCTGTAAAATGTGACTCAGTTTGTCACATATATCTAAGGAGGTATACATTTCCTGTTTCTTCTAAGAAAGAAAGGAATGGAGTGCTCAGGATAAACCATAATTGAGCATAAAAAGACATAAAACATTTAAAAACCCATACATGTTGCTGTATACATGGTACATATACTTCAATAGTTTCCAGTCCAGAGAAGGTCTTCTGCAGCATGGCTTATCAGGCATAACCTACCATGTATGTAGCAGTAGAAGTAGTAGTAGTAGTAGTAGTAGATGATATATGAAGTATTATTTCTTTTAACTAGATTTCATCATGGTGAACCTCAACATTTATAGAGTTTTCTCTTATGGCACCACATCCTGAAGTAAAAGCAGTGTATAAGAATGTCATCTTTCTTTTCTAAAAAGTGATCCTCTAGGTGTGAAAAGATTGACTTTGTCAGCTTAGTTGTATATAAGCCTCAGAAGTAAGAATGTAAGTTAAAGAACTGTTTAAAAAAATCTTTAAACTTCGATTGTTTTTAAACAAAAATAGCAAAAGTTGGACTCGATGATTTCAGAGGTCTATGCTACTTAAAATTTAAAATTCTGCTATTTTTGTCCAAGTGAAGTTGGAGTCATTACATCTTTCATTGCCTGAAGATATAAACTATTGCTCTTTACAAGAACTTCACATATCAACCTGTACAGACATAGCATTGTAATTCCTGGAAAGCTTGCCAGGCTTGTGTATTTAGGTAAGATTCAAACCTCAATACAGAATCACTTGTCACATGAAATTTGAGTGTACTCTATCACGTTCCTAGATTTGGCTGGTTGGAAGCCTAGAGTGGTAAATGGCATTCATTGGTATAAGGGAAAGAAAGCCCCACAGTCCTGACTTTTGGAATGAGATTGGTCCTACATGCCATCAGAACTTTGAAAGATAGATATATAAAATGTAGCTGGTCTTCCTTTGCTTCTTTAAGGGAAAGCATTTCATGTCCCAAAGAAGTTAGTCCGACCTGTCTTAAAACATGATGGTATATTTAAACTGAAAGAGAGTAGAGTAAGATTAGATGTAAAGAAGAAGTTTTTTACTATGAGGCTGGTCAGACACTGGAACAAGTTTCCCAGAGCAGTTGTGAATGTTCCACTCCAGGAAATGTTCAAGGCTAAGCTGGATGGGTTTTTGAGCAACCTGATCTGGTGGAAACTGTCCCTGCCTGTGGACAGGGAACTGTGTGGTCTTTAATGTCCCTCCCAACCTAAACTATTTTATCATTTGATGATATAAAAAGATGACCTACAGGTCTGATGAGCTACATGTTGTCATCTCACCTGGGCTGTCATGGGTTAGCACTGGCTAGATGTTAATGTACCCATGAGTGTATGTTTTTCCTAATGAGGTACTGTGAGATGTGGTCAAGAACAGAGCAGAGCAAGCCTAAAACTTGAAAACAGAGAACAAAACTTTATTACATTACATAGGAACAGGAATAGAAAGGAAAACTCTAAACACACACACAAAAAACAGAAATGAAACCTTCCTAGAACATTTTTTCTCTTCCCCCAATTTCCACCCCCTACACGTTACCCTCCATAGACCAAGCCCTTGGGTTTTAAATCAAACAATCACCACTCAAAAACCACCAATCTTCAATTCAGCAAGGGAGAGAGGAGTCTCTCTTGCACCACAGACTGCTCCTTAGAAAACACGGGTCTATCCCTTATGTGTTTCTATATCACCCGTGGCACCGCCTGGAGAAAGTTGCCGTGGTGACACTCTCTTTTTCCTATGTCCAGTGCTCTCATCACTGTCCATGGGCCAAAGCTGCATACAGGGCTCTTTTAAGGATGCTTGCATGCCGAGCTCTCCCCATCTTTCCCCTGGGGCTAAGGATTCCAAGAGCAGGTTTCCCCTGAGGGCAGAGGGCACCACCTCACCCTCCCCCTCTCTTCTCTGCTCGCTCCACTGCAGCAAGTCGAGCTGGCCACATCTACCCCAAAATGCAGTTTATGTTCAAAAGAGACTCAAGTTCAGTCTGTGGCTAACATTATGCAAGAAAAGTCCAGCTCAAAAAGCTACTCTTCTTCATCCCTGCCCATCTGGGATTCTTTTCATCTTCTTTTATCATCTCAGTCTCAAGCTGTTTCTCTCTCTTCTGAAGCCACTAGCCATGAGAATCAACATCTGGGAAAAGTTTCTTTCTGCCAAGCAAGGGTTAACAGTTTCTATCTCCCGGCAGGGTGCAGGCTCAGGCACTCCCAGGCTCGGCAACTCCCACGTGGCTGGGCACCTTCTCCCGGAGGGGGGCAGGGGGGTGAGCACACACATAAGGCACCTCCACAGTTTTCCACCCCTCCATCCTGGACGGGGCAGCTCAGTTCCAGTCCTGTCCACTCTCTTCTTCCCCCGGGGCCCAGCTTACTTTAGTTTGGCGTGGTTCTCCTGAGCCCGGCCACGTGGCTCTCCTCCCCCACTCAGCCTAAAGATGAGCAGGGGAGACGAGATGCTTCCCTGCTGAAACTGGAACTGTGGAACTGCTGAACCACACAGGGAACTGTGTGGTCTTTAATGTCCCTCCCAACCTAAACCATTTTATCATTTGATGATATAAAAAGATGACCTACAGGTCTGATGAGCTACATGTTGTCATCTAACCTGGGCCCATACATTTCTGTGGCAGTGTTGTATTTACTATGTACTTTAGAGCAAATAAAAGAGAGTAATTCCAATTTACTCTACAAGCTGAGTAGGGCCAATGGTCCAATGATTGCAAAAGAGCTTCTACACCAATGCATCTCCTGATTACTGAGATCTGTGTTAGAATGGAGATGCCTTTTGCTTTCTTCTAATGTATACTGGCAAAGAAAGCTAGCAAGAATTCAATTTGATGTTAGTGCAATTTCTTTTGCATATATTTATCTATATTAAAAAGCAATATTTTATGCTTAAAAGACAGAATTTTATCTCATTAACCCTGAAAAGGTCAGTGGGATGTACAGAAATTGGGCATTAATTTTATATCATTTGCATACAGCAGTTTCATCTGGCATTTCCAGGATGCAAAACACTGTCATATGGAAATGCATTCACCAACAAGATTTTTCACAGTATAAAATTTATTAGAAAAACATATGCTTCATGATATGTATGTTCCCATGCTTTAATACATATTTTATAAGGATTTCTCCTTTTACTCTGTTATTTTAGTCTTACGTTTTTAAAAGTTGATTCATTGTCATTAAACAAAATCAAAGAGGTAAAGGAAAAGCACATGGCAGTTCTTTTTGTTGCTATCACCTTGTTTTATTATTTGTATTCTCAGAAGGTGTCTATTGTACTTTTATTGATCAAGGAATAGAATTCCTTTAAAATCCAGGTGTTGACTACATGTTTATCAGACTTTCCATAAACAACAAAGAGTTTTTCTTTCCATATCTGCTTTCTTTGTGAAAATCCAACTGAGCTTTGCAAATATGTTAATCCAGTTCTGCAAAATCTTCAAGCTCTTGATTTGGTTCATGCATGCTAGCAAGGGTCAAACTGAGGGGAAATAGTAAAGCAACATTTCCTCTGAGGTGATTGTATTGCTCATGCCTTTGTATATCGCTACCAGCACAGAATGGTGGCAGGTTTTCACTGCTGAGGATTAAAACTAATTTAATGTTTCTAAAATAAACATGCCTAGGATGCAAAGTTCAGACCCAAATCACAGATTTATCAAATTAGGTGTTCAGATAGAGTGATTGGAATTTGCTTTACATATAAAAAAAGCATTCAGATTTAGCTTTTTCAGTTGTTATTATATTTTTTAAGCACTGATTTTTGAACACACTGTGAGGCTGAAAAAGACCCATACTTTAAAAACAGCCCTCTAATTTTCTACCTGTTCTTATGTCATTCCTGCTTGCCAAGGCAAAGAGTTACAGATTAAAAGAATGGATTTTAGATACCCAGTGAGAGTTTTCTGCTCCTGGGAATATCTGTTTCTGTAAAATATTATTTTATAGGTGTTCTTTACTTAATTTACAATGCTTGTATAAATATATATAATGTGAATATAAAAAGAGATTACTGAAACAAAAATGTAATAAATATGAATTTTTAAAATATGGAATAAATAAACAAACACCATAGATCTTGAACTGCATAGATGTTTGTAATAATAACAGTTCCCAAACAAGCATTTGACAGTGAAAAGGAAGTAAAAAAAGAATGAAAGAATGAAAGGAAAGAAAGACAGAAAGAAAGAAATGAAAAACATCTGAAATGTAACATAAAAAACATCTGTAAAATTTGAAAGAGTAAAGCCATAACAAGAAAATTATGTGGTTGTTTCTTGCTTCTTTGATATAATGGCAAACTAACCTCTTTTCAAAAAGGCAGCATCTAGCTTTCTTTTTTTCTTTCTTTCTTGACTAAATTTTTGGGGTTTGCAGAACATAGTAAAAATCAGTTAGCTGAAGAGCATATACCTCATGGTTGGGGTGAATTTCTCTATATTAGGTTTGGTGCTTCATCATGTGTGAATGTGAGAGAAATTTATACAACTTTATCTAATTAGCACAACAAACCTTTCAAACAATTTAAAAATTGTTAATTTGGAACACTCTTAGTTCATTTTTCTCTTACAATTAATTTATAAAAATATTTTCCCTGGCTCTTGGTGTCTATTCCAGCACAGAATTCAGTAGGATTAAGGTTTCATAAGTAGTGCCTTAAGTTGCTCAGATATATTGTTTGGGTTTTTTAAATAAGATCACTTTATGCTGACAGCTCAGATTAGATATTTTAAAAAGCAACAATTTGCTTGGTGACATGCCAAGTTTTTGTTATAGATTAGTTTTTCTCTAGCTTAATCAAGAATAAATAAGTATATTTAAGATTTAGAGTGCACTCACTATCATTCTTTAAAAATAGTACATCATGTAATAATCATATGTATCAGCAATAATCATTTGTGTCATCGTGAAGGATTGTTCTCTTGACATAAACAAACTGACATTTCTGAGAACTGCAAAAATGGGGAGTAGTCATAACATCTTGATGAGTTTTGATCTTTGTTGTTTTTGGGTAGGGCCATTTCACAGGGCATGTTTTCACTTTCTGTAAACTTATCGTTTGCTGATTAAAGATAGGCTAGAAGGTAACTTCAGAAATTACTTTTTAGTATAGGCCATACAGAATAATTGAAGAGAAAATTTTTGCTATTCTTCATGATTTGGACTTAAACTCCAAGTTAATTATGAGCACAGAAGTCTTTGTACTAAAAGGTAGAATTTACATGGTTTTTGTCTGTGGTGTCATGTCACCTCTTCCAAAAAAAAGTTATATTTTCTACAAATAAGCAACAGGCACACGGCCTGTTGGATCAGGTTAAGTGAGTTTATGTTGTGTTACATGATATGACATGCTCTGCAGTGACCTGAGGCAATGTCAGCTTGTGTTACCTTGGTAAGGAAATACTGTTCTTTATTAAGCAAGTGAAGAGAAGGCTAATCATCTTTAGCCATGAGGAATTTCTGTGCTCTCTGTAGGTAAAAGCACTTAATGACCAGCAGTATGTTCTTTTGATTCTCTTTCAGCTACTTTTAGGCAGTCTAAACCCCATATGAACCATGTCTTACTATTATTTACTAGTTGGCATGTACTTTCAAAATCTAATTTATGTCTTCCAGAGTACACACTGAAGGGAAATTCCTGTAGTGCTACAAAGACTTGTAGTACTTGGAGAGTGGATAGACAATAGCACCTATTTGGTTATGGAAATGAGAGATTTTGCAAAAGGGATATTAAGTAATCTTCTTAGATGGAAATTCTTAGTGTTGGGAGTCTAACTATTTATACATTTTCATGCATAGAGTGGTCATTATTACTCCTCTATGCTTCTTATAAGCTTCTTGCTTAAATAGTACATTATGAAAATGAGCTCTTGCAACTGCAAAGTATGATAAAACTGAGTCTATAGTGTGACCCTACCCATGACTCTATCAGGATAGGTACTCTCAATAAGTAAGGCTTGAGTTATTGCATTATGGGATATTATCAAAGGAACCCATTGTACTTGGTCATTCAGTGTAATGATCTTTTATATTATTTCCTATTGATACATTCGGCATGTCAATTCACTTTTAAAAGATTTCCACAAAGAAAGTGAACACTATTACCCAGGTACAGCTATCTACTGATTTTGCAGTAAATTACTGGTGCGTGGTACGGAATGTAACCTCTTGGTTATATTATGCAGTAAAAGGAATGGGTTAGAGAGGTTTTTATGCAAATTAGTAATGCTCTGTGTTGGAAGCCTAATTGTACTTTTTATTGTTGGACAAGTCAATATGCTTTAATACACATTTTATAAGCTTCTTGCTAAAATTGTATATGAAAGGGATTAGTTCCCATAGATGAAAAGCATAATCTGAACAATGAGGCCACGTAAGCAGAATGGTTGAAGTACTGATAAAGGATTTGTTAGCTTCAACACAGAATAAGTCTTATTAGGGTTATTAGTCACCACTATTTGACCCACTACAGTTCATTGTATGTGTCACATGAACTCAGTGATGGAACGAACATCAGTTACTGTATTCTGGCCAGATGCAATAAATAGGAATGTGTGAAATACCCTGCCATAAATCAGAAACAATATAAATTCATTTTTCTTCAGTTATTCTTGAATGGGGAAAGCAAAACCAAAATAATTTCAAAATTAGCTATTTTATAAAAGCTACTGGGTAGCACATCTTGAAGGAGGCTGAAGGAGAAGTTCAAGGTTCAGGTTTTCCTTGCTGTCTCAATTGATCTAAATCTTCCTACAGGCTCAGCAGTGATCATTAGCACAAATAACAAAATTCAGATGTTGAAGAACAAGAGTTCAGTTCATCACAGGAAAATCTGAAGAAAATTATCTTCAAAATGTAAGTTTCACATTAGAAAAAAATTTCAGTTGCGTGTTTTCTTGGACAATCCCTTTTTAAACTTAGAACCTTTACACAGTATTTTGTTTTGTTTGGGGTTTTTTCCTCTTTTTTTTTTTTTTTTTTTTTCCTATGGTCATAACAGCAGTGGGTACAGAGGTAGTGAAGAAAAATGGAAGTACAAGATTCAACTTTTAACTAAGGGCTTTTTTTGATATTCCTTAGCTTTAAATAATTCATCGAAGAAGTATATCAGAATCACTGAATGATGACAACGTACAAAATAGAGACCAGTGTAAGGCACAAGTGTATATCTGATGAGGCATCTGTGGTCTTCAGTTATGTCATTTTTCTTCCTCTTAGCCTGGATCATAGAATACTAATGGGAGGGTGAACTTTATCTGCTCAATCAAAGCAATGCCTAAATAAATGTATTTTTATATTAATATTTGTAGTAAATCCAGACTACAGATTATATACATGGTTCTTCCTCTGCACTGCATTTATTAATTACTACTCTTCCCTATGTAAGCTTGTGCTAGAGAAAGTCTTAGCTATTAATATCAAGAGTACTGTTTGGAAGGGCTTTTCCTTTAAATCTCTCCCAGCACTGCGATGTGTTCACTGTATCTGTCAGGAATGTATTTCTCACATAAGTGTAGATGCTCCTTTTAGATCACAAGAGCACCTGTCCTACTTCTAGGGATGCTGTTACTCAGCATTTTCAGGTTCATAAGTAATATATCTGCACATTTGGTCTTTATTTGTCTCCTGGAAAGAATCCTATCTATGAGCCTTTAGTACAAATGAATATTTGCCATCAAATTCCTTATTAGTTTGCCTTGTTTAAGGAGGTGTCTAGATAGGCATCCTTCTGTCCTGCGCTGTCTTATTTTCTCATACTAGCCTTTCTTTTAAAAATTATATGTATTTGTTTATTTACTTACTTATACTTTTTGGCTTGTTTTAACTCTAGCACTAGATTTCCAAAGAAAACCTACATTTCACAGAATCACAGAGTCAACTGAGTTGGAAGGGACCCAGCACGGACCATCAAGTCCAGCTCCTGTCCCTGCACAGCACCATCCCCAGGAGTCACACCATGTGCCTGAGAGTGCTGTCCAAATGCTTGAACTGTCAGGCTGGTGCTGTGACCACTTCCCTGAGGAGCCTGTTCCAGCCCAGCTGCCCTCTGGGTGAAGAATCTTTTTCAAATATCAACCAAAACCTCCTCTGGCACAACTTCAGACCATTGCCTCGGTGCCCTGTCACTGGGTACCAGAGAGAAGGGATTCTCTACTTATGCTTTTTTATTTTCTCTTTCTAGTTTTTCCTTTCTTTTTAAAATTTATTTATTACTTTATTTATTATTTCTATTTTTTTACTTTTTTAAACTCTTGTTCTATATTTCCAAAGAAAACCTACTTTTCTCTGAGTCTAACAGACTCACACTCATACAGTCCTAATTCTCCTGAAAATGAAAGGCACATGATGGTTATTTGTGGTAATGAAATTTAGAGGTCAAGACTCAAGCATTTGAGCAGTGATTGTTGTGCAATATGAGATTTTTGCAAAGCGAAGGATAAGATGATATCAAATTGTCTGAGAAACTGAAGAAATACCCCACTATTTAAAAAATAAAGATATAGAAGTCAGAAAAAGCAGATATTTATGGGAATGAGATAGAGGAGGACAAAGGCGAAGATCAGTGGAGCTTGCTTAAGCCCTGTGCCTCTTCCTCATCTTGCAAGCAATCATTCATTTTATCTTACTTTAGCAGTTTATAAGGCAGGCATCCAGGTTAAACAAATAATCTAGGTTTCCCTAGAGTCAGTTGGAAGAGTTAGGCTCTTCCAGAGTGAATTTACTAAATATTGAAGCTGGAATCATTGTTTCATTATTTTAAAGCATGCTAAATGTTATGGATCTTGAAATAGTGTCCAAAGGTCCCACAGCAGTGTTTAACTTAGCTCAGTTTTTAGTATTAACCGTTAGGTTTGCTTATCTGTAGCCTGTTTTATATATACATGGTACAAGTAATAATAATTTTATTTACTCCTGCTGTGACTAAGGTGAGTAACAAAGCCTTTTGCTCTTATTTCTTTTGTAAACAAATGTTGTTTTCTATGCTTTTGTTTTGCTTTCTCCAGCTTTTAGTTGAAAGTTGCATTTTCAAAAAAGGGTTTTTATCTGAAATTAGATTATTTTTCTGATAATAGAAAAGAAAACTTTATAGAACAAACTGTCTGTGTTGGTCTTGAGATTATTCATGTTTTGAATGTGCAGAACTTTAGAGAGATTTGTGAGGAAGAAGCCTCCCTTTTCTGAGCATGCTATTTACCACATGACAGAGGAACAGCTAGGAAGCCAGCAGGTTGCTCCACTCCTGTGATGTTTGTATCTATCACAGTCTCCAGAGATGATGATATGAGGTCTTCCTCTGGTTCTCCTTACACATTTTTTTAAAAAAACTGCTTTGATGGCTTTGCCTTTAGTGAAAGGTCAGTGATTGTGCCCTTGTTTGACATAATTGATGGTGTAGTTAATTAGAATTATATTGTACTTAGAATAGCCTGTGCTTCTAAGATCTGTGGTGGAAGAGCTACCTCCTGCAGAGTTTCTGAGATCTAAAGAATGGCAGCTTCCTCAAGCACTGTTTACAAGCTCCTTTAACATGATTGTAGCATCTACAATCTATAGAAGAAAGACTCCCTCCTGTGGATCCAATAAAATCCACAGAAGAAGTGCTGTGGATTTCCTAAGCCTCGTTTGTCTGAAGGAATTTAATATGGTTGTAGACATCCTTAGGTGTGAATCCATCAAATTCCATCACACGTATTCTAGGTGTACAAACATGGGTCCATGTTATCATGTTCCTTCTCTTTTAAGATGGTATAGCTTTTATGACATAGGTAGTAACACCAAAAACATGAAAATTTGATCATCTGACTAATGCACATAACAAGTGATATCTTGAAATACCTCTGAGTAGTCTAAGCAGAAGAAACAGGATGTTTCCTGACACTACTTTTTTCAGCAATCACTGCTGAAAGAAGCCTGGTATTAACTCAAAAAAGATCTGGCTTGAGCCGTTTACATTGTAAAAGACATTGAGGTTTTCACAGAAATATCAAATTCACAAAAAGAGTGTATCAGTTCCAATACATTTGCCCCCCATTTTGCTAAAATTGCTTGCAAACTCAAATTTTAATGTATAAAATATTTAATAAATGCCTAATTTATTCCCAGCCCCCCCAAACCAAAATGGTTTTGAAAGAGTGGATTTAGAGAATATGTCTAAACTAAAATTAGAGGAGGTGACTTATCAATTAATTATTTTTTCTAATATATAATGGAAGATTAAAAAATCACCCAAAGACAGCCATTTTTATAATACAGCATTTTTTGTTTATGTCTTCTATGAAAAGAATACAGATTTTAGATTATATTGGTATAAACTGTGGCTGACAGGACAATAACTGAGATCCTTTCCTTTAAGGATAATAGACTTTAAAAATAAAATTACTGCATCTTCTGGTAGGTATAAAATTCATTACTAGCTATTGTAGCTTCAATGCCATTTTAACTTCAGAATCACAGATATCTTCATGCATAAAATGTATTAATTTAGGAGTGAAAAAAAATACAGTAGAAAGCAGAGTCTACTTTCAGTCCTTTTCTTTTGAACAGGCTGCTTACTTAACCCAGTACAAGAAGCTACTGTGAATTTCATTGTCTTGATTTTAAAATAAAAATAGTTAATCAAAGAATAATGGATAGGATGTCTTCATCTGACAACATCTGTTGATCTGAAACAGGAGAATAGCCAGTGTGACAGTGAAGGTGTTCTCTACTATTTTTTTCCCAAGCTGAAAAAATGGGGCATAGAGCTGTACAACCCATAGCACTGTGCATGTCTTTATAAGATGTTGTTCACCAGAGACCTGTCAACAGACTGAGCCATATTGGTTCTGGCAGTCTTTCTATTGGGACAATATTTGCCTTGAAGTACTATCTTTTCTCTTTTTCAATGTCAGCCTGAAGGCTCTTAGACAGCATATGTTCATTTCATGTCTTAGAGATATTGCTTCTGGTATTGCAAATGCATTACCACATTGAGCTTCTTTTTTGTAAAACAGATGGAACATATTAAGGTCTCTGTTTCTTAGACAATTTCTGCAACAATTGCACTGCATTCTTCACATTGACAAAAACATCAGCAACATGCAGTGAGGCACTAGATTATGTCAGAATGGTAAATGAAAGCCCATAACAGGAAGAGTTATAAAGGTGAATCAGTCCCCTCAGAGAAATGTGGAAGGGTGTTACATTTGGTAGGCATCCAGTTAAAAATTAGTAAAGTGAAGTGATCCTGTAAAGTGATTTGTTTGGGTGTAACTTAGTTTGCAAGGAGTGTTGCTGATATGTAGGAACCATATTTGGAATAGATATTATTTCTTGTAAGCCTGGGTTCTAAGACATGGTGAAGAAGGTAAAGATTTGAGAATGAGGCGAGCACAAGGGACAAACCATAAAGTGGTCACTGAAGGATCTTAAGAATGACAGTGAGGCAGAGGTTCATGGCCAGCAGGCTGTAGCACAGAACTGGGCCAAATTAGAAGACCATCTAAGTCAGGCTGTCAAAAATCTGTGTGCACAGTGAACAGGCAATGAAGAAGAAGGAAATTAGTCACAGTCTCCTGGAGAGAGTGTAGATGGTACTCTTTGGTAACATGAAGGTGCCTTTAGGCAACACTAGGGAGATTGGTCCAACTACAATTGCTGTAGAAAAGAAAGGGAATGGTAAATTGGCATCAGTAGCCTACTTTTGTGGTATTGTGTCTTTGCTGCTGCAGCATCAGCCTTTTTGAAAAGGCACTATCTTAGTGACTTTAATGTAAGCTGGATTTCTTTGTCCTCATTTCAAGCATCAGATCAAATACAGAGAGTGGAAAGTGGGACTTGGGTAAAAATAACATTTGAGGCCAGAAGTGAGGTTAGTTGGCTCAACTGGATGTCCAGGCACACTTAGAAAAGTCTGAGTTTGCCCTATTGTCATTGTTTCTTCTGCTAGAAGGATTGCTGAAAATACAGGACTTTGCCATGCTCCTACCCCATAAAGAATAGGAATATTTGATCTTCATGTAAACAGATCACATTCATTTGAAATCTACATGACTTTTTTCTGAGTGTGAGATTTGAAGAATGTGAGATCAAACAAAAGAGGTGGAGAGCAACGTCTGAGCAAGAGATTCCAATGAGACATTAGTGTAATGGGTGTGTAGTGGAAGGGCTGTGTACACGTGTACATACCTTGAGGAAATAACCAAAATTTCAGAAGTGATTGGTCCCCCCATTCAATGTGAAAATGCAGTTTGCTTTAAGAACTCATGACAAAGTCATATAATAGCATGTCAAGACAGCAAAACCTTACAAATTACAGAGCTGTTTCCCACATTACTTTTTACAGGAGCAACAGGTCAGCTTGAAATGTCACAGATGGTGAGCACCATTTTCTGAGTTACAGAGGTGTTCGGAGGCTGGATTTGCTGACTATCAGTAATGTCTATAAATAATTCAGAAGGTCAGGGTTTAGGTAGGAATGCTTTACATTTGCTTCTATAAAGTGATGGCATTAATTGTAGCTTGTAAAAAATTGTACGTGAGTTTAGGTTAGTATTTCCAGTGTTACTTTGAACCATCAAATTAGTTTGTCTCAGGAATTTACTGTTTCCTTTACTTCAGCAACACCTACTCTCTTTCTTGTTTCTTTTTCCTATGCTCATCCAGTCATGGGATCTTTCTTTCTGTGTTGTACTTCTACTAGTCAAAGACAAATGGGACTTCAGGTTTCAAACTTGGTGCTGTCTCATTGTAAAAAATTTACCCTCACATGTGGATTTAGTGTTAAAGTCACTGGTTTTAATCAAAACAATCCAAATGGAAAATGTAGCTAAATCCTAAAAAGAAGATGGACAAACTCAAATGACTGCATATTGTATTAAATTAATAAATAAATAAAAGGGTTTGAGGCATAGTTTAAAACCCCCTACACTTCTGAGAGGCAAGAATTATACGATTATATGCATGATCATAGTCTGCTTCTGCAGAAATAAGAACTTGTGCTCTAAGTTTTAGTGACAACAGCTGAGTCCAGCGAAGGAGGGAGTAAGACAGACGGTATTTTGCCTCTTCCTTCCCTTGGGGATCCTTTCTACCTAAATAGGTAAGGTCAAATTTTTGACCTTTGTCATATATTATCAGACTGAATGACTTACTCAATTCAGTGTTAAAGGCATTTGGAAACTATTAATTAGTCTGGTAGCACAGATTGGAATAGCTTAAAATTGCCTGATTTTAAAAGGTGTCCTACATCACTAAGTATTCTGGAGACTTTTAGTTATTTTTTTTTCCTTGAAAACTAATCAAAAATCTTATCCACACACTTAAAACGCATCTTCAAATTCTTCTGAGTGTGATCTGAATAAAGATCGTAAATGTAGATTTCTGCATCTACATAGAGCCTGAAACAGAAGCTCTGATGCTTCCCAGTAATTACACAGAATTCTAGGTATCATCTTTAAATTCCAGCGAGAACTTCTAAAAGACAGCGTCTTCTTGCAAAGTGGCATGAGCTCCAACAAACTACTGAACAAATAAAAATATTTTAATTGCTAAAAAATATTGTTATTCACACCAAATAATCAGCTGGGCACAGACAACAAAATTGAGATACACATTTGCCTTATTGGATAGTAGGTTTTGACATTTAATACAGGGTTTGCAAGTATTTTCAGTTTACTAGGACAGATGAATTTCCCTGAACTTATTGTGTTCCAAATTAATGATGGCACCTTGTTTTCCTACTTCTTATGCCTATTAGGGAAACGCATAATTCATTCTAAAGATGTGCATGAAGTGAGGCTTTTGTGTTTGTGATCAGCTTTTACAAACAGGAAAGAAATGACCACTTTATATAAACAGCTACTGAAGCAGAATGTATATTTAGTCCTTCCCACTTAATTTCAGCCTTGTTTATTCACTCTGTTATTCAACAGTTCTACAGATCATGAGAAAAGCTATACAGAAGATTTATTATTCAGCAAGAAAGGCAGTGTACATATTTTTGAGCTGAAAATTATTTATTTCTTATACTGATTAAAATCAGAGGACTTTAAAATACATGCAGATCCATAAGAGAAAAAACATCTCTGATGTTGGTGAAAATCTCACAGACAGCAATTTAAGGTCTATTTTCCATGGTTAAATTAACAAGCGAGCCATTCTGGCAAATTTCCAGTTTTCACAAATTAAAGATATTTTACTGATAAATCCTTTGTCTTTTAGCAATTCACTGTATGCACTGTGTTAATATTTTCTGATAATATTGTACAAAATTTATTTTTCTTTTATTGTGCTTCAGCTAAACATGGGCATGAAGTGAATCCTTGTGAAAAGAAAACAAAGGATATATTTTTTGAAACCAAAAGAAATTCCTCACATTTCACTTGGCCCTATGAGCAGAAGGTGTGAAGGAAGGGTCTGAAATGCCAAAGACATCAAATACTTTAAAAACCAGCACTTGAGTGTTTAAAAAATAGACTGTCAGCTGAAATGTTTCAATGTGAGCGAGAGAGAAGGAGAGGCTCAAAGGTGTTTAAAAGGACTGCTGGAGAGGCTTGTATCAGGAGCAGTAATAGTGAGAAATTCATCTGTGCTGATGATGGGGAGGGCAGTATCACAGACTATTGAGGCGCTGAACGTGCTGGCACTGGAGCTGCAAGTGGTGACACTGGTGGTTGTGGGAGGGGTGGAGGTGACAGTTTTGTTAGCAGCCTTGTGTCTGATGAAGAGAATGTTTTCTCTCAGAGTGTACCCTTCACCTTCATGTTAAAAATAGCACTTAATAAGCTATTTATGGGGATTTGGGCGATTTTAGTTCTCCTTTGCCATACAGGGGGCTGGTGACAATAGATTTGGCATTCCTTTCTGAACTGGAACATTGCAAAGCCAATGAGATAGTCTGAATTCAGTCTGAATTTTAGTGTTTGCAACTTCCCTAGGAGATATCCCCTTGGTTTCTTTTGTGATTGACCTTTGTGAGAAAATAAGCAAGAATATCTACATTAGACACACTTGTAGTAAAGGAAGAGAAGCAAAATATGAGTTTTGAAGCAGATATTGGACATTACACCCTGCTTCAGCGTTAATTCAAAATTGGAAGTGCTCAGATATGCTTGAAATATACTTCAGGAAATCTTTCCCTTCCCTTCCCTTCCCTTCCCTTCCCTTCCCTTCCCTTCCCTTCCCTTCCCTTCCCTTCCCTTCCCTTCCCTTCCCTTCCCTTCCCTTCCCTTCCCTTCCCTTCCCTTCCCTTCCCTTCCCTTCCCTTCCCTTCCCTTCCCTTCCCTTCCCTTCCCTTCCCTTCCCTTCCCTTCCCTTCCCTTCCCTTCCCTTCCCTTCCCTTCCCTTCCCTTCCCTTCCCTTCCCTTCCCTTCCCTTCCCTTCCCTTCCCTTCCCTTCCCTTCCCTTCCCTTCCCTTCCCTTCCCTTCCCTTCCCTTCCCTTCCCTTCCCTTCCCTTCCCTTCCCTTCCCTTCCCTTCCCTTCCCTTCCCTTCCCTTCCCTTCCCTTCCCTTCCCTTCCCTTCCCTTCCCTTCCCTTCCCTTCCCTTCCCTTCCACAAAGCAAGTGAAAAGAATCTGGTTTCTAGAGTTTTGGAATTTGGGGGTATTTTTATATTGTATTATTATTATTATTATTATGCAATATTATAACACTGTTCTCACATGTATTAATAAAGAGCTAAACTTGCAGAACTTTTGCTGTGCTGACAGAAATTTGTTCCAGTTTATGACAGCAATTCCCTTCAAAACTTTTGCCCCACGTTTCTGCAGGGAATGTTGAGGAAGATTTTTTTCAGTCACTAACAGGTGGGGGTTTTTTCCCTATATCACAAAATTTCTTTGAAAAATTAGTCAGAGTACCATGTCTTTAGGACATTTTCCAGAACCTTATAAAAGCTAAATCCCAGAGCTATTAGGGATGAATATTGGCAATGTATTTGTAACAGTGTCAAAGCAGAATACCATGCCATTTGTTAACAAATAGTGTTTAACTGGGCAATTTTTTAATAGCTTTAAATGTGTTTTTGAAAAAATTAACCAAAGCAAAACTAGGTAGCAATATTATAAATGTTCTTTATGCTGGCTTCCCTCACATTGTTGCTTTTCATCATGTAAATAAATAAAAGTTTTAATATGCTTTGATTTTTAAAACACAGATGTGAGGACTTCCCTCTGTGGTTCTCTTTCATTCAGGCTCTGTATTTGTCTAGCAGTGCTCCAACATATTCACGTGTGTGACACTGGAGTTTTGAGAGCTGCAGTGAATGGCACCATTGCAGAGGCTTGTTGGCAAAAAAAAAGCCTGGAGATATTTATAGTTAGTAGCATTCCAGCATTCGAATAAATAGTTGACTAGTCTTTTCAACTCCTGGCTAAATAGCAAATGTTGAGATTGCTTCCAATGGGGCACAGGTATTCATAGCAGACACACATCTTGGTCTTATTTCAGTTCTCTACAGAGTCCAAAGAGCTGTTTTTAATTCAGTTCTGAATTTATAGTCTTTCTGCTTGGACTTCAGCTTGGCTCAGGACTCAAAGCCGACTGAATGCAGAATCGGCAAGGCATCCTATTTTCACTAAAAACTTTTATTTTTTTTTTCTTTAATTGCTAACACAGTTACTGACAATTTCAACTTCTGGAATTTTCCGAACTCTGTTTAACAGAGTTTTTCTAGCCTGCTCCTAAGAAGCACATGGATACACAGTATATTTAGATTATTCATAGTTTTTATTCGTCTGTTATTCTTTTTTTCTCTTTTTTTTCCTTCTTTTTTTTCCTCATTGATCAATGCTTTATTTTATAGAATACAGGTTGCAATTTTTTTTGGTTCGACCTAAATGAAGGATGATGTTTGAGAACATTGCGTTCACTAACATGTAAGAAGTTCAACTGAGTGCAGAGCATGTTTACAAAAGTTTACAAAACTGCCCAGGATTTCTGTAGTTCATAGCAGTTTTCTAAGCTGTCTTTACAAAACCAAACCAGAGAAAAAGGAGAAGTGACCTTTCTCATTATGGCTACTTTTGGTAGGAGGGGTATTTGAGTGAGATTTGTTTATGTCTATTTTCGATACCACATGGTAGGTGCCTAAAAGAAGAAAAAAAGAAAATAAAAAGTCGCTTTCTGCAACCTTTTTTGATTCTTATTTGCAGATGGGTTTAGCTCTTGCAGCTCCCCTCCTGTTCACGTCTGAACAGGTAGCCCTCATAAAGTACCTTACTGCCTTCCATGGCAAAACTACTGACAGCAGGTTTTGTGTTGCGCCTTCTGTGCCTTTCAAAATCTCACCCACAGCTGTCCCCTCTCTGCTCACCTCAGTTCTTGTGGAGGATGGAATGAAAATTGTGGGAATTTGAAAATAAACAAATAAACAAAAAAAAAGACAACATAGGAAAAAATATTGTAGTTCAGAAAAAATAAAGACAGGGAAAAGATAGTTCATAGTTCTGTAATTTTTGAATTTAATGCTTTCTGGGGATCATAAGGGTGATCACAGATAAGAAAAGATGGAGAGGACACCGTCACTGTACCAGAAAGTTGAAGAAAGATAAGACAAAAGGAAAGATAAAAGGAAAAAAGGAAAGATAAGATTCAATTATGTATTTGAATATATATTGTCTGCTTTATTGTTATTGTAGCATTTGGGTCTGCACTTTTTTCATTCTTTGCTGATTGATGTTTTAATCATATTCATGATGAATTTAAAGGAAATAACCAGCAACACCCAAAGCATTTGGACAATTAACAGTGAATAACAGTATATTGCACAGTATATTTGACCAAGCTTCCCATACTGCTTCAAGTTTTTCCCAACAATTTTGCCTGCCCAGTTGTGCCACACCCTTGCTTAATGGTTGCTGTTTGACTGGTCCTTCAGACTGCAGAACTCAATATGTTGCAGTGTCCTTTTTTCACTCAGAAAACCTCATTACAGTGAATACCAATCTTATACAGCCAATCCAAAACATTTCTAAGCAAACTACCTAAAAATCCTTGTGTAAACATTGTATAAGTTATTCATGAATAGATCCCTAAAGTCCATATTCTTCCACTGCATGTGAAAATAATATGGCACAGTGTGTGTATGTGTCTGGAAGGTGGGGGGAGCACAGATGGGGAGGTTCATCTCAGAAGATCTGCAGCTTTTAAGCTATTTCCAAGCTGTGACACAGACCCTTTGGCAGAAAGGTCGGCATCATGCTGTGATGGCTGGGGGTGTTGCCAGCAGCTCTCACAGGAGAGTCTCAGGAACAACAGGGCTCCTGTCTGCAGATCTTTGCCCACATATATCTGAAGTATCAACTGAGCAAAGTTTATCACAGCTGGTTTACTGTGTTTCCAGATTCTCTTCACAGTCATAGAGTTTCTGATATATTTCAAAAAGTGCTACTCCTTGGGAGAAGTATAATACCCTGGATCAGGTCTCTCAGCAGTTTCTGAGGATTTATATTTTGACCCACTTGTATTCACAAACGCAAGTCCCTACCTACCCTCTGCACAGACTTCAGGTCTGCCTTTATCCGCTCTTTCTTCAGTGTCAATTCAGTTGTGAACAGGCCTGCAGAAAACTGGAAAGTTACTGAGCACAAAGGAAAAGAGGCCAATTACAAGTGACCTGTGGGGAGCAAAGTACGTGTCTGTCTGAGGGGTTATGGTGCAATGGCTGGCATGAGTCAAGGGTAATTTTGAACTAAAACTCTGTCAAAAGGAAAAATTGTGCACCGTGGATATCAACCAAACAGACACACCTAACTCATTAGAGTGTGTACATATTTATTTTTATCTTATTCAATTGTAGGAGAGATGAAGCTGAGATTGTAAGGTGTTCCAGGTGTAGATCTGCTTCAGAAACCTTTCAGATGGGACCCACGACTCAAAATGAACCTATGGAAGAAAATCTTCAAGTTTTAAATCATTATGTACAGTCAATACATTGAAAATTGTAAGAAAAAAAGGCAAAAAAAATGAAGAAATAATACCTTTAAACAAAACAAAAACAAAACAAATTGCACCACCGACCAAGGCATATTTCAAAGCATTCTTAGTGAAAATCAAAGCATATATAAGCCAATTGTGGCCAGTCAATGATTACTGATTTTTCAGCCTCATTTAGAACATTAAAACTTCTTATATTTTCAAAAATTTGTATATGTGTATGTTCATAGTCCCATTTAGGACCATATATTTTATATTATTATCACACCATTTTGTAGTTCTTTCTGATTTGAAAAGGAATCAAAATGCTATTCAGCCTTTGAAAGCAGGTAGAGTATTGGATCAGTAACTGTACTACAATGACACACAGTAACTGTGATGTGACTTCCTCTCAACACTTTCCCTTATTTGCAAGGCCGTCTCAGGGAGCCAGGCACTTGGTGCCAGGATTCCTCACCATCTTCTTTCCCACCTCCACAGTGAGGGAGGAATTTTGTAAGTTTTGGTCCCTTTGCTCAACATTCTCTTCTTCATGTCAGATCTCAGAGGCTGGGCTCTGCACTCGTAACTCCAAGGTAGCCAGGATAACTTTGAAGGTCTTGGTGAATACATGTTAATGTTATAAAAGGTAGTTTCCCCTTGCTCCTGAGGGTCCTACTGGTTCTGCTGTATTCTGGTTTCTAGTTGGGAAGATCCTACTGGGATTCCTTACCCCTGGCATGACTGTATGGATTAATGAATAAAACTTGATTCAAGACCAAAGTCTGATTTGAAGTATTTCCGTTTTCACACTGGATGGCAAAAAGTCAAAACGAACAAAGAGAAACCTGGCTCCAGATATTGCTGTGGATTTAGCCAGACCTCAGCCTGGCCTTTGTGGCATTTCTTCCAGTGCAGTATTCCCAACATAGGTCAAGCAACAGTTTGCCCCTTCCCTGGACTGTGTTCTGCTGGCAGCCAGTCATTACTTAATGGATCATAAGGGAACTGCACATCCAGATGTGGAACCAGCAGGGAGGAAGGGAGGGAGGGAGGGAGGGAGGGAGGGAGGAAGGGAGGAAGGGAGGAAGGAGAAGGAAGGAAGGAAGGAAGGAAGGAGGAAGGAAGGAAGGAAGGAAGGAAGGAAGGAAGGAAGGAAGGAAGGAGGAAGGAAGGAAGGAAGGAAGGAAGGAAGGAAGGAAGGAAGGAAGGAAGGAAGGAAGGAAGGAAGGAAGGAAGGAAGGAAGGAAGGAAGGAAGGAAGGAAGGAAGGAAGGAAGGAAGGAAGGAAGGAAGGAAGGAAGGAAGGAAGGAAGGAAGGAAGGAAGGAAGGAAGGAAGGAAGGAAGGAAGGAAGGAAGGAAGGAAGGGAGGAAGGAAGGGAGGGAGGGAGGGAGGGAGGGAGGGAGGGAGGAAGGGAGGAAGGGAGGAAGGGAGGAAGGGAGGTAGGGAGGAAGGGAGGAAGGGAGGAAGGGGAGGGAAGGGAGGAGGAGGAAGGAAGGAGGAAGGAAGGAAGGAAGGAAGGAAGGAAGGAAGGAAGGAAGGAAGGAAGGAAGGAAGGAAGGAAGGAAGGAAGGAAGGAAGGAAGGAAGGAAGGCAGGGAAGGAAGGAAGGAAGGAAGGAAGGAAGGAAGGAAGGAAGGAAGGGGAAGGAAGGAAGGAAGGAAGGAAGGAAGGAAGGAAGGAAGGAAGGAAGGTGCAGAAAGTTCTGTGTCTAGACAGGAATTCTATAGCTGCATCAAGAAAACCTGCATTTAGATGCACAATCTTCAGTGTGAAATGATTTTTTTTGTACTCTTTATTCACACTAGCCTTTTTATGTAATTTGATATAATTTGAAATGATTAACAATGGCTGATAATTGTAGGGGTAAAAATGTACCCTTAAAGAAACAAACTTTGATAGGTGAAGGGTAGAATCCTATATCCAGCTGTGTTGTCCAAATTGATATTAGTTTAATAAGGTGTAAACTGTGCTAGAAAAATGTAATTGTCCTGCATTACAAGGGTGCTCCCTTTAACTGCACAGTTTATTCAAACGTATAATCTAAATAATTGAGTACCTATGCATACAATAGAACATTGCTTCATATGCAAACACTATTAAATAGACAGTTATATCCAAACAGATGGATAAAAAGATGCCTGAATATAATTGGTTTGCTTTTGATTATTCTACAGCTACAAATTTACTTAAACAATAAATCTAGACAAGGTAGGGTTTGTTGTCAGACAAAATTCAGTGTGGGAAAGTGAAGCTGAGGGATTTATGAGGCACTTAGGGGGACTGTTTTTTAAATCTACTTCTCACCTTGCTGTTTAATAAGGGTAATATGAGAAAAGAAGTAGAGACGCAGACCCACTATCTGACCCACTATTTATTTATTGCTTTGAAGGGGATACAAAAAGTGTTATTGGTCTTTATCATAAAGTTATGCCATATAAGTGTGTATGTGGATACAAACATCTGCAAGTCTGCATTGTAAATATTTAAGAAAAGAGATTAGAAAATAGTAATAGGGCAACCATAATTTCAAAAGTTCTTGGTACCTTGAAAAGCACTTGAAAGTCTCAGAGTCTGCAACTGGTATTAGGTGCAATTGTGCCATTTCTCTGGTAACTTCACACTTGCAGAAAAGCCCTGTTGAAGTCAGAAGTGCTGTGTTTGAGCACATGAGAAAGTCTGTGCCACAAGTAATGTCCAAATGGTATCAGAATCTGCAGTTAGAAGTGGGCCTCCTGACATCCATCTCTGAATTTCATGGACCACACTAAATTCTGGTCAGATGTACTTTACTCTTTCATAGACAAAGCCCTAGGACAAGACTCAGACCAGTCAAATAAGAGCTACATTAGTGAAATTTCTGCAATATTTTACTGTTTCAGAACTATGCTGTGTATGATCATAGCTGTGGAATTACACACATACAAATGTGTATCCATATGTATAATATATAGATGTGTATATTATGAAAAGATATCATACATAAACTCAACAGTTATTAATAGACAAGGGAAAATAAAGAGCTTTTGCTTAAGAACTAATCTTCTGAGACACTTTACTGGTGTCAGAAAAGATTGACTATTAATCCCCAAATGAATGGCCACTGTATCTGGAAGTCATCTTGAGACAGAATTCAGACTGCCTTCACTGGTGCCTAATTTACCTATTACTAATGTAAAGTTTCAGATGAAGTGGGAATGAGCATTTCAGACTACCTCACATGTAGGGCTATTATATTTTTGTTCCCTAAAGTGAAAGAAGAGGAGTAATGCCAATGCCTAATTTAGGCACCTGTGCCATGTGATTTGAATAGAGCCTTTAGTCATTTACCAATAATTTGCATGTATTGCCATTGTGGTCAAATGCCCAGATGATATTTTGTTAATAATTTCTTTTGTATCTCATATTGGTTATAATAAAATTAAGTCAAAAATAGCTTGTTTCAGTAAATCTTTTACAATTTGTCATTCCTTTTTTCTCCCACTTTTATCTCTTTTCTTTTTAATTCAGAAAAGCTCTAGGTTTGGGGTTTTCTTTAAAAAAAAAAAACCTCTTTCAGCAAATGGAAATAAAGCATTTCCACAGAATGCTGCCAACTTTGTAATAAGATTTAGTAGCTTTCCCGAGAGCTACTTGCAGTTCTAATAATAATTTTCTTTAAGTGTTCCGCTTTAGAAAATGTCTTCTTTGTTACTGAAGTTGCCATATGTACATATGGACTTTTTTTTCTGAAAATATTTCTGGGATTTTATTACCATTAATCATTTCTGAGGGTGTATATAATTTATCTCACAAACCATCAGAATTCCCACAGGGTAAATTACTCTAGAGGTCTCTGTGCCCTCATACTGTATCAAATTGACCTGCTTCTTGTTTGCCATTTTTGTGTACTACATTGCTTATTTAACAAGAAACAGAATGATTGTGATTCTGAGAAGGTCCTTTGATAGTAGTTTTGACACTCTGCCTGAATAATGACCCTCATTATGGAGCCCATGACAGGCTCTGAAAGTACTGATTTATGAATACATCACAGGTTCAGCATTAGAGCTCCCCCTACTCACTCCCAGTATAGGAGCAGGTATAGATACAGTCTTCAAAAAGAGTGAAGATGAGATAATTGCGTGATTATGACCATTCAAGTAATCACTTTTTCTGATTTAACAAAGCACTGTCAGTTAATTTTGACTGTCTCACAAGTTATTAGAAACCTTTAACAAAATGTTTGTTAGGAAAATCTATTTCTTGTAGAGTTGCCAGCCTATCTTAAAGAACAGTAAGGCAGAAGTCTTTTTTTACTAAGAAATGCTTTTCTATAGCAAACACTCATTAACAGTTGATAATAGACTGTTAGAAGTAAGCTTAGCTAAGAGCTAGAAGTCTGTGTCCTAGCTAAAACAAATTATAAGACACTTTGTAAACACATTTTTGTGAGGATTCTTGTTGATTTATTGTTTCCTCCATAGCAGTTATTTAAATAAATGTAGCTAATTTAGATCATTTGCTGCACTGTGTAATTTTGTTCTTTGTGTGATGGGGTTATATGTAAAAGCCTGAAGGAATCACATCCCCATTAATCTTTTTACAAGTGCAATAAATAAATAAAGAGACATGGTTTAATTTTGCTAGTTAGGAGATTTTAAAAGGCAGTGGTAGCAATCTGATTTCTTCCTGTTCTTGCTGCTCTCCATGTCCTTCTCTTGAAGACACAGTAAATATTCTTACTTAATGAGGTAATAGTTCTTAGTTGGAAAATATGTACTTGGAGTATACATGGAGTATTAAATACATCCATGAAGATAAGAATTTGAAGACACATCTAGGAGCATTTTTTTCTCCCCTAAATGCTCATTATGGAATATGTTTGCTCCCATCTACCCTGGAACATGGTAGAGTTTCCTGCTCAGAGACATGAAAGCTGATATCATGCTGAGTGTTCCCATGCTTGCAGACATCAGTGCACCAGTGGAAAAAAGCTTCCACAAGGCTGAGTGGGTCTTTGCTGCCTCAGGTGTAGAGCTGGATATCAACAATCCAGGCAGAATCAGAGAGGTCCACCCTGAGAAGAAGGAGTGGAAGCAGTGCAGCGTGGATGAGGCATGGATAACGTGGCAGATTGGTTGGCAAAGGGAGGAGAGCACTCTGTAACCTCAAACCTTGCCTGGGGTAGCACCTGTTCATTTGCATATAGGGATGATAAACCAGAGCTGAGGAGAGAAAGTGACTCATGTGAGTGTGCTGAATTGAAAATGCAGGCCAGACTAAGACAGCTGCACTAACATTCTGAATTAACCCTTGAAGTGTAAAGATTCAGTGGTGGTTAATGATGCTTGGATGCATACAAGCACACGTGCAGGTATGGGGGCTGCCAGGCTCCTGTGCCTGATCCAGAAATAGATGAACTTTTGTGTTTTCTAAAAGTACCAAAAAATTGGTTGGATCTGAAAATCAATCCACTGGAATACACAGCAATGTAGAACCAGCACATTATGTCATGAAACAGGGTCATCTGTGTTAACAGCAGTGTCATTGCCATCTCCATGTAGAATACCTGATAAGTCCTCAGTAAGCTCCTACTGTGTTTTATTCTTTGTTCACTCTGCCATTTCTATTCATGAGAAATTCTGGAAAAGTATATTTGCTCCAAAGTTATTTTTATAATTATTAGCTTGTTAAATAAAATTCAATTATGATGCTCATCTGAGTAATTTATGATGTTTCATCATTATTTGAAAAACTGTAATAAAGAAGCTCTAAGGTTTTTTTGTTGACTGTCCACTTCAAGGCCATCAAATTCAAAATTAATTTTTGTAAACTTTAAGACAGTGACTTAATATACTGCTACTTGATTAGCCTTGTTCAGAAATTCTAGTGATTAAATATATAAAAATTTGTGAGTGCTTCAAAAGTAGGTCTGGTAAAGCATTTTTTAGAAAACTTTGAATATCCTTTTCAAAGGTGGCAAAGATAATTCTTGACTTTGTTGCTTCCCCACTTGGTAAAACTTGTACCAGAGTATTGTAGTTCTATAAAAGTATTTCAGAGCATAACAAAACCTTCTAGACTTTAATAACTATACATGACTGATCTGTCCTCTCTGGCAAGGTTAACTGTTTCTCCCAAGGAGTTAAGTGGCATATAAACTATTGTTCACACCATTTGTGCTAACAGCCTAGCATGACCTCAAATACTGTAGTGGTCATACAAGGTATCCTGTACAATACATTTATCAACAAAGGTAAAAGGACCACAGGGGCAGTGCTGACTTTAAGTGTATTATGGATCTATAAGGATAAATGCCTAACCTCACTTCACAGCAAAAAGTAATTACTGAACTATTGTTTCTATAGTGTTAATATTTTTTCATGGTTCTTAAGAAATATAAGCTATTTAGTTCTTAGGTTGACATCTGTACTGCATTATATTTTACACAATACATTGAGACTAAAGGGTAGAGCAATCATATAACTGAGATCATTGTACTTCTACAAGAAATCAGCAATAGAAATAAAGCATGGAAAAGGGAAGATATTGAATTCAGTAGTGATTTTCTAATAGATCTAAATGATCTAATTAACAATAGCCTGAACAGCAGAATTTTAGGTTTTTATTTTAAAATTGCCTGCCCCATTTACAGTGTGTATAATCTCGCATACATATTCACACCTAATTTTTTTTCTATCCATTAGCTCTTGTATGCAATAGACTCCCAGTCCTTGGACTCTCACCTACTTCATGAGTGAATGCCCTACCTGAAAAAAAAGGTAAAATCCACTCAAGTAAAGAATCACCACCCTTGTACTTCTTAAGATAATTGAATTCAGGACAAGAAGATACAAATTTATCAAAATTCTCAATTTGGAAGTAACATTCTAGAAAAACATTCTAGAAGCTTGCCTAGGGAAAGCCCTCACATAGGCATTTATGATTTGCAGGATATTTGAAAACAGCAATTATTCTTATAGTATTGAATAATGAATAATTATCAGAACAATCACTGTCACTTGGCAGAGATATTTACAAAGGTCACAGTCCCATGCTCCTCACTTCAGGAAAATGTCCGCAAAGAAGATCAAAAAAATATAATTAAAAATTTAAAAGGAAGCTATCTAATAGGAGCTGGAGTCAAATTATTCTCTTTAAGTTTGTGGGAAATCAAAGCAAATATTAATACATGAACTTGTAAGACCGAGTCCTAGGGATGGCTACAAAGATGCTCAGAGGGCTGGAGCACTTCTCCTATGAAGAGAGGCTGAGAGAATTGGAGTTGTTCAGCCTGGAGAAGAGAAGGCTCCATGGAGCCCTTAGAGCAGCATTCCAGCACCTAAAGGGGTCTCCAAGAGAGGCAGAGAGGGACTTTTTACAAGGGCAGGACAAGGTGGAATGCTTTAAAGGGTAGATTATCTATTGGGAAGAAGTTCCTTACTGTGAGGGTAGGGAGGCTTTGGGACAGGTTGCTCAGGGAGTCTGTGGCTGCCCCATCCCTGGCAGTGTGCAGTGCTCAAGGCCAGGCTGGATGGGGCTCTGAGCAGCCTGGTTTAGGGGAAGGTGTCCTTGTCTTTGGCAGGGGGGCTGGAGCTAGCTGATCTTTAAGATCCCCTCCAATCCAAACCATTCTATGAATAATATTAGTTCCATTAATAATGGCTAAGCAAAATAGGCAAGGTTTTTGGTGATCCAATTTCCAGGACGGGTTAGTACCACATGTTTCAGAGGGAGGTTCAAGAAGCTCCTAACAGACAGTGTTAGGATGAATGAACATGAATCCCCAAAGGAATTTTCTGTCTCAACAGCAGTTGGACTGTGCACTCAAAGTCATACATGGAATTTTCTGCTCTTTGCAGTGTTTTATCCATTGCAATGCCACTGTGGTGTTTTCTGTAACTCACTTGAGTAATCTGATCCTGCCCATGTCTAAAAATACCTCAGAATTTCTATGGATCATTTTTTGAAAACTGAAATTTTATTTATTGCTTTTACTTATATAACTTGTTAATTTCACAAAGTTCCTCTCTTACTACTATTATATCACATATAAATAGACATCCTGATATGTTCTGGCTTACATACAGACATATATATATAGATAGATAGATAGATAGATAGATACACAGACACACACTACTTTTATCCCAGGTACCCATTTCCCTTCTCAACTGTGTAAGACAGATCTTTTCTCTCTCTCTGCACACAGAATCCTCTCTGTCTTCTCCCAGGAATTGGCATCATGTGCAAACTCTCCTCTCCTGGGAATGGATACAGTGGGAGAATACCTACTCTCCCTCAAAAAGAGAGGGAAAAAAATTCTTGTTGTATTTTCATGCCAATAAAAACATTTTGCTTTTTACCACGTGTATATTATAGCATTGACATCTGCCCTCAAGGTGAGGTGTCCTTTTTCTGCACTGACGGCGATATCAAATATTTCAAATTATTGCCAGTTTCTCCCACTTAAGTAGGAACCTATTTTATGTTTCCTATCTAACTGACACAATAACAATATGATGGCCAGATTTTTAGCCAGACCTCCAACTTTTTGAGTCCACCACCACAGAGGCATAACATAGCTCATTAGCACATCCAACATCTGGAGAGCAACAGTCATTGTTTGCTCTGTTCTTTATGCCAGTATGGCCATGTGCCATTATGACAAGGACAGGAATTTAAACTGTCAGAAGGAGAGGCCCAAACTGGGTTTCTGCTACTTTCCCATAGTCAATCTGGCATTTCTGTAGTCGTGCATTTCTGTACCCGAGCAGGTGTTTCTATATAAGGAAGTGAAGCTAGAATTTTCTATAGCCTGCTCGCTGTAATTGGCTCAGTCCCAGGACAGACACAGTGATAGGACTTTAGAAGTGCACCTCAAAGTCTAGTGTCCCTCTCATTGGGCCAAGAGCCAAAAAAGCCCGCCTAGACCATCGAGTACTAAAGGGCCTACATAAGGGTACACGAGGCTTTTTGGGAGTGCCTTAGCCTGAGTAGCTGTGCTTGGTACACTGTGCTTGGCTTATCTCTTTTCATTTTGTAACGTTTATTATTTTTGCTGTTATTAAAACTTTATTTTACAAAGCATATCCTGGGAAGCCGTCTCGCTATTTTATTAAGCCATTACTCCGCTGGCTGGACCCTCGGAGTTATCGGGAGAAATCTCGATACATTTCCTTTTGTTTTCTTTTGTTTTGTTTTGTTTTCCCCCAATTAGTACTTCTGTTTAAGAAAAAGGAAAAAAATTGAAATATATTCTGCACTGAAATATGTTCTGCATTACATGGCGAAAAAATATTGTTTAGTATTACAATATATATAGTTTGAGGTAGGTAGCTTCTTACAAGAAGAACACTCTTATAACATGGATTTACTCAATTATGTGAATTGGTTTCTTGACCAGTGGCCAGCAAAACTCAGACAGCAACATGTAAGGCAAAAGTGAAATCGCAGTGTACAATGAAGGTTTATATTATCCCATATCCCTCTTAATTTGAAAGAAAACAGACTACAAAAATATTCATATGTAGTTGATCAAAGGCCATCTACATTATTAATTATCAAAAGACACTGCTACAATGATGAATATATTAAAAAATTTAAATCTTTATGAATTAAAATGTAGTCGTTCTTTCAGGATGACATTATTCAGCTTTTTTTTAGGCATAGCACAAGCTATTCCCTATTCTTCTTTGGATTCAAAAGCAGTTGAAGTTGGAAATTCAATGGCATTATATGGTCATCACTTAAATTGCTCATATAAGGTCCTGTCTTTCCTTTGCCTGTCCTAACATTTGAGCTACACCTTGCTGCCATGCAGAAGGTTTGTTTGGCACATGTATGATAAATTCTAGAATATATTTGCTCAGCATTACAGTGAGTTCCTTAGAATTTCTCCTATTTGGCCTCTGCTTTGACCTTTTCATTGCCTTTTGTGCTAATTTTGCTGTAGGCTGCTGTAGAGACAGACAGCTTAGGGCTTGTTTTTCCTTGATAGATGCCATTGATAGCATCTAACAGAGAGGTATAATTAAAAGCCATATACTGAACTTTCTAAATTTCCCCAATATGCCTGTAGAATCCTAATAATCATCTGCTGAAGAAATCTGACAGCACTCCTGAAATAGGTGGGGAAATTATTTTAAGAATTTTTCTTTTCATCCACCAAACAGCATAAATTTCTCCAAAAGTTTCTTTAGAAACAGATTACACAATACTGTTTTTATCATTTATTCTCTACATAACTTTTCTTCATGTACGCATTATTGTTATTGACAGCAATTCTAAAGCCCTTTAAAAAAAGAAATTAAACAGTGAATCAATAAAAATTAGCTATTTACTGTAGATTATTACTTTATCATTCTCATAATTACCATAATGGTTGCTGATGGAAATTCTATTTATGTGAATCATTTTATTCTTGTTATTTATTATTATTAATGTTACCATTATTATCTTCTTACCCTTCAGTTCACAAGATGTATCTTCTCAGTGAATTTTAATTTCAATATCTTGCTATTATACTGTACATAATCCTATCAAAGACTGTCCTTCATGCAACATTTTCAGTGATATATTATCACAGAGACCATTAATGAATGAGCTTCATATCTTACTAATACTGTTTTAGATACTATTTTTATTAATTTTCTAAGCAGTAATTCTTCATACAGTACCTATGTCTGTCTTCCATTAAAGTTGTGTTTTTGATTTTAACATGAGGATTTCAAAGGGAGGCATTAACTTTGTCGTTAAAAATGCATTTCATTTCATAGATTCTAAATGATGATACTATAATATTTGTGCTTTTTTCTTTTAGATGTTTTTATAAATTTATTTTCATATTTTCACTAGGTTTTTTTATCAGATTCCTGTTAATAATAAAATATTATTTTAAACAAATGATGCTTCTTTTAGCATGCCATATGCAAGGAAAAAAATATAACTAAAGAAATTGCAGTTTTTCTTCTGAGCTGTGAATTATTATAATGAAATAAAGATAAATATTTATCAGTTTCTAAGCATATGTTACAAGTGATGAAAATAACACTACATATTGTAAGTTTCTATTGACTAATTTTTCAAATAAATGCCAAATTTATTTATAAGGGACTGCTATTATGAGCAATTTGCTCATTTTCTTGTTTTTTTCTTTATTCTTGTGGTTTGATGTTCAGATTACTGGAAGAAATGCCATTACACATAAGTATATGATACTCACCTCTTCAAATATTTTAAATATAATGATTTCAGTTCACTGCACTGTCGAAAATGAAAAACAACATTGGTTTAGAATATCAATTTAAGGGCAAAACATCCTTATTGGCATTTTGAAACCTGATTTCACTCATCTCATACTGTTGTTTAATCTTTTTTGCATATATTAAAGCATTGTGATGGTATGGGATCACCGGCCAATATTAGACCAATAAAGCTGCAGGATGGATAGAAAATGTAAATAAGTCTTACAGACTTTCTGAAGATTATTAAATATACATGTAGTCTGCAGTTTAGATTAATAGCTGAAGAAGGATGCATCATTACAGTAACAGAAACCTATGATATATTTAGCAAACAGTGTGCCATGGTGCATAAACAAAACATAGCCCTGTGACTATTTTGTAAATATATACATCATTAATCATTGTACTGAACATATTTGCCTAATTTTTAAGTGAATTACATCACTTCAACAAAATTCAAAATCTATGAAGAAAAAGAAACTTGTGTGACACTGCAGACAGTCATATAAAACTTCATTTGCATAGCAATGTGTAAATGTGAAAAATCTAGAAATATACATTAAAAATTGTGTACCACTTATTTTAGCAAAGCTTTTTTCCTGTGAAAAGTAGATGAATGCATATAAACATAAACAATTCTTTGCCTGCTATAGCAAACTCATAGTTATGTGCGATTATTTTTTTTTTTACATTTGTCTTTTTCTAATGGGCACTTCTACAGCCTCTCAGGTTTATATGTTTCTATTGATTTTTACCTCTGGATTTATTGTGCACATATAAGCATCAGAGCAGAGCAGCTTGTCTGATATCCTAGGCAAAGCAATGTAATGTACAAAAGCCAGAGGATTTTACTTTAGCTAACATATAAAAGAGAAGGTGCAACACTGATGGACCAGTTCATTGTGGTGCTTAAGCACATGCTTAAGTGTAGGCATAAACAGCAATGTACTTAAAGCACATCAAGTGCTTGAGTCCTGGATAAACCAAGGCTTTAATTTGGTTTATATTATTTTGGAATCCATTTTTTAAAGTACTTAGTTTTCAGTATTTACCATTTGGTTGGGCATTTCTAATGGATTTCTTCTCCTCACAACATACATAGCTCTACTCTTTGTGTTTAAGTAAGACTAATTTAGCTGAGGCTTGTAATGCTGACAAGATACAGGCATTGCATCTTTATTAAGATAGTGACTTGGCAAAGCATTGAAATTTGTGTTTTACTCCAGGAAACTGTAGAAAATCAACTCTATAGAAGTGAACAGGGTTAACATTCTTAAAGTTAAGCACACGCTTACATGTTTTGCTGGAGTGGGGCCAAGGGTACCAGTTCAGCAAAACATTTAAGAGCATGCTTACATCCCTTTGATGTTAATGGGATTTAAGCCTGAAGATTTACATATATGCTACAGGATTGGCTGAACAGAGATACAGGGATGATTTGAAGCCTCAGACTGAAACATTCAATGGGGAACCATCTCCTAGTGATTTTCAGCAGATGTGGGGGAAATCTCTAGAGATGTTTGGAAACTACACATTTTATTCATCTGTTTTCATGTGCAAATAAGCACTATCAGCCTCGATCCGATATACTCTCCCTGTTTCCTGCCTGGGATTCAGTTCACTATTATTATTATCTGTTTTTCCTCTCTGGTGGTCGGGACTTCATCCTGTCCTGAAACTGTGGTCCCAATGAGTGGAATTGCTCCCCCTTTGGAGCTAGGTCTTCCCTTGATGGACTGCAAAGAGAGCCCAGATTAGATACATGCATGTTAGCTAAATTCAGCTGATGTAAATTGTACCCTCAGTAACTAACCTTATCTCTGGAATCCAATTTGAGTGTTATACCTTCTTTATTTTTTTTCTTCAGGATCCCATTAAAATTACATTTGAGACTCCACAAGGAGTTTCATAAGAAATGTTACAGAGATTATCATCTACTCTGAATATACAGTGCTCATACACTCTGAATATACAGTAGTTACAATATCTGAAACATGTTTCTGTTGTGATCCCACAGGAACAATTACTGTGGACAATATTTACTAAATATGTCATTTTTCAGCAAAGACATGTTCCTTCTTTTTTATTCATTATTTCTTTTTTTTTTTTCTTTTTTTCCCCTTAAATCTAAGAGTGTTGGTCTGAGAAAAACAGCCGCTTTCTTTTCAGTGCTTATGAAGTAAAATTATATCTGTCAGGGATGAAAATACCATAATTATATCTTCTTATAATTTATTCATTGCTTTATGGATCTAAAGCCTTCCAAGGAATGTCACAAATCTACAAAAATTTTTTGAACACAGCATTTAGCAACTTGACTTCTGATATAGTTGACAGATCCGGATAACACTTTCAGTTAGTGTATACGTAGGTGGTATTTGTTCCCCCTTTCATGGGTGACAGTGAGCTTTTCTGAGAGTGAGAAGGAGATTTAAATTGCAACACCAGCTTCACAGTCACTGCAGATTGGGTGAAGTTTTGCAACTTCAACAGGGAGTCCTACAGTATTCTTCAATGTGAATATTCAGAATGGCTGTGTATTTTGGAATTGAACATGATGATTCTAATGGATCCTTCCAGCTTGAGATGTTCTATGATTAATATTAGATTTAGCATTGTTTTTGGCAATATATTTACTGCATCTAACCTCAAGGTGCTCCCAAAATCACCCCAAACTTTCATATCTCCCTTAATCTGCATTAGTTCTACTTTTCTGTAACTCTTTTTCAACCATTATTTGTTTCACAAACACTGTTTAGTGGGGGGAATTAAGGAAGGTTGATGTTTGATCATTAAACCATTGCTGACATTCTTCCTGTAACCTCTTTAATTCATATTGTAGGAGTTTTTCTTGTTTCGGTTTTGTTTTGCAATTTTCATAGCAGACTTTCTTTATGATTAAGCTCTGTCTTCCGTGAGGAAAACAGTGAAAGAAGCAAACTCCTTCCAATTATACCAAGCCAAAAAGGTGTTTCATAGGTGTTTTATCCAATAGTCAAAATTATTTTAGGAAATGGTCTGCTTTCAATATAATTTACAATCTAGGCATAGAGCTTGCTGAGCCTGATCAATCTATTGAAAAAGCTACACCTATTAGGAAAGGGTATAGTGATGGAGTAGCTGAGGGAACACCTTAGCTTGTATTCAAACCCTGGCCTCAGCACGTGACAAGGGGAAGGATGCAGCTGTTATTAAAATCAAGATCACAGATAACTTGGCCCCACAAAATGGTAATAACGATACAGAACAGAGGGTCTGCAGGCTCAGGGGCTCTGCAAATCCTGTTTTGTTGTTTGCTCCTGAACACCAAAGGACCGGCCAAATATCCCTTTACAGCTTGATTCTACTCCTATTAAAGGCAACATAACCCCTGTTGCCCTAAGCAGGACTGGGTCTTTATAACCAGAACCTTTTATGTACCTGATAGAACAGTGTCCTCTGTGTCAGTTCTGTTCAATGTGTTTCGTAACTTCATCTCTTTGCCTTCGCGTTTGGTGCTGCGTGAAATTCAATTGTGACAGGTGCTTCAGCAGTGCTTTACTGATGTGGTTTTCCCCTTGAAATTAATGTCTTTATAATCACACACATTTAGAGATTAAAGAGGCATTTGATGAAGTACAATGGACTAAGTTCACTTCTGGCTTTAATGTCATATTCTTACCTTAAGTACAAATATTTTATGTTGTCTTTCCTTATGTCAGTGATTTTTAATGTCTCCATAAAATGACTTGTTCTTTGAGTTGCAAACTCATATTTGTTTTCAGTTAACTCGACTTGTATATCCCTCAGGAACAGAATTACAGTCATGGAAGCTGATGCAGTGAATTTGGTGGTTTATAAGTAGGAAATACTTAGATTTTGGGGCATGTGCAGCCTTTCATGTACAAAGTTCTCATTTTAATATACCTCGGGCTACTGGCTTTACGATTTACAGTTAATTAGGATTCTGATTTGAGTTGAAAATTCCAATACCTATATGCTTTTGTACATGCATTTCAGATCATGCTGGCTGGAGCAAATAACTGTGACTGTAGTCAATAAATGAATGTATACCACAGGGAGCAGCCCTTCCCCCGCCCTCCTCTGACAACCTGTAAGAAAATCCTACTGTGTTCCCAGTTCACAGCAATATCATCCTGGCATCACTGTGTGATAGCTAGATTTGCTGCCTATCAGTTAACAAAATCCCAAAACCATATTCTTACTCTTTGTAAAGTCTCAAAATCCCTCATGTAACCCATATTTGCTCTCACTGCATTTCATGCTCAAATTGAACTCTTTCGATAACTGAGTTCTAATCTGCACATGGTATATGCAACTTTTATTAGCATCAGTCCTCACTGCATAAATGTGTGGAAGGGTAAGTAAGATAACTTCCAAAATACTAATACTGGAAAGAAACCAATAAGCCATACAATTCAGGAATTTAGAGTTTTAATTAACCATCTAATCATAAAAACTAATCAAGTTTTTATATAGAGAGAGAGAGATTTAAAATAATGCTTGTATATATAAAAATATGGAAAATTCCATGTCATTTTACAAGGATTTTTAAAGTTCTGGCCTTTTGAATAGCTTTTTATTTTATCTATATTGGGCTTCACTTGAACACCCCCAAAAACTGTCATAGAACCTCTTCTTTCTTAGTTTTGTCATTTTTATTTGTTAAAGAGTCAATATATTGTCAGTATGTAACTTATGGAGCAAAAAAAAATCCCAATTACCTTCAAACATTAATCTCACAATTTCTCAGTTGAGTTCATAATCTTAATTTTGAAGCTAGTCCTTAGGATGTCTGGGACTTAGGCTGAGCTGGGAACACACATTTTGAACTTGGTACAGCAGGAGGCAGCTAAGATATAACACCAAGACACATCCCAGAGAGTTCCCTATGTTTCTCATAAGACTGCAGAAAGAATAAAAAAGGCAGGAAAAGCAACATCTGCTCCTGGAAGAGACTAGTCAATTTGAGCATTTGTCATCCCTCAGGTCCCATTCCCTATGAAGGTGACAGAGAGAGGGGCTTCAGAGCTGAGCAAAGAAGAGAACAGAGCTTCTGCCCTTTTTGTAGTACAACCATGCTGCCATGAGTAACTGCATATTTGCTTATTTCTAAAACCAGGCCTTAAAAAAAATCTTGATGCGAGTCAGAATTTTCAATGGCACACAATTTACACTGGAAGGAAATTATATTTTACACAATCTACAGTAAACATATACTCCTTTTTTTATCATGACAAAACATTCTTGCTTAAGTTCTCCAGTGATAGCAGCAGCATAATTTTACATGTGAGATGACATAACACCTCTACATCTACAAATGAGGTATGGACATAGAGGCAGAGCAAAGCATGTTTTGCAGAGGAAAAAATGGAAGACGAAAAGTTTCTATGGGAATGCTGAAATTTAAAAAATCCAGCAAGGATATTTAGGAGCTTGCATCATTTTCAGCAGTGCAAATAGGGATAAATGTAACCAATATGGAGACTTTATGATGACATGCCTAACTACAGAATAAGATGTTCACATTGGTACATAAGGTAACAGAAAATCAGTGTAATTCTATTCAGTTTATAGCAATTTATGCCTGTTGAAAATTGTCTAGTATGAGGATGACAAAAGTGTGTAAATTCTCCTGCCAAGATTAGGCTCCTACTGCTCTGTACTCCACATAAACTCTTATGAAACACCCATCTATGCCCTACAAAAATACCTGCTCAAACTGTAAACTTTTAAAATGGAATTAATCAATAAACTACTTGTGGGTCCGTGTTTCTGTAGAATTACAGACAATGTACAAGATAGAAAAAATACAGAAACACTAGCAAGAGAACTCATGGGGATTGCCCAAGGTCTCCTGTCATGCTGGTAACAGAGTAGGCAATGAAATTTAATAAATAATCCTTCCTTATATCCCCATTAACAAATCATGCCATAGTATGTCTACAAAGTACAATAAAAGAGATACACATATAAACAGCTGAATCAGAGCTAGGTGTTCTCCTATACAAGTGATATTTTTATATATTATATTTGTATATATTGGTCAATGACTATCTTTACAGAAGCCAAGAGACCTGTATCTGCTGCTTTCAAATCAGGATGGCTAGAAGTGTGTTGAGACAAGAGTGAAAGACAGAAGCGAAAAGAAACAAATCATACGAGCAAGCTTAAGTTCCTTTTGAAAGTCAATTTAGTTTGAATAAAAGGTGCTTTTGAAATATTCTGCTCTTTAATGGTAGAGAAAAACTAGGGTAAATCCCAAAGCAACAATGGTTAAAGCAAAGCTTGAAGTTAGAGAAAGGGAGTGCAACTACTGTTTAAAGCACACTTTTTCAGTCCATGATTTCGTTCCCATCTTTACCACAGACCTATTGTGTGTTGGCAAGAATATAATTTACTCCATGTGAGGTAAGTATTGTTCTATACGTTTTAAAAAAGCATATAGAAGTTAAACACATTTCAAAAAGCTATTTCCAAGTCAGATTGCCTCCATTTTTGACTGTGCATCTTGAACCACCTGTTGTTCAATATTCAGAATTTGGTATTCCAGCAGTGCCTTTTGAAGATTAACCCTTAACTTAAACGTGTTTCCATTTACTCAAAAACTAACTTGTAAAAGATGCTGCAAGTCTACTACCAAGGTCTACTATCAATACACTTTGTGTATTCTTTCCATTCTCCAAACAGGTTTAAAAGAAAACACTTGCTGGGAAAAAATGTGGGAACCATACAAAACCTTCTGGGGTTTTTTGAGCTCAACAAACAAATATTTGCAAGCAAAATGTTCTCCCTGGCAACCCATCCAACAAGTCATTAATACAGGATGTACCATGAGCCAGATAGCTGTTGCAATGCCCCGTGTGCTCTCACTGGAAGAGGCAGTGGCAGTCTCAATATTTAAAACCCTGTTCTTTGTTTCCTTCCTGAAACACTCAGCATAGGTTTCACAGCAGTGTGTAAAATAGGTCAGATGAATTGTACTCCAAAAGTGCCAATTCTTCTCCAATAACTATAAATAAATCCTGAGATCCCTTGTTCAGATACAGATATCAGCCCTTTATATCTTTAAAATTAAGTCAAGGAAGCTCCACCACAAAGTATGAGATCATTTACTTAGCTTCAGAGGACTACAAATCCTTATATTTCTACTAAGAATATCTGTAAAATTCAAGCAAATTTTTTTTTAATTTTTATTGTAGTATATGCAACAAGTCTGGAGCACTAGATCCATAGACTGAGTGTGAAAGAGTTGGTGGCATATGTGAGGGGTTACTGGGGTCCCAGGGACAGCTGGCAGCCCTTGCAGACTCTGGCCATCCTGGGTGTTGCACCACAGAGACACTTAGAGGAAGAAATCTGGTCAGCTTTTATAAGCATGTATTTCAGCAGCAACCAGGAACAAAGCTGCTGGGGTGGCTGGTGTCACCAGGACATTACTCCTGTAGTTTGCAGGATAATTTTTGGCATGTTAACATACTACACGTCATTGATCCATGTTTAATACAACAGCAACACAAAATTTTCTTGCATATGGGAGAAGTTGCCCAGGCCATCTCCACTGCAATAGACTATCCATTACCTGGAGCTTTTCCTTGTACCACAGGATTTGAAGGGCCTCGAGTTATGCTCACCTGGAGTCAGTTGAAGAACACTCTATAATCAATGTCACAGCAAAAGCACATTGGACCTTCCTGATTCTTTCCCAGAGGATTAATGGAGATGATATGCAAGGTAGTATAAGCAAATACAGTGGGTGGTGGTGTGGAGCAAACATTTCTCACTGCTGGGAAGATGGGCAAGGTTCACAGCTCAGGGTGTGGGTGCTTCCAACTGGCACTGCTAACCCAGCAAGGAAAAGTGGCTGGAGCCCTCAGTCTAATGAAGGCACTCAGCCACATCTTGTAATTCCTTCAACAACTGTATGAAACTGAGAATGCCCTGAGGTTTCCTGCCCTTGTGGCTCCTTCTAAAAGTCAGAGAATCTTGAAATATTTGGGGTTGAAAGGGGCCTGTGGAGATCATGTAGTCAACCCCCCCGCGAAAGCAGGTTCACCTAAAACAGGTTGAACAGGATCACATTCGGGTGTGTTTTGGATATCTCCAGAGAAGGAAGTTTCACAACCACTCTGAGCAATCTCTTCCACTCCTCTGTCTCTTTCAAAGGAAAGAAGTTTTTCCTCACATTCAGATGGAACTTCCTGTGTTTCAGTTTGTGACTATTGCCACTTGTCCTATTGCTGGGGACCACGAAAAAGAGACTGGCCCATTCTCTTGACCCCCACCTTGCAGATACTTGTGTGCATTGATGAGATCTTCTCTCTGTGTTCTCTTCTTGATGCTGAACAAGCCCAAATCCCTCAGCCTTTCTCCATAAGAGAGATGCTTCTGTCTCCTAATCATCTTCATAGATGATTCAATGATTTTGTGAAAGAGGAAAGTTCTTTTCTCCAGCTTAAATATGTTCCTAACCAATTTATACCAAATTGTTTCAGTCATACTGATTAAATAAAGTTGCCTAGGTACATAGTAACATGCAGAAATACGCATTAATCATTGGTCATCGTGTTTAAACTCAATTCTCAACTACTAACTGAGTGAATTCCAATAGGCCTAACTTTAGCTGATTTGTGCTATACAGAGTACCCTTAAGTTACCAAGAGGGAGGAATTTTGGCTGAGACATACATCAGGAAGATCATATTCTCTGAATTTGGTTAGCTTTCTGAAACAGCAAGTTGCTATCTCATTTTTTTTCTTTTTCTGAAAAGATTTCAGTTGTCCCTACTGGCAGACTTTTAATGGCCAATATCCCTATTAATATTGTCTCACACAACAAGCAAATGATTATAATTATTTTTATATCACCACCACTTAGGCTAGTTTTATTCTAGAAGTACAAGATATGTGGGGTATAAACCTCATTATCTTTAGGAATTCTTTGGAATATATTTGATAATTTATTTTTTTTTGCCACATTGGCATAAAGAATGTGAAGGAAAGATACCATTATAAGTAGAGATGTTCCTCCATAGCAAACATCATTTTGTCCATTCCAATTGCTTAGAAAGCAGAATTGTATTACTCTTTCCTGCTACTATAAGAAATGTATGGAATATTAGCTGCTTTTAAGAATTTGAAGCAAACTAATACTGTACTTTTTTTACTCATTATCAATTCCATAATTTATTAGCAGGCCTTCGAAGGCCTGCATGAAGGTGTTCAGCCACATAGGAGGTAAGAGAGATAATAACAGATCTACCTGAGTAATTTCTGCTGGAAGTAAGGTCAGAATTGGGTAGAGATATATGCATTGACTGCAATTCAGGAATTATCTGGAGATGGCTGATTATATAAAATGCATTGTTTCAATATATGAGACCTTATTTGAAACCTATTACAAAAGATTTGGCTTTTGTTCAAGCTTTTGAACTGGAGTAAAATATACGACCCACTGTCATATTATCACAAAATTATTTAACTGATAATGGCCTTTTCCATTAAACAGTTTATTTGAAGAAACAATAGCTCGTTTTATTGTGATCCTTTCTCCTTGTATATAATTTTTGTTGGCCAAGTGTTTATACTAAGGTCTGGATGGAAAACTGCATTTCATAAACTGCTATCCCTTATGCATTTGAAATCCCATTGAGTAGATGATGCTTAGAATCTTTGATCAAGGAATTGAGCTCATCTCCTTTAACCAATAATTTAAAGTCATATCGTCAGCAGTAGCTGCTCACATCATGTTTTTATATGGAGCAGAATATTACCAATAACTCATCACTTGTCAGAAATAGGAGACTGCCAAAGAAAGCACATTTGCCACTGAGTGAGAGCTAAGCATCTCCCACTAAAGCACCAGTCTGGTTAACAGATATTACAGCAACTAAATGAAAAGCCTCATGTTAAAGTTTAGGTCTTCTTTAAGTTACCATTGCAGTCATGTTCACATCTTGATAAAAGGGAAGCATAATTGGAGAGCAATTCTCAAACCCTAAAAGGGTAAAAAGATGTGGTTTGTTTATCATGAAAGACTGCTATTCCAACTACTAATCTTTCTGTCCTAGGAAGTGTCTTATTCTCTTTTCTGTGTTGGAAAGCTGCCTAACAAATGTATTTTCCAAGACAATGAAGGAAGCAGACCTCTATTCTTCCTTATCAATTTAATCTCTTTCATTCAGCTGACAATAATGTCCCCTTGTAGGCTAGGTCTCTTTCCACATGAATTACTAAGTGACAAGTTACTTTTGCTTTTTCCTTTTTTCTTTATTTTTTTTTTCTCTGCACCAGAATCTTAAAATGTAATAAAAAAGATTATTGGTACACACATTATTTTTAACCATAAGAATACCTAAAAGAGACAAAGTATTCAGGGCTGTACTATTTTAAAATTTGCAGACACTGTTATTGCAATCATAATTATTCCTGTATTTTATGATTCGGTATTTTCATACTCCTTTTTAATTAAAAAAAATACACAAAGAAGACTACAGAGAAACTGCTGGTTTTTCTCTAAAAAATTCATGTCTGAACCCTGATTAAGTCAGAAAGAATTTAAAATTTTGTCATTGAGATGAATTAATCACAAATCCTATATTGCCTTCTGCCTCAGTTTCTACTTTTGTTAGTTACTCATTGTTTTGTAAAACTGGCTTTTTCAAGCACAATCTTGATGCAGGAACATGTTGTCAGTTTTAAAATATTGTCCAGATAAGTCACCCTGGTAAAAATAATAATAATTTTTTTAAAAATTATATGTATATATATATAAATAAAATTATTACCATCTAACTATGGAAAATAAATTGTGGCTAAGAACATTGCATTATACCTATTTAACAATCTTTGTCTTTTCATCATTAGGAAATGTGAGAAACAGAAAATGGAAAATAGCCCTTTACAAGCAACAAAGATCTTTGGTACTAAAGACAAAATTAAAATTCTGTGACATGGAAATAATTGAAAATTATTTAATGACCTTCATAAGGGAAAATATTCTTCCCCCTCTGCCCACCACCAGCCCCAAAAACAAATCCTGATTATGCAGAACTTGAAATCTCCTTTATGTGGCAATGAAAGGGGTTTACTTTGATTTTTGAAGTTGATCCAGAAATTACCTGGAGTGAAAAAGGTGTATCTCCTAACCAGAGATAGATTCAGAAAGGACAGCAATTTTGACATTTTTTGTTAAAAATAATTTCTTGGGTAAAATACCCCAAAACTTTAGAGTGTCCATGCAATGTCAGCTTCCTGAATTGATGGCTTTGTGTTCACCTGGCATTTTGTCTGCCAGGCAATGTGACAGCCATGAGGAGGCACAATGCTGAGAAGAACACATTGTCACTGCCCACACACAGAAGCACCACTTTTCCTGCAGATATTTACCTCTGTTACTGTCAGTCCTGTCTAGATGAGGAGGGAGCCCAGGCTGTATCCATCATGGGTAACATCAGGGAGAAAAGAGATGCTCCATTTCCCTTCCCTTCCCTTCCCTTCCCTTCCCTTCCCTTCCCTTCCCTTCCCTTCCCTTCCCTTCCCTTCCCTTCCCTTCCCTTCCCTTCCCTTCCCTTCCCTTCCCTTCCCTTCCCTTCCCTTCCCTTCCCTTCCCTTCCCTTCCCTTCCCTTCCCTTCCCTTCCCTTCCCTTCCCTTCCCTTCCCTTCCCTTCCCTTCCCTTCCCTGCCCTGCCCTGCCCTGCCCTGCCCTGCCCTGCCCTGCCCTGCCCTGCCCTGCCCTGCCCTGCCGTAAAATGTTTCTTGGGGAACAGTCTATACTTTGGTGCATGATAGGAGAATTTTGCCTACACATACTGGTCACATAAGGAAAAAGTTTTTATTAAAACTAGGATAAAGTGAAATAACAGCATCATACTGAGCCTTACAGCAAGTACACCAGGACAGGGCAAGTTATCATCAGCCTCAGTCAGAATCTGGGCTTTCCATTTCAATGAACTCTGTTAGAAAGCATAAAGTGTTCATATTTGCCTAAGTTAGTAAGCAGGTTGTTGTCAGAAAAGATGAATAAGGCTTTGTGGAGGCTTCCTAAGCCATGATTCTGTTTTAATTTTGCATCAAAACTTTTCAACAATTTTGAGGGGGAAAGAAAAAAGTTAAAGAAGAAAGGAGATTAGTAATTTGCTCTTACTTGCCATTTGCTTGCATCAAAACTCTGCCTGCCTTTTGATTCAGCTGTTCCCTTGGCATGGGAATACACTTAGACAAATAGGAAATATAATGAGAAACATGCTTCCTTATAGTATTTCCAATTGGAAATGGCACAAGGAAAAAAAGCTTTGTCTTTTTTATTCCTAAACAGAAATAATTTAAGAAAGCTTGTCCCACACAACATTCCCTGACTGCTTAAATAGGTGATACATTTTGGGGGAACATTTTTTAGGAAACTTCACTGCGGTGGGAAGTGATTCAGCTGTGATGGCAGCTCGCTGCTTCCCTGGAGGAGTAGGTGGTACACCTGAGAAAAAAACTGAATTCACATTTGAGACAAACCATACAAAGTAAAATAAACCTAATGACCCAAGGTCTCAGGGATCTACTTCAGAAAATTGTCATGGTGCCATCAGAGAGAGCATATTAGAGACTAGAACTGAGGAGTCAAAGAGGCAGATTTCCTGCAGCTACTGTGTCTATGGCTATAAGTATTGTTGAAAATCAGGGCTGATTCTCTTTTCACACAAGCTTTATTCAGTGTATCTATTGATCTGCTTGGTATAAGAGAAAAGCAACAGGCTTGTTTCCTTTCCTTGAGAAAAGGGAATTTCTAAAATATATACATTCAAGTTTTGTACCAGTATAAACCAGCAAGAAAAATCATAGCATCTGCATTTATAATGGAATTTAAATTCATGAAAACAGCCCAAGAGCCACTCTAGTTGGGAAAGCAACCTGCTGCATCCCACTGACTCTGATAAGGGGTTGTTTTCCTTTACTACTGATATTGGAGAACTGGTTTAGGATACTCATATTTGAAAATCCTGAAATATTGATTTGCTTTATTTGTATCCATCCGTCTTTCTCTTGTCTCTCCTTCAACAGAGTCCAGATAAAAAGCAGCTGGCAGTAATTATTTTAGGAGGTGTTTGCACAAGTTCTGCAAATCATGTAAGTCTGTTTTCACTGTTCTCCTAATGATACAGTTTGGGTTGTTCCCACTATCATTTTGAATCCCAGTTTTCACAATCTCTCCCTTGCTTTGGAACATGGTGAAAATTAGGGGAATGCAGAGGAAGCTGCAGGATTCTGGATTTTTGATTTGCCCTGGTAGAACTCAGGACATCTCCAAACACTCTCTAACTCCCTTCACTGCCTCAGGGCAGAAACTAGTGGAATTAGGTTCTACCAGGCCTCCAGTACAGTCCTCTGGTAACACATCTTTTCCTACATCACATTTTATCTTGGCATCTTTAGCCAAATAGGATAAATTTGTTTTAGAGAAACAAGTGCATTATTTAACTTTCACAGTGCTGTGATCTAAACCATTGCCAAACCTTTTTATGTATCTTAGTAACTACTGTCCAGCTTAAGAAACATTTCATTGTCCTTTAACTAACAAATTTTCAAAAGTCACATGAAGGCTTTTTGATACAACTTTTAAAAACACAACAAAAATAAATAAATTAAAATAAAGATGAAATAAAGGTGACCCCCAAAGCCCTCTGTGATATGTCATCTTTATGAATTAAAAACACATAGGAAGAATGGTTTTTTAATACAAATATGTGACAAAATGCTTTATTTTTCTTCCTTATTGGTTTAACAAAATTTGCAGTACTGATTTTGACAAAGAAGTACAGAACAATAAGCTGTGGGAATTACCTCCATGATATTAAATGTTCTGTTGTTTATCAAGTTTTCTGACAAAAAATACACGTAATTTTAGAAAAAAAAAAAAAAGTTTGAGATTGTGTATTCAATTTCTTTCCTTTGTGTGAATGCACATATGAACTCCAAAAATTTGTAAGCTTGACTCTTTATGTTCATAAAACTGGTTTCCACCACATTGCATTGTCTACTTACACAGAGCCAGGGAGGCAAAGTACTGCAGATGCTTTGGGTAGAGACTCCATGGTCAGCAGTGTCTGCTCTGCTGTGGCTGATTTCTATCATCAGACAGCTCCAGAGGGGCTTTACACTGGGAGTGGTTGGACACCGAAAGATTTTGATATAGAATCTCTTTGCTGGAATAAGTTTGCCTTACTGGGTACTGCAGCACATGCAGTAAATAGTGTCACACATAGGAGTAAAAAAACCAAGAAGAGACACTTTAAGGTTGATTTAGAGCAGGAGGTTTTGCAATGCACAAGTAAATGAAACTGGTATCTGCCCTGACCAGTGCTTGCCAATGTAAGTTCCCTGGGGGTGCACGTCAGGTATATGTTGAGGGCCATCCCTGTTGAGCCTTCTGCACCTGGCAAGGTGCCCTCAGTCAGAAGTGCCAGAAGCCCCATTCAGACACAGCAGAAAAGAAAGGCTGTGTGATTTTTTTTTATCGTGTATTGCTAATAGGGTCCTGCCTTTCAAGTATCTCTGATACCCTTTGTTAACAAAATTTCCAGAAGAACTTCTAGGGAAACAGTTTGCACAGATAAAGCTCAGTCTCAAGATCCTGTGTTTGCAAGCTGTGCAAATCAAAAATTTTCTAAAGAATAGCTCTTTTGTAATATGCACTGCAAGTATCAACCAGGCTCTTTAAACAGTCTCAGCAGCCCCACCAGCAGGATACCCAACCCTACCGACTGATCTTCCAGAGCAAACAGGTGTTTTAAGATACTCAGATTTATTACACTTTGAAAAGCTTTTTAGAAGAAGCAAACTAAATGTTCAATTTTTTACAATCCAGTATGTATTCATATACAAGAGCATTAGAATAAACTTCTCCCGTTCCACACCCAATTTCATCATTGGAATGGAAATTACAGTGTTAGCACTTAGGAGAGAGAGTTGCATCTGCATGCAATGAGAGGAAGAGATCACATAATGGTTTGTAAGGCATATCAGATTTATTCTGTGAGGTAGATAAAGGTCTTTTAAAGGTCTTACTCCACTTGTGGAATGAATTTCTTATCATGTATAAATTCTGTGTAAAACATTTCTTTTTCCAGGATGTGGTTTGTTTTCTGAGAGAGGAGAGAGAAGCTAAATATTTCCACTCCTGTATAATAGAAAATCCTCTGATTTAAAAAAGATCACACCCTGAGTGGTTTGTTAATACTGGAAACACAAAAAGGTACACTGTTCTGAAAGATCATTTCATTCCAGCAAAGCTTTTCTAACCAGAAACAGAGTGAACAATTTTACAATATAACAATAACCAAAGAATAATGGCAATTTTTATAGCAAGGTAAGTGTAATTTTGGGAATAAAACTTAAAGCAAATTTTAAAATGCTACAAATTGTATCAAAACAAACCAGAAACAAGCCTTAGAAACGGCTTTGAGTTGGTTCATAACCATATTTCCTTTGCTAAAACAATAAATATTCTGGATTTCATTTCATACGAGAAGCTTATAGAACACAGCAAAAGGCATACCTAATTTTTTCCAAGAAAAAGTGAAACAGATAATCTGATAAAATAGCATCAAAATTCTTCCAAGGAGAGCTTAGGACATGAAAGTGGTTTAGAGACACCAGCCCAAACAACAATGAACTCATGAAGAGTGTTTCCATCGGCTTCAGCAAGCTGCCAGAAGAATACAAAATGATTAATGGAACTGCTGACAGGGGAAGAGATTTACATGGCAGTCTTGCTGCACTCTGCCACTGCCCCTCTTCCCAGAGTGAACTATCTCCCCTCACTTTGGGAAGTTCTCCTGTGTTTGGCTCTCTCTCTATCTGACCACAAGGACACGAGCTCTGCAGGGAGCTAAGAAGCCACTCTCAAGTGGTAGGAATGCAGGGAGCATCCCTACCATTCCAAAGAAGGTTCTGGGCATAACAGAAGTGAACGCTATAAGGCAAGTAGTTAATTGTACTGTCAAATGGAGACTGATTTCTACAGTTTCAGATTGACTAGTTTTGTGTCATTAAGTGAGCCAGTTGCACTTTTCACAACCAGTAGCTGACAGTTTCTCCTTTTTGCTTAGTGAGAGGAAACAGTTATTTTCTTCCTGAATGTTCAAGTCCTTCAAGTATATATATCAGTCTACGTGTTTATATATCAGTCTACATTCCCCTTTTTAAGACATCTATATCACTATTCCACAATAGTAAAATGTCATATTCTATTGCAGGTCAGCAGGAAAAATAATTCTTATTTTTAAATAAAATAAAATTTTCAAGATTTTTGAATTTATTTGGATTATTTTGTAGATGAGGTCACATGTTTATTGTTATCACTGTTGTTTTTTTACTTATTTAGAGTTATTATGTTCTTTAGCAAAATGTTCTGGTTCAGTCTTCACTCACTGAAGAAACATAGCCACAAGATGTTAGATCACTACAATATTTAGGAATTCACCTGGGTTTGGCATAGGCACAGAAATATTAGCAGATGGCAAAGCAATTGAATGAGGACATGGCCTTGGCAAGCTGGGACTTTATAACCTTCCAACTGGACTCTAACAGAGTGATCTATCTAGCATAGAAATTCCAGTCTTTAGGAAATAGCAGTTAGCACAGAGAGCAGCAACAGACGCCTCCATTGAAGTGGGATGCTGCGTGTGCCAGCCTTGTCTTCTGACTGCTGTGCTGCTCATCCACTGGGTACTGCAGGACTAATTTGTCAGGACTAATTTGAGGGCTGTACATCCTGAAAGACATTGTCTGTATTTCAAGATCTCAACCATTTTCAAGTATTGCTCTCCTCAGGTAAAAGTAAGTGCTAAATTATAAAAACAAGAGGTATTTTGTTTGGTGTAAAGTAATTCTTTTTGTACTAGTCAAGACCACTTCAAATACCTTCATACCAGCTGCAAAACAGTTTTTCAACTTTCACTAATAGACTTACAAAGCATAAAGGGGCCTCCTTATCTGTTCTTAAAAATGCAGAAGAAAACCCATTTTGACAGTTTTTAGCAATGCTGCTTTAGGCATTATTGGACTGCTCACACAAATCTGAGGAGAGCTGAGTGCAATGGGGCTGTCCACAGAGCTAGTTCAAATGTCAGAAATTAGGTGGCCACATTAATTCTGCGTGGATTAATCAGCCCTGCCCGGGCATCCATGCATTAGTCTATATGGAGCACTGACATGGCTCCAGCCCCTTTTTCTGGGCATCAGGTCCTTCAGAGCTGGACTGGATTTCTCTCTGTTCCACTGCCTTGTGCAATCCCAACACACTCAGTGCTACCTCTGCAGCAGTTTAACAAGTAGAATTATCTCCATGTGACCCCCCCCCCACTTGATCTTACCATATCCACTCAAGGTAAAAAGACATTATATGCACACATTATGTCAGCAAATTAGAATACCAAACATCCAAATGGATCACTTATCCCGAGTAAACTGACACACCCAAAATTCCCTAGGAATGGCAAATCATTAACTCTTACTTTTGATTGGGATGCAAACTTTCTATTTCATGAAAAATTCCAAAGCCTCTCAAAAGTCTTCTGTTCTGGAACGAAGTCTATATCAAGAGGGATTGTTATGAGCAAAAGTACTTTAATTTTCTAGGAAGTAAAAGTGTTAAAAACTGTGTATCTCAAATGAAGATGTTTTAGTTGATGGTTATAATTTATATACTTGCAGTTACAATGAAGTAGGGATTTATGACATGATGAAAAGGCAAAATTTTTCACAAAAAACTTTAAAACATTTGTGCATAATTGAAATGTAATGTACATACTTTTTAATTGTCTGTATGCTTCATAGGAGAAATTCCTACACAAAAACTTTGTCATTTTCCCTTGGAAAAAGACCATATAAAATAATTCTCATCTTGCTCTAGCACCAAATTTCCACCACTCCCTTATCAAAACAACAAGATACTGTATACTTGCATTGTGAGTGATCTGACCAGAAGACAGACTGCCCTCCTGTGTAATTTTTACAAAATCTGTTTACTATACTGCTTAAATTATTACCTTTTCCATTTTTTTTTCTCATTTCTTATTTGGAACTGCAGTTCCTAATTAGAACTGGAGAATCAGCAGGTGAGAAAAGTTATGGCTTACTTTGTTCTTGGGTTCTTGAGTGTTGCCTTTTACCTTGGGTGTGAAATCCTCCTGTCATCGAAAAAGCTTAAAGTTGTGATTTTTTTATAATAAATTAGATTAGATATAGAAAAATAACTAGACTTTCTCATGAGTGCTGGAAATCATATCATCTTCTTTCCATTTTTTTTAAATCACTATGACATTGGTCTGATTTGTGTAGTTATTGCTGGAACCTTGCTCTTGATTTGGCATGATTAGGAAAAGTTGCTTTACTGTTATTCTTTTGATCTGATGGAGTTTTTTTTGAAGCAGAAATCTTCTCTTCCAGTGACCATGTTAGTAGGCTAGTTTAATAGAGCCCTAAACCCGCTCACTCCTGATGTGGTGAATTGCATGGGGAACAGATGACCCTGAATAAAACTTACCTAACAAAAGGAAAAAAAGGTGCGTGAGTTTTTGATCTGTTTGTTTGGTTTTGTGTGACCTTTGTTTGTTTTAGTTTTTGTTTTTTTATGTCGATAGTTCCTTGATACGTTCCAACAAGTGTTTTCTTTCCTTTCCCGCTCTCTCAAGGCAGCCCTTGCTAGCCAACTTGCTTTAGTATGCCGTGACCTATCTCATCCCATATGATGTGGTAGAGTCCTAGTGGGACATAGTTGTATGATATTCAGAGGTTTCTTGGGTCAAATGAGGAGTTGGTTGCTTAACTCTGGGATGCATGATATTCTGCACACCTGATTTGGGTGAGGACATGAGAGAGTGAACAGAAAATATTAATATTTTATATTAATATCTCCCTAATATGAAATAACAAAGAGTTACTCAGGATGGTGTCTTTGACCAAGAATAAGGAGTTTCTGCGTGGCTGGGATTCTCATGCCAGATGCAAACAGTGTAATTTTGTAACTGGGTCAGGCCTTCAGTTACAAATGGCAGACATTTTCAATTCTTAAGAAAAATAAAGTCTTTTGTACAATAACCTGTTGTTAGAGCAGCCATGTAAGAGGTGGGTAACCTGAGATGAATTCTCCATTTCAAGCTAATTAAACCCACACCTCCTATAAAATCCCAGTAAAATCCTCAGATAAGATTCTTGAAAATGAATGCCCCTAAAGATGGGGACAGTTACCTAGCTGCTTCCTCTGAGAATGGCAGCGTTCTTGAACCTAGCAGAATTCCTCAAACTTAATGACTTTTTCTTATAAAAAAGTGGAGTTATCTGCAGCCTCTCAGATCTGATAACAGTTAGCTGAGGTGGTTTTGGAGGTCACTATCTTAATTGTCTGAATTTGATCCAATTATGGTTTTTGACATCTAAGTGCTATTTTGGAGCTCATCTGGTTTCACCAGTAGAAATCCAGGCTTTGCCATTAGGCAAAAACCCATTGCTGTCTTGATGCTTCAAAATAATTCTTTATGACAGCCTGAGCTCCTGTATCATTTTGGAGAGTTCCTTAGTTAGAAACATCTGATAGTAGGCCCTAGGCCAGAGGAAAATTGTATGGGTGTTCATCAGCTGAATTACCACAATAGATTTTGCTGTCAATAAAGAAACATTTAGCTTGTCTGCTTTCTGGATATGGCATTAAGACAATGATAACCAACATTATTTTTCTATTTTGTTGTATATTAAGTGACTTGGGCAGCTACTTCATAGCTTCCTCTTGAAATGTTTGTTTCAACTTACCTGAATTTTAAAGTCCATGTACAATCTGCAGTTATCATTACTAGTCCTGGAAGACTAATTTTTTAAATATACAAATATTTGTGCCCTTATCATGAGTTCTACAAAGTTTAGAGCTCGTGGGGATTGATTTGATCACACAGGATGGTCTGCTAAAAAGGACTGCTGGATTTTTCTGAGATAAACAACATTCCAAATATATCAAATCCTTTAAAAATGCTAGTTTATTGAAAAGTTTCTTGAAGAATCTATGGATGTTTCTGATACATTATTATAATGGCTCACTACCACCGCTGTTAAAAAAATGCACCTAATTTTGTCAAGGTTCAATTTTAAGCTATTGGATATTATTACATTTTTGTTAGCTCTGTTGAAGAGCCATCTTATTATGAAATTTCTGTTTCCCATGTAGGTATTTAAAGACTGCGATTAAGTTATCTCTTGATAAATTAAGTTGACAACGTCTCTTGAACCTTGCACTGGAAGATATATTTTTCAATTTCACTTTCCAGGCTTTCCCCTAAAACCTCTCTTACTTTTCAACAGCTTTCCTTAATTTTAGAAAGCTGAACTGGACAAATATTTAAATAGTTGTGATATGTTAAAAAAGCTCAACTTCTGCCTCTTAAGTTACAACACATGTAAATGAGAGTTTTATTAACCCTGTAAAAGAAAATATAGCAATGTGAAACATCCAGGATGCAGATTGAATAACACACCAATCTTCATAGTAATTTTTTCTCTTGGAGAAGTTTCTCATTCTCTAGGTATGGTCTACATTTTTCTCATGTGTGCAACTTAATATTTAGCCATTTCAAAACAGATTTTTTATTTATCTGAAAAATTAGGCAATGTAGTTGGTTAATTTGTTCACTGACATTATCAATGCAATGTTTCCCATTTGTTAGGGCTTAATATTATTTTTTGGCATCTATGCCTTTGCTTGCAGCCTTAGAAAGTCTCAGGATATTGTGAAGATAAGCCAAATATCTTATTCAAGCTTGAATTTTTTAAAATTTTTATGGTTCTCAATTAAACTTATAAGTCCAGCAAATCAGTTTCAAAAAATCCATTTTACATAGATGTTTGTTGATTAGCATTTACTGTAATCTAATATTGCTTAATTTTTTTGCACTAATTTCATGTCTGCTTTTCCATGAGTTGGTATAAAGTGGAGACTTTTGCTCTGTCTCCTGAGAATGGGTTGCCTCTTAAAGGTCATTCAGTGTACAGCTAAAGCAACTTGTCTGACTTATAACTTTTTTGTAAACTCTTAATTTGTTTTACCTATGTTTCACCCACTCATAGGCAGTCCAGTGTAAGTGGATGATGGGCAGAAAAAGCTTTCCTGCTCTGTCATTTCAAATCCCTCTGCTTTTTCCTCAGAAGGTCAATTGCAAAAGACCTCCAGTGAAATCCTCAGTCAATCATTTTAGAACAAATGTCATCTTACTTCTTGTATCCCATATGAAACAAGGAAAGTTATGGAGACCCTGGAACTAAAGGCCTGCTCTCTAGGCTGGTTTTTTGAAGCTCGGTGTAATATCCCCTACAATGCAGAGAGGTCTGTGAGACTAAAGGAAGATTGCAAATCAGTGTCTTCCCTATAAACTGCTTCTCTGATTTTGGCTGAACATTTCATTTTTCTGTGTGTTTTTGTGTAAGTTCTCTGGCCATCCAGTAGTAAGCTTGATGTGAAATAAAGTAAAGGGTACAGTTCAAATATTTTCTATTTTATTTCAAATATCCTGGCTTTTCCTTTTTACATTCAGTGAATAGAATGAATTCTTTTTCTCTTGGGTTTTTAGAACCAAATCTTCCAACCAGAGACTGTACCTGGCACAAACCATCCCTGCACTTTTTATATCCTTATGGTCTGGCTTATCAAGTGGCTAGACAGGATTCTGTTTCTGTTTCACTGAGTGCTTCTCACTTGAACATGGATCTTATTTTGTCCTATCTCAGGCTATTTTCTGAAGGCATATTTGCCATGAACTGAGGAATATTAGACTGTGGCATGACACGAAAATAGAGATTGAATGGTATTACAGAACATTACTTCTTGTGTAGGTAATTACAGAGACATGTAGAGATTTAGCTGAAAGACTCCTATTAGTAGCAGTAAAAACCTCATGGCTAAGTGCTTGTGCAAGGATTAGGAAGTTTGCAGATTTTCAAATTTTATTGAAGGGATGGTAATGCAGCATCATAGATTAAAGCCCTCTTGTTCTAGAAAGTAGGTGTATATCTCAGTTTGGAAAGACAGGTATCTGTCAGGGAAAACTGGAGTTTCCCTTGGAATGGAGAATGTAAAACCTCCTCCCTCCAAATTATTATAATTTTGCAATTAGGAGCTTTCAGGCAAAAATATGGGAATAGGAATAGCAGTTTTTTACTAAGAATATTAAAAAATACAAATGCAGTAATACGAAAAAACCCAAAAAAACCCCAAAAAAACAAACTAAGCAAATAAACAAAAGTCCTAGAAAACGCTGACGGAGTCAGGAATATGACCTGACACCCTGTTGGCCAGGGTGTTGGAAGCAGTCCAAATAAATCCCCCTGGAGTGACAGATGTGGTTCTGTTGGAGCAGAGATGATCCCGTAGACAAGGTTCAGTGGTGGAGAGTCCGGCCTTCCTCTGAGAATCCATTGGAAAAGAGGATGCCTGGGGTCCCTGTGTCCCCATTTTTATCTGGGTAGGGAATGGTTGGCTCCTCCCCACTGGGTGGTGCATTCACAATGGGATGGTGTAATGTGTCATGTCATTGGTGAGCTTTAATGGCCCATTAACAGATGATATCCCCCAGAGGGTGAACAGTGGTGGAAGAGATAAGAAACACTGCCCCACCTGGTTTTAACAGGTGGTCTATTATCAGAAGGCATCCACCCTCCTCCCCCCTGGAGCTACAAGAGATAAAGAAAAAAGAAACCATCCCCCAAGTGCTTTCTACAGATGAAATAGAATACACTTTTTTTTTTTGGTTACATAACCCAAGACAGTGTAATATAGGCAGCTGTGGAGAAAATCTTTTCCCTTTTCCCAATGGAGAACATTCATGAGGTTCTGCAGTGACCTCTCTGAGCCAGGAGAAGGTATTCACCTCCTATCATTCAAGGCCAGCTGCAAATGAAGAGCAGGTAAACATGAAGAAACTTCTCATGGCAGGTTCCCTCCTCTCTTTGCTTCATCAGTGAAATGGGTAGTATGAAAGCTGGGCAAAATGAACACAAAGGTTCTTCCACATCTCAGAGAAAAAGGAAGGTGAATTGTAGCCTCAAAGTGAGATCCCACATAGACAAAAAATTCATGGGAGCAAAACAGGCATTTTACATGGCATTTCATTGGGCTAGATGATGGCAGCAGACGGCATTTCATTGGGCTAAAATAATTTTTTACTAAAGAATAGGAGCAAATGCTCACCTTCCATGTAAATCTCCACATCCAGCTCAGGCTTTGCTTCAGAGGACACAGTTAAAGGCCAAAAGGAGGGGCTGGAGGCAGAGGGAGAAAAAAGGGTGGCCATCCTGTCCTTGTGACAAGGTATGTCAGTAAAGTGATTTCAGTGAAGGAGAAGCTCAGAATCCTGTGATCTGTGAATGAAAGATGGGGAAATCTGTGTCTTGACAAAAAAACCCTGAAAGATCAGTGGGATTTGCGAAGTGTCATATGTGACACAGGGAGGAATGCAGAGGAATAACACTCATTTTCAGGTAGCACAGGAGCAGTGAAGGGAACTGAGCCAAGGGCCATTGGTGTGTGTAGTAAAGAAGGGCTCAAAATGATTGGAGAGTTCCCACAGAGAAGATACAAGACTGAGTTTAATGTGGAAATTAGCAAAGTGCAGATGAACAGTGTGCAGGTAAGGTATAATAGGTAATTTCCTCATCTGTTTTGCAATTGCCACTCCTGCAACACTGTCATTGGGACAAACAGCACTGGTAACTTGTTGCAGCAAAGATGTTCAAAAAGGCAAAAATTAAAACCAAGTGAAAATAACAATTTAACAACTCATAGCACAAATAAATCATAAAGGTATATTGTTTTACTCTGTGATTATGCAAAAGATTTGCCCTGAAAGCCAGCAAAAAAACACCATTATCTATTTCAGGAGAAATACATAAAAATTACCTTTGAGCAATAACTACTTTATTTAGACTCTATGTATTGGGCGTTAAATTCTAACTGGGGCTTTATAATTTAATTAAATATGAAATTATTTTAACCTTCCATTCCCAAAATTGAGGGAAAGCACTGGGGAAATTGATTAGAAACTAGAAAAGAAAAGTAAAAAGCAATGAAAGCTCAAATATAAAAAGAGAAATTAGTGTCATATGAAATCTCATTTTGTTTGATATTGATTCCATTCATTCACGAAGAATGATGTTTAAGGTATTACTGATAAAATGGGCATTTTAAAGGCTATAGAATGATGTAACAATGCAAAATTATAAAGGATTTCTAAGTTTTAAAAACTCATTGATACACTTTAAAAATACTCCATTTTTTGTCTTTTGTTTCTCGTCATAGAAATGACTGCAGTTTATATGCCAACAGAAACACTGATGAGTGACTCAAGGTTTTAGTCTGTAGCTCTGATAACATTCCACTTTGCTTGCAATAGTAGCTGCATCAGTACTCTGCAGTGTAAACAGAAATAGCTTACTTTATGAAATGCTGTATGATTACAAAAGGTATTAAAATACAAAAATCACTATGAACTCTGCTATTCATCACAATGTTATTCTGTGATTGAATTTCTCAATATCTTGAAATGTTTTTATTTTAATATAAATGTTATATATATAAATAATATATTTTCTAAAGTAATTTTAAATTAATTACAAATAATATATTAATTATAAAATAATATAAAGGTAACATTCTGCTAAATTCACCTGAATGTATCAAACATATTATTTCCGCTTTTGTGAACACAATTGTGCTTCAAAGTATGTATATATTAATTTGAAGTCCAGATTCTGTTGATTTCCCTTTGTCAGGTTGTGTCAACCCATAGAACCAACTAAAGTAACTAGAATTTGGCCATACATTTGGCAATACATAAAACAGAAAAGCATACCAGTAAGACTGTGGTTTTAAGTCTGCACAGTTATGCCACATTCTCACCTTTATGAGGCATGACTTGCAGCCATGCAGAATGAAGAATGTGTAGAGATCAGGAATCCATGGAAAAAATACTTCTATACCCACAGACCTGGGCCCAGTTGAGCACAAACACTGACATTTTAATCTGAAACATTTTTCTGAAACAGTCTTCAAGTACAGTGAAAACGTAATGATAGAAATGCTCTGTGTGATGCCAAATGCTGGTGTTTTCAACAGTAATGGCAATATATAAGTGCAGGTGGTCATCTTCTTGCATCCCACCTTTTTCCACGTTTTTCTGTTCTTTCCTTTTCCTTTTTATCACTTAAAAAAAATTATTTATTTAGACAGTGGAAAAGCAGAAAAAATTTAAAACAGCAAAATAAACTATATCTGTGAAAAGCACAGTTATTATGATGGGCTCAGAACAGTGGATCTTACTGCACCACTATTTCTTCAAAATTGTGGGACCTATGGCCTTACTGCAGAGCCATTGAAATTACCTGGAATGTGCAGAGGAGCTGACAGTGTTTAATCAGTAATAGTATCAGCAGTGGTATCTTGCTTTGCCATGGGATTTGCTGCAAATGACTTTTCCCCAACCTCTGTCTTCACTGCCCAAGTAAGTGCTCCTCTCTCAGTCACCTTCCTCTGTGTTAGTAGGTGTGGGACTCGTGCGTGTGCAGGTGTTATATGTCAGGCAGATCCTTATGACAACAATCTGTCTTTCCTTTTTTGCCTCTTACCTAGACCCATAGTCATATCATGAACATAATGCCTCCTTTTGTGCAGTGTTATAGAAGGAATTTTCAGGTTCTGGAGTTACTTCTTAATAAGTCAGGAAAGATATTTTTGGACATTGGTTTTTATTTCCTACAGCAGTGAATCATCTTTGTGGTAAAGGTAATGTCATATGGTGCCATGAATTATGTCCCAAAATGCATACAAATGCATGTCTTCAGTGGAAGGTCTGTTCATTTTTTAGCGTTTCATCAGAGTGGAACTTGGAATGATGGTATCAAAGAAGAAGGAAAATCTGCATGAACATGATTTCCAGCATTGGCCCAGCTGAATGAGAAACAAATAGTTGAACAGAAGGAAATGGTGTTGATGCTTCAGAATGACTAGGGGCCAGTAAATGTGGAAAAAACCCCAAACCCTACAGTGTTTCAGGCAGATGGCTGCAAGATGACTTCAAGAAAGACAGCACTCACTGGCAACCTGTCCTTGCAGTGAAGAGAGGAAAAACCCAATCGTCCCTTGTCTCTTCCTCCTGAGCATGAGTTCCAAAGAGTCCCCTCCTCCCTGCAGCCTTGATATGAAGCTTAGTCAGATTTTTATTGCTCCCTGGTTTGCATCCCTTCCAAGGCTTCCAGCCACTTCATGGCCTAAGCAGGCAGGGCAGCTTTTCCAATCCGCTTGGAGGAATGCTGTCATCCATGGGGATCTTGTTTCACCTTCCCCAAAGTGGAGGGATGCCCAGAAGGAACCACGCCAGGGAGATCTCTGGTTTCAGAAACTCTCCCTTTAGCATAATTAAGGAGAGCTTCTGATGCCAAGAAGATGCTACTGGGCTTCCTAGGGCTGAGGCACTCTCCCACTTGGCATCCTATATTTTGGAAACAATGGCAACAGCCTGTGCCTCTTACCATGTTTCCAGATAAGAGTTCCAGGAAGAAGTTGCTATCTATGTTCCAATGCATGATTAAAGACAGACTTTGAGCTAACACAGCACACACTAGGTTTTCTCCATCCACCAACAGCAAAATAATATTGGCTCCTGAGTGTTTCTTATCTCCTGGTTGTTTATAATCCCTAACACTACTTTTTGTTTATTTAGCTCTTAAACACAGATATAAAAGGCAGGGTGAGCAGGATTGTCTCTCTATTGATGTCATCAGGGGATGCAATAGCTTTCAACATAACTATATTTTACTTTATTTCAATTTTATTCAAAATCTATGCAACTATATAAACATTTTCTTTTTTAACCCAGTAAATATATGTCAATCTGAGTCCCTGAAAGAGAGGAAAAAGTTCTTATTTTTTTTCTACTTAGGTGGCACAAATGAACTCTTCAGTAATGTAGGCTGTGTGGTCAAAGAGTGGGAGCTACCTTCTGAATTGAAAGAGGCAAAAAATAATGGCCTTTTTTGACTGTCTTTCTGTCATTTACAAATTATCCAAAGATGCAGTCAAGTTTGATACACTGTTATGCCTTATTGCAGTTCAGAATGAATGTTTATGTCTAAGTAATACATCCATGGATAACAGATTTGGGATATTGACTTAATGGTGCAAACTTTCTGCAATAGAGGACAAATTAATGCTCATCCTTCGTTTTGGTCTTTTGGTGGTTTTAGGTTTGGGTTAGTGTTTTTATTTGTTTTTTATTATTCATTTGGAGAAAGCTATATCCCAATTTCTTAAACTTGGAGTAACCTAGTAATTAAAAAAAAGATAGCCATTTGCAAAATATTTTGTCATCTTCACAGTGGCCAAATCTTGCCCTTTTGGGAACCTTTTATGCAAGCATGAAGTTCCTTCAGATTTCCAAGTCATTTATGAAAGGCTGGCAGGAAAATAGGAATTCTTCTGCATGAAACATTTGAAATTATCTGAAAATTTTTGGCTCTTCAAGGAAATAAAATAAAATTATTTCCCATTAAGAAAAAAAAAAAAGAGAGAGGGAGAGAGAGACAGTGCAGCACAGATTAGTCAATGGGGATTAGAGCATCTGCAGATCAGATGGTTCTCTAGTCTGCCTATAGATGATGAAAAGCTCTTTCTGTTCCAGTCCTGAAATTCTCCCCTGAAACTGAGATGCTGTCCTAGGGAAAGTTTTGACAAACAAATTAATTTCTGTGGAAAAGTTTGATGTCAGTGGCAAAAATTTCATTGTAAGAAATCCTAGTGTATAGGAGCTGTACAAGAAGCTAAGCATCCTTGTTAGCTTTTCTTGAAGCTGGAGAAACCTACATGAAAGATCTGGAAGTAATGTCCTTATCACTGTCCTGTATTCACCTTTTAATACATTTCTATCTTCTTGTTTCTCATATATACTCTTTTTCCAAATACTTTGTTCATTGGGCATTGAAAACAAAATAGGACTCCTACAAAAGCCTTGAACTCTAGGACCATCCAGCACCATGCCAGTTACTGCCCCAGATAGGAACTCCAGCTCTGTTCAGCCAAAGAGGTACCTTAATTTCTACTCATAAATGCTTTGTCTTATCTGGGGCCTTTGAGTGTGACCCTGCAAACCTTATACATACAAATAGTCTCTGTTGTCCTTATATAAGTACCAGTTAGCTGCTTGTGCATGTAAAGGTTGCAAGGTGAGTCCCTTTGAATATCATTATCCCAAATATAATAACTGCTTTGCTGAAACTCGTGTTGTCTTTCCAAAAACCACCCATATTACTCAATAGAGATTTCTGGAGGAAAAAAAATGCAACATTTTGAAAGCAGGCAAAGGTCATATGAATGAATGCTGCCCAAGATTTTTGATTGAGTAATGTACTTTGGAATAACTTGCTGTGATTCTTTGGCAGAACACTGTTTATTGTTCAAGTGAAATTTTTCACAGTTAATAAGATGGTCAGTTGCAGGTATTGAAAATATTTGCCCTGCCAAATACCACAAGAATGAAACCCTTCAAGCTGGGTGAATAATGAAACAGAAATCATTCCAACAAACTGCTTGAGAGCTGGTGGAGAAATTTCCAGAATATTGTATGACCCAAAATGAAATTGTTCTATTGAGTAAAAATAAACAAACAGAAAAACATTTCTGAAGAAAGTTGTCAAGATATTTTGCTATTTGCAAGGAACTGTTTGGCAGAGCAAAACTGCGTGATGTTTGATGGTTTATTTAAAAGAAGATACTATAGTTTATCCAGATATTTCTCTACATTCATAGACTTATTGGCCACATGATACCATCAGTTTTTAAGCAGATTCTCCAGTGGTGTTCATGGAAAATTCTGCTTAGAAAGCTCTGGTTAATTTCTTCTGCTTTGCAAGCAGAGAGAGTATGAATCACAGCAGTGAAACTGAATATGGACAATAAAACCCAAAAAATCCACACAAATGTGTGACGATTCAGGAACAAATACTGCTTTCAGGAACTAATATGCTTGGCCTAATATGGATGAACACTTGGTGTTACTGAAAATACAATTCAGCTTTTGATGATGCTGTTTACAAATGATATTTACATATCCTATCCCCATGTTCTGTAAGGCAGAATAATGCTTTTCTGACATGGGCACATCTGGATTTTGCCTATTTCCAACAATCTGAAATATATCTTTGCCATAAATTACTGAAGACGCACTGACACTTTCCCTTACATCTCACATAAAAAAATGTACTCAAATTCTGTAATTACTTAAGTACAAAAAATACACAGATGTCTGCATTGTTTTCATGAATTTCAGGGAATGAAAATGGCAATAAATAATTCTCTTCTTATCGTGGAACATGAATAAGTATCTCAGAGAACCTAAATCCAAACCTGATTTAAATTTGGAAGGACTTAGCAACAACAGCAGCAGCAGAAGTCTTGTAAAGTAAAATATACCCAGCCAAGAGTGAATAATGCATTACCCCAACAACCAACCCTCCCTTTCCATAGAAAAGAGCAACTGGACTCTTACACAAAGCCTGAACTCACTGTTTACATCCTGAAGGTAAAAAAAGAGACAAGATATTTAGCATACACTAGTTCCATGCATAAAATATCTATACTTTGTAACTGTGTGTGCATGTTACTTAATCTGTTTCCCACCTATTACCCCAGGGAAAAAAAAAAGAAAAAAAGAAAAAAAAAAAAAAGAAAAAAAAGTGTAAGGAGGGAAAAACTATAGTGTGGTTAAAATTCAGATCAGCCCCCTACACCACAGATCTGTTGTGTTCAGCCTACTTACTCATTGAATGTGGCTAAGATGCTCAGGAGTTTCCAGTATACCCACCCACTTGAGATGAGATTGTAAGTACTGTACTTGGGACTGCTAAATTTGCAACCAGGTTAATTGTGTACAGCATCTGGGAAGCCTCCGCGGATTCCTGCAGAGACGCCGATGTTTATTCACGGCGCTGGGGAATCAAGCCGTTAAAACAGAAAGCAAAACCAGGGACAAACACTGGTGGTTCAACCCGAGTGAGTAGCCCCGGTGACAAGAGGCTCAGGAGAGGACGCCAGGGCTCGTACGAAGTTTTATCCTCAGGGGCTTTGTGGAACGGTGGCCGCTCATTCCCCGGATCACCCTCTGAGGGAGCGCAGAGCCCCGAGAGCAGCTCCCTCGCGGTGGTGCCTCTGCGCTGCTGGCCCCGGGCACAGCCCACGGCCCGACCCCGGCACACTCCCGCAGCCCAGCCGCGAACCTGCGGCGCCGGGCAGAGCCGGCCGAGGGACCCGCGAGGGGAGCGGGGCATGCGGCCCGCGGGGCGGCGGCTGGCGGAGGCTCCGGCCCGGGAGCCCTGCCGGGGCAGTGCCGCCCGCCTCGGGCCCGCGGCCCCCGCCGCCCCGCCCGGGCGGGAAATCCCCGCTGCTCGTCCCTGTCTGCCCGAGCGGCCATCGCCCGCCCGGGCCGCTCAAAGCGCATCGCGCTCGGCCCTTCCAGGTGCTCGTAACCGGCCGCACACAGGGTTAACAGCATCCCGGTCGGACAGTATGTGTTTAATATGCGAGCGTACTTGATGTTCATTGACAGAGCAACAATAGGAATTATCTTGCTTTATGTACCAGTTACAAGGTTTAATATCATTATATTGCATGCAATATTAGTTTTTATTAGTCGCCATTAACAAGATGTTTTCTACTCGA